>NC_072733.1:87606876-88206876 GCF_026930045.1 Uloborus diversus | reverse complement strand
CCATTTATAAAAAACTTTCAAATAAATCCCAAACTAATGTTCTTAACCGAACCTTCATCAGAAAGAATTTGGTTGTTTTGCCATTCTTTCCATCTGTAAGCTATCAGGTTGCTAAGATTCTAAAACGTTTCCAATTCCAGGTGGTGTTCTCTCCTATTAATAAACTTTCATTCTCTTCTCTTAAAGATCCTATTCACCCTCTTAATTGTTGTGGAATTTATAGAATTAATTGTAGTTGTAAACTTGCCTATATTGGACAGACTCGGCGTGCTTTAAAAATTCGCTTGAAAGAGCATCAAAATTATGTGAAAAAACAACAATTAAATAAGTCTAGTATTGCTCAACATTGTTGGGATTCGAATCACTCTTTTGATTTTAACTCTTTTCAGATTATCCAAAAATGCCCCAATTCAACAGATCTTGACTTTTGGGAATCCTTTCATATTTTGAGGAACAGTTCTAACTTAGTTAACGATCTTAGTGCAGTTCCATATTTTTCTAACATTTGGCTCCCATATCTTTAATACTGTCCTTTCCCCATTCCCCCCCCCTCTTTTTTTTCCCCCACTCATTTTTATCTATCTTCCTTTGTTTATTTTTGCCTTTTTGTCTTAATTGACACCCCCCCCCCCCAATTTTCTTCTATTTATCTTTATTTTTCCTTTTTTCGAATATTTTTTGTTTCTGTTTATTTTATTTCATGGTTTTCCATTCTGCTTTTCCTTTCTTGCGGTTCACGGTTACTGACAATTTCTTTTCTTTTTGTTTAAGCTTCGGCTTAATCCTTGTCCAATTGAATTCTTTCTTTCTGGGTTCGTACCTAAGCGAAAGCTCCTGACCTTTGCTTGCATTCCTATTGGTTCCTGATCGGTTTATAACTTTGTCATTGGTGTTTGGCTAATCCGCTGTTTTTATCTTTTAAGCTGCTTGCTTATCTGCTCTTGGCTTTTGTCGGATGTCTTTTCATCCATAAGCTCATTATTTTTGCATTGAAAAAGGCGTTCCCTGTAACGCCGAAACACGTGTCTGCTGTAATTTACAAATTTGTGCTTCTACTTACGTTGTTTGGTCTGACTTTACTATTCAGCACAAAGGTATTTATTTATCTTACTAATGATAGTTACTTTGTTTTGTTTTCTCTTACTTATACATTACTTAATAACAACTTATTTCAATGTAGTCACGGTACATTAATACAATCTTTCAATGTTGACTGATGAAGTTGTTGCTTACGGAGAAGAACTCTCTCTTCTAACGTACATCAAGCTTTAAATTTTGTGTTTTTTGTTAGTTGTGAACAGATGTTAAATACTGACTAACTTTCTCCAGGTATTAGATTTTGTCTCTCTTGCTGGAAGGAGTTAGATTCATATTCTCGGCACTTGGCAGAGTCACAGCAAGAATTATACTTTGAATGATCAGAACCGAGGATTGAGATTTCAAAGAAAATAAATATCAAACAGCCTTTCAACTAAGTCCGACACTATTTTCTAAGGTCCAATAAGGAAAATGAATTTTAGAAAACTTTTGAGTTAAGCGAGTAAAATTAAATTTGGTGATCAGTAAAGGAGGGTCATTTTACATTACTGTGAATGAGACCTTGTCGGGACCAAAGAAAAATGACCACTTAAATGGAGTGACCACTTAACCGGTCGATTACTTATTGAGGTTTCACTGTAAATTGAAAACCAGTCTGATCAAACTCCCACTCCACTAAGCTTGTGTTCAAACAATACCTACAGCAGATTGGGTGCTAGTTGAATACAGTGTTCAGAAATTAAAAAAGTATTTTATTGCTCAAGTTCTAGAATCTTTATATACTTGTGCCTATGTTGTAAAAATTCTTAAGAAGTCTTTGATGGGAAATTTTTTCACCTTCCCCAATAATGCGAAAATGGAGATTGAAGAAGAACAGATCATCAAAACTTAAGTCAGCCAATCCTCAATAATCTTGGACATTTTACTTTTAACTGGAGTGAAATTACAAACTACATTGTTCAATAGATTTTTAACCTTATATTAATATATTTTTGAGAAAAAATATTAAAGAAATTAATGTTTTCACTCTGAAATTTGATTTAAAAGAATACTACCCACTTCACCCCACCCCATGGGGTGAGATGGGTATAAAAACAGACTTCGAAATAATAGCTTTTTCACTAGATAATAAAATTATATCAGTATTAATAACTATGGATATGTGAAGTGTATTGTTGAAATGTAAAAACTCAGTTGAGGTTTTTTAGTTGTTGGATATCAAATTCAAACAGTTTGATAATCATTTCAAAAATACCTGTTTTCATACCCATTCCACCCCAATTTACCCTACCCTGCTTATTGTAATACATTTTCCAAGCACCAAACCATTGTAAATTGTTATTTTGATCCCGGATGATGGAATATCCCTCTTATTAGGATAATATTTTCTGGCAAATTGGTTATGCCATTAAGCGGGTAGGAGTCTAGTTAAAATTTATGCAAGTGTTATTGATTATCCAAAAATTTGCTTATCCGCAATTACCATGCTGCCCTATTCCGTGGATAATTGGGAGTATACTGCACAAATACATTTCTATATTTATGTGCATCATCAGAACTCAATGTCCTTAATAAATCTATTGCCATGAAAAATCTGATTCCTGAAACTCTGTATACTTAAACAATAATAAGAATAAGAGTAATGTGTTATAAGGAGAGTTAAACGGTGAAAATAAAGGAAAGGAAAAACAAAAGAAAAAAGAAAGAATAATACAGAAAACATTAAGGTTATTCTGATTGGATGTAAGCAATGTATATATTTCACAGATTTCCATTAAAAATTTATCACATTGATTGCATGTTTCATAGCATTAATATTTTTTGGAATTTTGAAACTGGGTATTTTATGACATAAATTAAAGCTTTGTTGTGAGGTGCGAGCCTGTGTCTGGGTCGTCCACATTGCCCACTGCCACTGGCGATGAGAGGTCTCAAGAGGTCACTGTGACCTTCCAAAAATTTCTTTATTCAGCAAATTTTCTCCGACGGATTCGGTAAAATTATCGTCATTTGGGGAGATTTGGAGTCCCATTTGGCAAAGTTGTCATCATATGGCAAAATTTGGAGTTCCCGTCAACAAATTAAGAAATTTTGCCCTCCCAAGTTTGGGTTGCACCTGCTAGCAAAGTATGAAACAAAGTCATTGCATACCATTCCGATTGTTTTAAGAAAAAGTAGGGTCTGGTGGGGGAAAGTGGTCAATGGGGTAAAGTGGTCATACTTCAAATATATGGCTATAGCTTGCAAATAAATGCTCGAATGAATGTGAAAATTTTATTTTAGAGTAGGGCAGCTTGAAACTACATTTTGAATACAAAATTTTACTACTAGCAAACTTTTATTTGGTAACAAAAAATATTTTGCGTGAATATGAAAACTTTTTAAATCTAAACACCTATTTTAACTTCCTTGGGAAATTTTGATTGTTAGAACTAGGAACAGATTGACTGCACAAGAAGCTTCCTACATGTCTCAAGAACTCTTACTCATTAGCAGTAAGCTGAATCTATTTTAGAAAATTTTTTAGAACAATTTCAGTAAGATGGGGTAAAGTGGTCATAATATTAGGCTTAACGAATATTGTTCTTCTAATGTCACTTAATCTTTACGTTTAAGGCAGATACAAATTAAATATTAATTTTACTTCATATGTATTGTTTTTACAGAAAACGGGGTTAAATATATGAGTATATGCTTATATATACGCATATATGCTCGTGTTCACATAAATGCGCCAATAAATACGTATATGATAATCTGCAAGTATTTTTTATCCTTACAGCTATACATTCTACTATACACGTATATGCTCGCATATACTCGTATATATAAGAACACTTATATGCTCAGGTAGACACGTATATTTGCGTACGTACTCGAGTAAACACTTACATACAAGCATAATGAATACAAGTATACAGAGTGAGTTTAAACTCTTGAGCAAATTATTAAAAGGTGTTAGAGGCGAGGATAAGAATCAAGAATCACATAAGGAACATATGGTCACAAACACAATGTTGACGCGCTACATGCACGCAAAGCCAGAAATTGATGGATGCAAAAAGAAGTCACAAATTTATTACACAAAGTCAATTTTACACATCATTTTAGGTCTTAAGAAAGTTTTAATGCGATTGATGAAATTTGCGGCCTGCAGCTGTAATACAAATGTGTCACATTCACAGATCACTCTCTGTTGCAATAACGAGACTTTTGAAAAACTTTTATCAGTCGCTGCGGCTTTGTTGCGGATGCGTGTATTAGAGCTACTACAGGCCGTAACTTTTAACAACTTCTCTAAATATTTCTTAAAAACTAAAATGTTAGGTAAAATCATCTTTGTGCAACAAATTTGTGCCCTGCTTTGTATCCATCAGTTTCGGGCTTTGTGTGCATGTAGCGCGTCAGTGATCATAATCTTAATTGTGTCTTATCCTACCCTCTTACAGCCTTTTGATTTTTGCCCAAGAGCTTGGATTCACTCTGTAGGCCGACATGTATATAAGCGTATATTCTCGTGTATACATACATGTACTGGAGTATAAACGTATACATTGCGTATATACTAGTGCTTCCCCATTATATATACGTGAGTAGACGCTTACCCCCCACCCCCCAAAGACGCACTGGATGTATCCACGAATTAGCTCGTGTATACCCATATATGTATGTATGTACACTTATATATGCGTACGTCTACTATACACATATGTACTCAAGTATGCACATATTTTCTCGAGAACAAGTGCATAAGCGCATATGATGTTCGTTTACACGCGTATATACTCGTATATACACGTGACACGTATATACAAGTGACGCGTATATACATGTGACACGTATGTACTCATGCAGACACGTATACACGCCTGTAGGTAATCACGTATACATGCTTATATATTCGTATATATGCTTATATACTCGTATATACACGTATATACTTGAGTAGGCACTTGTATGCATGTATCTGATGTGTACATGTATCTACTCATATAGGAACCATACAACACGTATATATTCACGAGTTCAAGCATGTACTCGTGAGTATACTTGCAACTGTGAAAATAGCCGAAATATACAAGTATTAGGGTTATTTATAATGGTTTTGCATCTATTTTTAACTATGACCACTTTACCCCATGCTATGACCACTTTCCCCCACCCCATGGGGTAAAGTGGTCATAAAAACATAGGGAAAAGAAAGTGCTATAAAACTACTAAAATCAATATTTTTCATCCTAAAATTCAATGTACCGTGTTCTTTAATAATGCAATGTAAAATAACAACAAAAAAAGTTGAAGTGTTTAAAGAATTTGTTGTATTTATTATCCACCTAAGCTGAAAACCTGCGATTTTATGACCACTTTACCCCACCAGACCCTATGAATTGTGAGAATCATCAAAATTCCACTACTTATTGCATATAATACTTAGGCATTCTGTAGAACGACAACAAACAGGGATGATAGTGAACTAAAGTAAAAATTTTTAATGTGAAATTTTTGGAAACAGAGCAAGCTCAACCCTCAATCACCCCCCCCCCCCCGCCCGTAAAACCTCTTCAGATATGCATACAAAAATCATTGAAAATAAAAACATTTTTAAAGTTTTTTTCATGTTCTTTTTTAAAATAATTTTTCAGTTTTAGAATATGTTGTCAGCCCAACATTTTCAGATCACAAACATTCCTGAATGACAAATAAAGCTATTCAGATGTCTCTGATAAGACTGAAAAATAATAAAGCTGTAAAAACGAGATGTGCTTTCCTCAAAATTATAAAAATTATTCTGAAAACACAATGAGAATGCCATACAAAATGTATTCAAAATATGAAAAAACAAGTACATAAAATCAAGGTGAGTTCCAAGCATAACCGAGGGGACATCAGACACAGATTTTGCTTTAAAATAATTTCACAAATATTTCTACCCCCCCCCTCCCCCAGAAAAATGAGAAATCTGTCATTATAAGGATTTATTAATTCCCCTTAAATATAAATTACATTCTCATTTTCCTTCATAATTTAATAACAATGTATGTAACAGAAGGGACAAAAAATGTCATCACTATTTGACAAGTATATTATAATTTATGTAAAAATCAGTGAATTATAGCTCTAAAAAAACTTCGTAGTTTTTTTTCCAAATCAAAATATTTCAAAATACACTGGTAGACAAAATTAAGAGATGGGAGGCATTTTCCTAAATATCTCGAGAAATACTGGACAAAAATAAATGAAATTTGGTATGGATATATCCATACCAAATAATCCATATAACTTATTCTACGACAATAATGTGTGCAAAGCAAAAATTCAAATGTCATTCATTGGAAAGAGTTATTGCCAACAGTCCAATGTGGACTGAACTTCGTGATGAAAGAGGGCAATGAACGTGAGGCTTGTATGGTATATGGCCACCTTTAATATGGCGTGTGGTCACCTCTGACAGATAGACAGCATGCACAACGAGTATACATGCTGTTAATAAGAGAGTTAAGGAGTGCTTGTGGAAGACCCTCCCGCTCTTCCACCAGAACAGTTTTTCACTCTGGAATGGTTCTGGTTGGGGGTTGGCGTATCGCAATAGCCCTCCCAAGAGCATCCCAAGCATGTTCAATAGGGTTAAGGTCAGGAGATCTGGCTAGCCAATCTATTCGATGAATATCTTTACTTTCCAGATACTCGTCAACCAGGACGGCTCTATGTGGTCTAGCAGTGGTGTCCATGAAACGAATTCAGGGCCAACAGCACTCCTGAAAATGCACACATATGGTTGTAGGATCTTCTCCCTGTACCTCTGGACATTCACGGAACCAGTGTCAAACACATGGAGTGGTGTGCGGGTATCTTGTATGATCCCTGCCCAAACCATCACTCCTCCATCGGCATAATGGTCCCTTTCCATGATGTTACTAAGATGGTATCGGTTCCCAGGTTCCCTCCATATGAATATTCACCGAGAATCAGGTTGTAGACTGAATTCGGACTCATCTGTGAAAAAACATTAGCCCATTGGAGCTGCGTTCAGTTTTGGTGCTGTCTACACCACTGTACACGCTCTCTTTTGTGGGAGGGAGTGAGTGGGATGCAAATGGCGGGCTTACTGGCAAACAACCCTCTTTCACTGAGCCTTCTGGCAACTGTCTTTTTGAAACTAATGTTCCTGTGCTAGCAGCGAGGTCACTAAACAGTTGTGTCGCTGTTGATGTCCTCTGGCTCTGGGCTGTAAGTAACAAATACTGGTCTTCATTGGATGTTGTTGCTCTCGGACGACCTTGTCCTGGTCTTCTGGACACTGTCCCACTGTTTTTAAACTGACTCCACAAATTTGAAACAACACTTGGAGTTACACCCAATTCCCTAGCAACCTGAGCTTGGGACTGTCCTGCCTCAAGCCTACGATCGTCTAAACGATGATGTTCACTCATTTCTTCTAAAAATCTACAAAAACCAACAAGATTGTTCAAGAAACACAATACGAATAGCTACTCTGTTATAGAGGGGAATGAGCTGAGCAGCTGGCTCTAGACTTTTATGCCTCTTGCTGCCTTAGCATGTCCCACAAGAATACGTAAACTCATCTCAGCGACATCAGCACCATAGTGCCATTATATGGCAACCAACTATCCAGGTTTTATGTGATATTTTCTGAGAAATGTGCAAAAATACCTTCCATCTCTTAATTTTGTCCACCAGTGTAATATCATCATCCATAGAGATGTTTAACTCAAAACCTTATTTTATTTGAATGAAAAATTAAGTGCAACAAAAGGGACATGAGATGCAACAGAGGGGACAGCTTACAAATTTTTACTACATTACAATGATATATCAGAGAAAAAAATGATTTCTGTTGTTTAAAATTAGAGTAGGTAATAGGGATGTTATGATATATGATAAGAGGACAGAGTGGCAGAATACATTTAACTCACTTAACTCGCTAGTTTCAAATTCAAGAGAACATAATATCGCGATTTATCCACTAATCCTTCTTTGAAAATCAATAGTTAACATTAAAAATATTTAAAAAAAAACATGTATACCTATGTACAATAGACACACCTAGTAGAGTCATTCTGAAACAGGAAGCTAATTGTGAAATATTAGATTTTTTTCCAGCACATGAGAAATGCAAAATGAAAGTAATCACATGGTAGTTTTTTGAAAAAAATCTATTATTAAAGAAAACGGCAAGTAGTATCAAAAGGTTAGCTGAACTGCATCATGGCTTTAAGAACTAAACAGCAACTGCTTTAAATTTTCAGGGTATACGTGTTCAGTTTTAACCTGCAAGACCTCTATTTTCACAATTGTTAGTCCTAGATGCATACTTCCAATTGCAAAAATGTTCAAAATCAGATGCAGAGTTATGATATTGAAAGTAAGAAGCAAAAATTAAAATGAGTCAAAAAATACAAAATTTAACTTCTTATATGAGCCCTAGGTCCCCTAACTTATATCTAGGGAAATAATATCCATTGAAAGATAATTCCAACCCAAAAAGTTTGACATTAGTACAACCAATATTCATCGAGATATGAAACGCAGCTTTTTGTGATTCACGCCACTTTACACTCACAGTCAATAACACCTATTGGGGGGGAATATAGCAGTTAACAAGGGTTTCAAATTATGTGTGCATAGAGTGTGGTTTTTCAAATTGATTGAGGTTTTGTAGTGTGTTTTTGCCTATCATGGCATAACATTTGCATTTGTTTTTGAATAGCAATGAAAATATAACTACTTTGTTTTCTTACTTCGAAAACCTGTCATTCTTCTTAAAGGGCGATAAATTTGAATCCAATCTTCTAAATGGTCCCTTAAAACTTTGAACTCGAATATATTCTAGAGTTTTGGTAGCAAAGCTTTCAAGTTTTTTGTGTTAGTATTATCTTTCAATGGATATTATTTCCCTAAGTATAAGTTAGGCGACCTAGGGCCCATATAAAAAGTTAAATTTTGTATTTTTTGACTCATTTTTATTTTTGCTTCTTACTTTCAATATCATAACTCTGCATCTGATTTTGAACATTTTTGCAATTGGAAGTATGCATCTAGGACTAACACTTGTGAAAATAGAGCCCTTGCAGGTTAAAACGGAACATCCTGTATAGGGTTTAGTATTTAAAAGGCTTGAATGGTGAGAAATTTTCCGCCCACATTCAAAGTCTATTAATTGGGCTTAATGGATCCTAAAAAAATATTTAAAAATAAACTCATGAAAACTTTGTTCCGAAAATTTGTCAGTGCCCCTTAAAAAATTATTTCTGTATCCGCCACTGATTAAATTCACACTCCTAGCTTTTACTGAGTGGCAGTGAACAACATAAATTTAAGCAATATATGTTCCATGCTTGTTCTTCCCATGAACTGGAAACATCAACAACACATTTTCAAGATTATATGTATCTACAACTGAAAATAATAGAAAGACAAATTTTATCTGATCTTAGAGATAAATATAAAACATTTCAAAGGCGAAGTTTATCATTTTTCTTACAGATGCAAGCAGAATGCTCATATTACATAGGTGCTGCAACTATGATGACACATAAAATCAAAGCAAGAAAATCCCAGCAAACATCAAAAATTGAAATGTTTTATTTATCACATTATAATTGTACAGATGGACTTCAACTTTAATATATGCAATATGACCACGATTTAACGATTGTCAAGAGACTGGAAAAAGTTATCATTAATTTAAAGATACTGTTAAAGCATTTAGCATATACATTCAATCCCTACTAGCAAAATTTCTTGCAACCTTGACAGATCTTGATTTTATACTGACGGCATCAATATTGACGTGTTTCATACTGCATAAAGGTTGCATAAAGATTAAAAAGCAATATTTCAATAACAACACGTCTGCAACATTGCATTCATCTTAAAATACCAATATTGATATTACCTTACAATATCAGCATTGCATACATGTTGACGCCGTCAAGATGGTATTGATTTCATGCTGTTGCCGTCAAGATAATTAGTACACAATAGAACATGGGGAACTTTGTTTACACTCAGCATCCCTTGCATTGCTGCTGGCATGTTATCTTCCTCCTTCGACCTTCGATAGAGCTCTACGCTGCATGTGGCATTGCATTTTTTAGGCTTCGCTAAGTTGGTTGCTTAGTTATTAGTGTGGAATAATATTGTTTTAGGAATAACTTATGAATGACTGATAACTGCATTTGTTTATTAATATAGTACTAGGCAAGTCATATCGCAAACGATGTGTGATCGATAATAGAAACGGCCGAGACAGTCCCTACACTTTGAAACAAAGGATCAGCAGCTGAGAATTTCGTATTATCTCTTCAATCTCACGAGTAAGATTATTTTTATTCAATGATTATTTATGTTATTCTATAAGATAAATTCATATGTTTTGTACAGGTGATATTTTCAATGCTGACATCCATTCAGAAATGTATTTTATTGTATCTATTTATTTATTGCTACCTTTAATCTTTAATGTGCTATAAAAACTTCCGCAATTATTCCTTACCAAGTATTATATGTCTTTATAATACAATTAGAAGCATGAATTTTAAAAAATAAGTCAAGTACTACGCAAAACGAAGAACTTTTCATTTTTTAAATTAAATTGCGAGTACTATTAATATCTTTTTTTGAATTTCCGATAAGATGTCAGCTTTAAGAAAATATTCTTAGGCTAGAAAACTAATCAGTCTTGAAGAGTAACAGAAATAATTAAAGAATGAAATTTAATTCTCGAGTTTGAAGCGAAAATAATACAAATAAATAAACAAATAAAACACCTTGCAAACGTACTAATTTCATACTGTCATGTCAATGTATCCTGACATTTTCCTGTCATATCAATACGTATGCAAGATTACAAAAGCAAGATCATCTTGCGTAGACCTTGACTTCATGCTGTCATGCCAACATCTTGATATTATCCTGTCATATCAATACGTATGCAGGATTACAAAAGCAGCCTACCTTGATATTTTCCTGATATTATACTGCATACACCTTGTCAGTCAATATTGTGCCAGCCTCCTGACAGCATAAATGGAGTAACATAACAATATTGAGGCAGCATTAATGCAAGATGCTTTTTCTTGCATGTCAACTTTTATATGCAATACGGAGGCAAGATATTTTGCTTACTGGAATGCAGTTAAATTGGGACCAGTGAAATGTATCATTAAATTGAGGAAATCGTTAAATCGAAAGTTATACTGTACAGATATATGAAAAAAAAATATATATATATATGTAAAGGGGGAGAAAATTTTCAATGTCATTCATGCATTTAATAGTAAAATAAAAGAAATGGGAGGAAAATTTGAAGAAGCCCCATACAAATTTAAATATTCAATGCACACTTACTGCTCTTATAATAACTAAAATAAAAGCACTCAAATCCAGCAAAGCATCTTTCAAGAACACCACGATCACCACATTTTTTCCAAACATGTTTTGGTCTACAATGTGATTTATATTGTTAATGCTTCTCAGTCACCTATTGTGTATTTTCTTTAAAACTTAAGTTTTTGAAAGGTTTCTTTCAATAGGATCTAAGATTTTTTTTTTTTTTGAAAAAAATAAGATTGCAGTTTTTTTGCTACATACGAAAAAGCCCCCATACAAATTTAAATATTCAGTACAGACTTACTGCTAAAAAAATAACTAAAAAAGCACTATAATCCAACAATTAAAAAAATTATAAAAAAATATAAAAACGAAAAAAAATATGATTTGGCAAAGTGCAACTTGAAGCACAAAAAAATCAAACAATGAATAAACTATCTATTAACTATCAACAAAATCGGAACAAAATATATAAGTTGCATGAATTTCATTAGGAATAAAAGCATAATATTTAAAATAACTGAAAAATGTTCAGCACATTAGAGAAAGATCGAAATAGCAACAATCTACTCCATTAAATATTGGAAATAAATTGCTCTTTCGAATTCCAAAATCCCTAAAATAAAGTTAAAAAAAGCACAATGAAATTTAAAACCAACAAAAAAATTGGCACGAAAATAAGATTGAGATGGAAATGCCGAAATATCGCGACTTATACTCAAATCGCTAAATTTGGCACTTTCCAAAAACATTAAGTCATCGAAACATGAAAATCCAGTTCAAAAAAATATATATTTTTTCTTTTTTTTCGTCAAAAATTAATAAAACTCATTTAAAATTCAAATCTTTCAACCCCAAGAAATATCTTTCTGAAATCTGGTTAACGATTAGTAAGTTGAAAAATTCGAAAGCAAACATACCTTATTGATAACATGATGACCTCCAAAACGTTTGACGAATTCTTCAGGAGTGGCAATTGTCAAATCTCTGGCATCCGTCGCCAAAGTATCTTTTTCTAGTTGAAGTAAATGAGCTCCTGACATACTTTGCCTGAAAATTCCAATAACTATTAAAATCTAAGAATTTATTTTGAGAAATATTCAATCTTTGTAACATTCAAAGACATTACCCTTTATGAAAACTATGTTGAAGATGGAATACGATTTTTAAAAAAAATAAAAACATTGAATAAAGATTAGAATTACTAATCTTCTTGAACTTCATCTTCATCAAAAAAATTAAATAATGTTTTCAAAACAATTATTATAATGAAAATCGTCTCAGTCAAGACAGCAATATATGTTGGTATTGTGTCAGAATTCTCTAATGAATATGGGGAGGGGGATGGAGGTGAATCGTCTTCACGGGTTAATCCAGCGAAATAACCATAAAAAAAATTAACGAGGAATATAAAATGAAAAGTTTTAAAGCAACGTCAATCATACTTGACAAAATTTTAAAGAAAAAAAAACTTTTTATGAATGCAAGAACAAAGGCACACGTGACCAATTCTAAAAAATAAAATACAATTAGCGACTGATATAGCGATAGCGACTGATTCTAACAATAGCCAACTGAAATATTAACGGTTATAGGTTATATTATTTTCTCCTGCCAAAACTTTAAAATATTCAACGAAAACACTGTAAGTAGTAAAGGCTGCACTAGATTGAAACAAAATTGCTAAGCATTGAGGATGTCAATATAAAGGTTTTTTTATCATATAATTGATATGATATAGTATCAAGGGCGTATTCAGCTCAAAATGGAAGAGGGGCGAAGCAATTATTTCGGCAAATCAGGGTGCAGGACAATGGCCTAAAATCATAGTTTGAAAACAATAATTATACATCTCAGCATGCATTTTCTTGTTTTTCTCAGTAAAATGCATTGATATTTTGCCCTCCCCCCCCCTCCTAAAAAATTCTGAATTGACAGGCCTGAGGGAGGCACTTGTCTATTTAAACTTTTTCAGGGAAGGAAAGTGGTTTTGGCGCTACATTACCTTGCGTTACCTGCATCCTCATCTAAACACCAATAATTTGTCCTTTTCAATAAGCACACAGAGAATAAATATACTTTCAAAATCAGTCACAAAGTTACTAGAACCAAACTCATCGATAAATTTAAAAAAAATTGAAGCAACCGTCTAAAACAATTTTTTATTTTTTCTTGTTTTTGTCCTTGGTTTTATTTTATATTTTTAGATTAAATGGGGGGAGAATTCCCTCACTTGCCCCCCCCCTGGATAGTATAAATCGAACTTATATAAAGGAAAAGTTAAGATAAAATTCCTTGCTATGAAATTAATATACTGTTGTTGCGATAAAGAGAAAGGAAACTGAAATCGAACTGGGTCAGTTAGAAATACGACAAGAACTGTGAGCTAAAGATTAAAATAATAAAAATTATGCTAATAAAACTGAATTTACAAAGAACAGTATAAGTTAGAATGAGCTCCTTATCTCTACTAAATCGCCAAAATATGTTCATACGATTACAATCGGATCTCGATAACTCGAAGCTTATAACTCGAATATTCCTTTATCTCCAAGTTTTTATTGGGTCCCAAACTCTTGAGACTGTTGCGAAAACTTACCATCACTCGAACTACCAATAATTTGAACGTTACAGCCGTCCCTTGGGACTTCGAGTTATCGAGTTGCAAATTTTGTGCTTTACTGGTGTTTTTTTTTTAAATCAATTTTAGTTTACATTAGAACGATCTCGCTTCCACGTACCGCATAAATTTCCCAATTTTTAGCTTTGAAGTTCAAATCAAGTTTTACGGATAGACTGATGTTAATTGAATCTTTATTTCAACTCTTGAAACAATTGTATAGCATATTTTTAGCGTAATTTTAATTAACTAGTTTATGGAGCCGTTAAAAATGTTTGATGCATGGAGTTAACTTACATAGAACAGATATTTTTATGCAAATTCTTTAGTCGTCAGTGGCCAGTATTAACAATTTCGTAAGTCGCCATTTTTTTGAAATAGTGAACACTCCCCCCCCCCCCTTTTTTTTCGCTTTGTTCAATCAGCTATATGATTTTTTTTTTTTTTTTTTCAATGTTTGTTGAAGTCAATAATCCTAAATACATTAATATAAATGGAAGGAAGTATAATTGTTAGGAAATAAATTAGTTCATAAAGGCTACACCTAGATTTCAGTTTAAAGAATCTCACTAATTACTTAATGCCTTTCGTACGCTTAAAGGTCATTAATTTATTTTTTGATGTGGTGATCGGGCGGAAATTACAGATGATTTTTTTATTTTTAATCGCCGTTTTTTTAATTTCTATATTTATTGATTTATTTATTTCATTTAGTCGTCCAGCGGCCGGTGGCGACCGCCAATTATGTCCTTTAGATTGAACTTCTATGAAGAAAATATTAAATTGAAACTATCCGCTATTTAATTATTACGATGTAGGGGAATGTGGGGCACAAGTAAAATGGTTAAGCTGAGTGAGTTTTTTCAAAATGAACAAATCGGAAATTTGTTTTGAAAATTACAGTACACAAAGAAAGAACATTCTATTTTATAATAAAACTTGCCTCGAAACAGTATTTTTAAATTTTGACACTTTATTTGAGTCTTCAAAAAAAAAAGTGAAAAATGTTCATCTTTTTTTCTTTTTCTTTTTTTCATGGGGCAAAGTGAAAAATAAAATATTTTTCTAAATGAAATATTTTGTATTCGGTAGTAAAAAATATTTTTGATCAAAAGAATCAGTAAATAAAATGTTAAAAGAATAAATGAGAAGATAATGAAACAATAAACAAATAATTTAATTAATAAATCAATTAATACATGAAGAAAAATAAATGAGCAAGTAAAAGAATGAATGAATAAAAAAATAAGTGAATGAATGAATGAATAAATAGTTGAATTACTAAATGAAGGAATGTAAATGAGTTAATTAATAAATGAAAATGTAAATGATTTATATTGAATGATTGAGTAAATGAAACAAACTATTTCAATTCGCCCCGTATGACTGATTGTAGAAAATATTTAAAATACAAAATAAGCTTAATTTTAATTAAATAAATATTTTACAGAGTATTAGAAGGTCTCAATTAATATTTAAAATGGTAATAACAGTAACCTAACCATTTTATAGTAACAAAAATAATTTTTGACTTACAACAAAATATTACAAAATGAGTATCAATTTTTTAAAATTGCCTGTATTTCCAAATGCTTTAATCTTCGGCGGTAATTTTTCCCTGATTGGAATAGACTACATATGGTACTACATAGTTAAACTAATACCAGATAGATGGAGCTAAAAGCAGAGTAAATATTTAACTATTTCACTTTGCCCCATGTTCCCCTACTGTTATTACATTAAATAAATCAAGAAGCAATGGCGTATTCAGTTTTTTCGTCTCATTCTTATTGCTTGTTCAAAAAATTTTAACTGTTTTTCTCATTAAATAAATTTATTAATTAATATACAAGATTTTAATGAAGTTCTATTGTATGAACTCTATAATTATTCATAAGTTTACTATATTGCTTAGCTAAACTACAGTTCAAAGACTGCAGTTTGAATACTGAAAAGGACTTGATGGCGCATCTGCCAGTGCGAATGCACATGTTAGAATCTAACTCCGAAATCGGACAGTGTCCGAAAAATAAAAAGCTCACAGCGCGAATCGATTATATTGACCAACGCCCTAAGTCTGAAATTTTACATTATTTTCAGAGTTAGAGCTTTTGAATTGATTAATTTACATTCGGCGAATCAGTTTTGATCCAAGTCCGATTTTTCACTGAGGATAAGCGAAACCCCCTAAATTTATAAATTAGACAAGTTAATTGCGGAGATGAAAATCAGTGAGGGGGAACTTAGGTTGATTTTAAGACTAAGTTCTTTGGGGGGGGGGGAGCAACATTAGCATTAATCAGGTCGGATTTAGACTTAATAGGGTCCCTAAGATACTTAGGTATGAGGCCCCTTTTGTAGCCCTGACAGCTTTCTGCCGGTGACGAAAAAGGTCATTTTTAAATCCCCCCCCAAGATGCATTTGTTTGCAATTGCATTTTCTTGTTTTTCTCTGTAAAATGTATTGATTTTACAGAGAGGAACAACACAGAGAGAAGTGCCCATGACGAGGCATTTGTCTATTTCAACTTTTTCAGGAAAGGGAAGTGCTTTTGGCGCTGCATTATCTTGTGTTACCTTCACAGCGGTATTAACCCATCTAAACACCAATAGCTTGTCCTTTTCAATAAGCACACATCAGAATAAATTTTCAAAATCAGTCACAAAGTTACTAGAACCAAACTCATTGATAAATTTAAAAAATTGAAGAAACCGTCTAAAACATTCTTTTATTTTTTTTTTTGTTTTTTTTCCCTTTATTTTATTTTACATATTTTTAGCTTGAGGAGGTGTAAATTCCTTCACTTGCCCTTCCCTCCTGGATACGCCCCTGTATAGTATAAAATGAACTTATATAAAGGAAAAGTTAAGATAAAATTCCTGGCTATGAAATTAATATATTGTTGTTGCGATAAAGAGAGAGGAAACTGGAATCTAACAAGGGTCAGTTAGAAATATGACAAGAACTGTGGGCTAAAGATTAAAATGGCAAAAATTATGCTAATAAAATAGAAGAATAAGCCCCTTATCTCGAATGAATCCCCGAAATATGTGCATACGAATACAGTAGGATCTCGATAACTCGAAGCTTATAACTCGAATATTGCCTTTATCTCAAAATTTTTATTGGATCCCCAAACTCTTGAAACTTGCGAAAACTTACCATAACTCGAACTACCAATAATTCGAACGTTACAGCCGATCCCTTGGGAACTTCGAGTTATCGAGTTGCAAAATTTCGTGCTTCACTGGTGATTTTTTGTTTTTTTTTAAATAAATTTTTTGTTTACATTAGAACGATCTCGCTTCCACGTACGGCATAATTTTCCCAATTTTTAGCTTTGACGATCAAATCAAGTTTTACGGATAGACTGATGTTAATTGAGTCTTTATTTCAACTCTTGAAACAATTGTATAGCACATTTTTAGTGTAATTTTAATTAATTAGTTTATGGAGGCAATAAAAATGGGAGTTAATGTGTTGTATAGAGTTAACTACAGAGGAGAAATATTTTTAGAGTCTCTGCAAATTCTTTAGTCGTCAAAGGCCAGTAATAACAATTTCATAAGTGGCCATTCTTTTGAAATAAAGGACAATCACCCCCCCCCTCTTTTTCGTTTTGTTCAATCAGCTATAGATTTTTTTTTCAATGTTTGTTGAAGTCAATAATACTAAATACATTAATATAAATGGAAACGAAGTTTAATTGTTGGGAAATAAATTAGTACATAAAGGTTACACTTCGATTTTAGTTCAAAGGATTTCACTAATTACTTAACGCCTTTCGTACGTTTTAAAGGTCATTATTAATTTTTTGACGTGGTGATCGGGTCTAAATTCCAGATGATTTTTTGATTTTTAATCGCCGATTTTTTTAATTTCTATTTTTATTTATTTTTTTATTTCATATAGTCGCCCGATGGCCGGTGGCGACCGCCAATTATGCACTTTGGATTGCACCTCTATGAAGAAAATATTAAACTGAAATCATCCGCTATTTAATTATTACGATGTACAGTTATTATATTAAATAAATCAAGAAGCAATGACGTATTCAATTTTTTCGTCTCTGTTTTATTGTATGTTGAAAAAATTTTAACTGTATTTCTCAAAAAATAATAAATAAATTTATTTATAAATGTACAAGATATTCTATAGTATGAAATCCATAATTATTCATAAGTTTACTATATTGCTTGGCTAAACTACAGTTTAAAGACTGCAGTTTGAACATTGAAAAGGACTTGTTGGCGCATCTGCCAATGCGAATGTACATGTTAGAACCCAACTCCGAAATCGGACAGTGTCCGAAACATATGCTCAAAGCGCGATTAGATTATGGACCAAGTTCGAAATTTTACATTATTTCAGAGTTAGTGCACTTGAATTTGATTAATTTACGATTCAGCGAATCAGTGATGATCCAAGGCCGATTTTTCACGGATGATAAGCAATACCCCCCCCCCCATTTATAAATTAGTCAAGTTAATTGCGGAAATGAAAATAAGCGAGTATAACATAGTTGGATTTAGGAATGAGCTTTTTTTTGGGGGGGGGGGCATTATTAGCGTTAATCAGGCTGTATTTAGACATAATAGGGTTTCTAAGGTACTTCAGGTATGAGGCCCCTTTTGTAGCCCTGACAGCTTTTTGTCGGTGGCGAAAAAGGTCATTTTTAAATCTCCCCTCCCGCCCCGAGTTTTTTGTCTTCTCCCTGTCACATAAGACCAGGCATCAACTTTTTTTGTGTGTCGTTTCTTTTTTTTTTTTTTGTTAATGTGTTTTGCCTGCTGTCTTTCTTGAATTGACCTTCAAGAGCGAGAATGATATCAAGACAATGCAGGGCTCCGCTCGCTTTGAAGTGGGTTTAGACTGAGCTGCCAACTGCTACGAAAAAATCGTGGTTTCTATGACGCTACGAAATCGTGTCCAAAACTTACGTTTTTTTTTCCAACCCCCCCCCCCAGAAAAAAGTTAAAGCATTACAGATAAAATCCATATTAAAATCATTTACAAAATACTGCTTTTGTGCTTTGCAACGTTCCAAATTTTTGTTTCTAAGTAAACAAATTGAATTTATATTAAATGATTAAAAAAAAAGAAATGAATTATTTTTTTCAAAATAAACTGTTACTTATCCTCTTGTCCAGGTTGCCACTGAGTTCCGCTACTAAAAATAGTTGCTTTTAGTAGAAAGTAATATGAAAAATAGTCTCTAAATAGTCGTCAGATGCAGAAAAGAATTTCCAGACTTGGGTCAAATCCTTTTTAAAGAAACATTTTCCGGTATGATTTTTTGATTCTTACTGTTAATTAAAAACATAAGAATGACAGCATAAACATTAAAAAAATAAAATAAAAATAGAAATGCAGCATTCGTGACATTTCAATAGCATTAAAATTAGCTCTCGTTTTCAAAAATGAATCTAATAACGTTGCAAAAAATTAAAAAGCAAATTTTTTCTGTCATTGATTTGAGAATGTAAACAATCTACTATATATTAAAATCTGTTCGCGTCCGTCTGTCGGTCTTGTCTGTCTGTCTGAAGATCGATCTTCTCGAGAACCGCTGCGAATCGAGAGTCAAACGAATACCGATCAATTCGAAATTTTCCAAAGAAAACAATAGGACCAATCTGCGACTTTAATTAGTGGAGATATTAATTAAAACGTTAATTAACATAACGTTATTCAGGAATTTTTATTTCTTTCCTGTTGCCATTTTGCATATGCGTGAGCAAGTAAAATCCTAATAATTGTTTTAAAAGAGATTTTTTTGGCTGCTGTCCAAATCTTAAAACAACGTTTCCATCTAGAATTTCATTTTAAATTAGTTTAAAATTGGTTGCCCTATTCGGAGATAGCCTTTATTTTATCATCTGTCCTTTTTTATTATTTTTTACAGTCAACGTTCTTAACTCTTTTCAGCATATGAAAGTTGTTTCTTTAGCTATGTTTATTGATTGCAGTGTAAGTTTATCATTCATCGGCCTCATATTTTGGTACACTTAGGATGTGCGACTAATAATTTTTTTTTTTTTGGACTTTTTCCCGTCACATGGATGAGTTTTCGAATTGTAACAAGTCTCTTTTTCTTTCCTGTTTCCATTTTTAAAATACAGTTCATATCGTTAAAAGAACATTTTAAATTAAGATTGTTTGGATTTCTATGTGAAACAGAGTTGAACAAAAGAGATTGTTTTTAAGGACTGATTTTAACGAAAGCTAAATTGGAATCTGATGACTTGGTATTAAATTAATGCTTATTAGCAGTTATTCAGTCTTGGTGCTTTAGTTTCACGTAATCAACCAAAAAGTATGTGTTATTCTATGTAAAAAGCCGATTGTAATTGTACATAAATAGTTTAGATATAGTTTATTAGATGTAATTCATTTTAACGTGAGCACAGATTATAGTTGATCATGCATATATTTTCATCTTTTGTGCTAATTGAAAATACTCATAACTTGCATCAGTGATAACTATGATTAACGTTAAAGAGATTTTTGCCAAAAATATGCTCTACTGGTGTTTTGCAAACCTTGCATTACGCGTATTTATTTACTCCTTAGCGCTTTAGAAACTGATGTCAGAGTAATACAAAAACATCAATTGGACATCTCTTTCATTTTTTAAGTAGCCCGTGCAACGCCGGGCACGCAGCTAGTAGTTAATAAAAATAGTAGCAGCGGAAACAAACTTTTTACGAAATTTACGAACGAAAATTTATTTTTGAACGAAAAAACAAAACTTTTCGTTCAAAAATATGAAAAATGACATTTTTCATCGTGAACATGTTTATTACATTTCATTTTTCTAGTTTTAAAAGCGCTTATTTTCAAAAAATAAAAGCGGTAAAATGCTTTTTTTTTTTTTTTTTTTTACCGGAAAGTAGGATATGAATTTGTAAGCAAATTTTCAACTTTTTTAACGTAAGGGGAAAAAAGAAGAGTTTTTATGTATTTAAGTCGCTTTTTCACTAAAGAAGTAGCCGCTCTTTACAACTGATTGCAAAATAGTGGTTTTTGGCAATATATTGGCTAAAATAGTCGCCGTAATCACCTTTGCATCAAAATAAAAGCTTAGTCGCCAGTGGCAGACTGTATTGTAATTTTAAACTTAAATTATTCACTGCGTCTGTAATCTGTTATTGAATTGCCCCCCCCCCCCCGGCCACGTAAAACTCTGCAACTAATTTCGATTTTAAAAGCTGGCAGCTCTGGGTATAGAATACCTCCAATAGAGATGCACTCTCTGAAATTTTTCAATTTACATTTCTTTGATAGATATTATCATACAACTACGAATACTAGCCAAAAATTTCATTAAAAAAGGCAGAATAGTTCTAAAATTGGATTTAAAACGCGAGAAAAATGTAAGCAATACCACGTGATCAAAAAACGCTCTCTCATTGTTATGACGTACGACACGCTTCGTACTTCGCTAGGGGGGAGAAACGAGAAACTTGCGCGTTTCTTCACCCACAACCACTATAAAGGGTCGCTAACAACTCTAACAACCACTGCCCACAACCCGCATGTGAAATCTTGCGGCGGCTCCATTGTATTTCGGCGGCCGATGGTTCAAAAATTTAGCCATCTGTATCAGCAACCGATGCTAACTTGGCTAAAACATCGGCCCATCCATCGGCCTTGAAAAACATCTAAATGCCGATGTATCGCCGATGTTTTTCGGAACAAAAAATCTAACATTAATTTATCTATTTTTTACTGCATAGTTAAAAGTAAGTACAGCATAGAGCTCGAAATCGGACAACAACGAAACCAACACTAGTTTCGGGCTTCGGAAATAGGACGAGTTTCGGATCACTACTGAAATTTTCACGACATTGCAGACGCGTATCAAACACTCACTCTGATGATAGTTTTAAGAGTTTTTTGCTCTTAAATTGAAACAATGACATTATATATTAGCACGTTAGTCGAACAATTTAGAGCAAAAAAACGAAGCTCAAATTTGGGGGATCATCCAATGTCGCGGAACAAAATTTCCGAAATTTTTTCTCTCCGGACATAAGTTAAAAATGCCGATATTTTCCTGATTTTAGCTTATCCATTTTAACTTAACACTAAACAAAAAAAAAATACTCGCATATTCTTACATAATCTGGCTCTTGATTGAAGATTCAACTGCAGCAAAAGCTTAATCATAAGAATAGGGCGGGAAACGCCGCTTCAGGGTCTGTATATTGGTTAAAATCCATAAAAAGTCATTATTTTCCTTCCTCTCTTTTAAGGCCTAAAAAGACTAGTTTTTTCACTGATATCCGGAATTTATAATTTTGTAGTTCGTCGCCTTAGAAAAGTGGTTGCATGCTGTAATGGGGTTGTTTCCTTCAGTTAAAAGTAGTCACTGACTTTTAGTCACTGAAATTGATAGAATAAGCAAAAATATAATAATAATAATAACATGGACCCAGAAAATACTTTCATTTTCCCCAACAGTTATTTTTTAATTAATTTTTCAAAATGTCCGACTTTCCAAACAAGGCCTGGTCTTGATGACGTCACAAATGATGCTCTTTGGCGCATCTTTCTACCGTGTTTCCACGTTATGATAATCAAAAATGAATAAAAATTGCGCTCTACGCTTGATATCAACCATATCGTTGCCAATACACGTGAGTAAAGATGCGAATTAATGTTTTGCTCTGTGAAGGGCAACACTGAATGGCATTTCATCATTTGCGATGTCATAGGCGGAAGCATAAACAATGAAAGCACACCGATTTAAGTATTTTTTTTTTTAAATATTAAACTTAAACAAATTATTTAAAAAATGGTCATATCCTATGTTTTTAAGCATGCGCTTTCAGAAAAAAATACTTTTAAAATTTTGAAAACGACCCCATTTTACTTTCACTCTGTTTTTATTTTTTTTTAAGAATGAAAAAGGAAAAAAAAAAAATACATTTTCTTAAATTCTACCCATTCAACTCATCCCCCCCCCCGATTATTTTGTAATGAACTAATTAAGAAAATCATTTCTCCACAGTTAATAAGGTGAGCGACTAAAGAAGGCAAAAATCAAGAAATTTAATTTAGGGAATCCTAATATCGTAAAATGTTAAAAACGTTTCATAAATGCTTTTATTATTTCGAGTCAATTATATCTTTCAGATAACTCTCACTCATTTAACCAAAAAATAATTATCCACTATTAATGATGTTTAACAATGTTTAGCATACTCAATAAGTATATTCACGCTCAGTATACTGCTGAAAAGGTTCTGCACTTCATGTTACAGTTGTTGTGTTATATAGAACTGGTTTTTGTGCTGTAATGAATATTAGTTACAGAGATATCCAGAAGGTGAAAGTTTTATTTGAACTTGTGATGTATTACTATTATTATAATATACTATCCAGTTTGTCTTTAAAAACGATTGCAAACCAGTTTTGGAAGCGTTAGGGCAAGGGATAGGATTTAGGCACACTTCTGCGGCAATTTTTCGATAAAAAAATCCAAATGTGCAATTTTAGGCGACATTTGATGATATTAGGGGGGAGGTGGTTAAGGAACCAAAAAGGAGTTCAGGGACTCTCCGCTGCCAGTTTTTAGAAATTGAAGTTCCAAAAACGCAATTTTAGACGATTTTCGGAAGTGTTGCAAGGGCGTATATAAGGGGGGGGGGAGCTGGAAAAAAATTTTAACCAAAGG
Source organism: Uloborus diversus (assembly GCF_026930045.1). Lineage (NCBI taxonomy): Eukaryota > Metazoa > Arthropoda > Arachnida > Araneae > Uloboridae > Uloborus > Uloborus diversus. The sequence goes on along the minus strand of NC_072733.1, from coordinate 88,183,182 downwards.
TTTTTGGTTGAAGGTATTTGGTTTCAGTTTGCTCACTGATAATTTACAAACTTTAGACTACAATAATAATAATAATAATAAATAAATGAATGACAAAAATAATGATAGTGCTAATAATGCTTATAATACGTTAGATCAGGGATTTCCGAACTGGGTGCCGCAGGAAGAGGTGAGGGGTGCCGCGAAGTGCCCATGGTAATAACATGTACATAAAACTAGACTAGATGCCGTGAGAAAATTCTAATTTTTCAAAAGTTGCAGCGATCAAGTTTGGAAACCCTACGATAGAAGGCACTAGGCAATGGTTCAGTAGGGGTCAAGGGTTCCGTACCCCTTATTCAAGAAAAGAACGCCGTCTTGGGAAAGCGAAGTTATTTTAACAAAAATAAAAGTAAATAATGTTAGGGGAAAAACTCGATTCTTTCAAAAAGAAATCTTTAAATTAAAAATATTTAACAGATGCAGGTTGTTGCTTATCAAATTAAGTTCCCGTCTCTTTCTTTCACCCCCCTCCCTTTTTTCCCCTAGTCAGTCCGAAAAGAAGAGTTTTCAAATGTTTCTCACGTTAACTCTCGTCCCCTGCAAGAAATTTAAAATAAGTTTTAGTTGTTCGATTAGAGTAATAATTTAAATTGATGTTCTAAAAACGCATTTGTTTAGGCACTTTTCGACCATCAATTTCAAAACATTTCTGGAGGAAGGTCCCCGAACCAATATCCTTTCACTAACGTAACGATGAATTATTTTTTAATTAAGAAAAAACAACCGCCTTAAAAAACACCCAGGAACTAAAGCAAAAAAAAAAAAAAAAGAATTGGTCACATTTACATACGAATTCCTACCCAAACCTATAAATCAAATTTATTTTACAACTCCAGTACAAAAATCAACTAAACTAAACACCAAATTATAAAATAAACACTGAATTTAAATACTGTACCACAAATTGTTTTAATACCTAACTAACTATTATACGATCTCTTAATTTTTAATCACCTTTTGAAGTCAGTGCCTCCTATAACCTACTGAAAACCCACCGAATCCTGAGCTAAACAATAATTTAACTAACACGAAATTAATCTTTAAAACCAAACCTAGTCAGTTACAATAGGAAGTAGTTTAGAGGATTTCAATTTTGAAAAATGTCAGAGGAAGATCTCTAACCTTCTAAATGTCTCCAAAGATAACCTGAAATTGAGTTTTACCTTTCAGGGGAGGATTCTCTCTTCCTTTCCAAAATTTGCCTAATGTTGGGGGAAAAATCTCAATTGCTTTTGAAAAGAAATTTTAAAATAAAAAAATTCAAAAATTGCCTACTATTCATCGGGTAATCACACTAACGTTACCAAAACCGCCAACGTTTCCAAATATGGCCCACAATCACGTTTTTAAGACTTTAATTACGAAAACAATTCGGACGAGGCTCCGACTTCTCCCGTATGAAATCTGAAAATGAAAAAACCTACAATTTCGAAAAGTGGAGAGTATTTAAATCCCTCCTCCTAGTATCACTTAATATCTCTTTAAAACTTCGTTTTTTATGACTTCAATTTCAAACTAGTTTTCGTGGAGAACCCCAGAACCGCCCTACCCATAACATTATCGAAGTTAGTCTGAAACTGCGTTTATAGAACTTTAATTTCGAAAAAAATGAGCAGAGGGATGATGAATTTCGAACTTTTACTTTAAAAAAAAAAAATCAATTGGGAGGGCAATTTAAAGAAGCCCCGTTCCTTTCATTACCCTAACGTCAACAAATAGCCTATAATGGCGTTTTTAAGATTTTAAATTCTAAACATTTTCGCCGAAAGCCTCCCGAAGTTTTCCTCCTCGTAGCATCACCAGAGACCGTCTAATACTGTGTTCATAGAACTATAATTTCAAAAAATTTTCGGGGGAAAACCCCCAGAACCCCCTTTCCTAACTCGTTAGAAGCGAGAGTTTAAGAGTGTCCTCTTTTTTTTTTTTTTGGTTGCGACACTGGGTGACAATATGAAGTCCTTGCCCCACCTCGAAAAAAATGAGAAGATCAAGGCACCTGTTGCTCCATCCTCCCCCCCCCCCAAGAAAAATGGAAAGTGAAAAAAGGGGGGAGGAGAGGGGAATTGATCTTGGTTTTGGGCCCCCTCCAAAATAAAAACATATATACGCTACTGAAGTGTTGCGTAGAGAAGGCTATATGGGGGTTTGTCCCGGAATTTTTCCTAAATTGAGGCAGTGAGAAGCAAAGGGATGCAAGTGGACATTTTCCAGTTTTGAGTAAAACGCGTTTAAAGATAACATCCTAGGTGCTTTCATTGATTTATTTTTTCTAAATCATGCTGTGTAACAGCAACTACCAGGGCAACTAGTACCATCACTTGCCCCAAGACAGAGGAGAGGTTCATCTACCATATGTACTGGTTATCTCCAATTTTTAAATTTTGGCACTTGCATCCCTTTGCTTCTCACTTCCTCAGTTGTAGTCTTGAAAACGCGATTGCAGGTCGTTGATGGTAACTTCAGAGGAAGAGGTCCAGCTTAGGTACTCAACCGCAGAAATTTTTCAAAACTGAAGATCCAAAAATGTAACTTCAGGCCGCGATTGGGGCCACTTAGTTTTCGGATTGAGTTCAAGAACCGTTTCTATGGGCCAACCTTAACTGCGGCCCTATTTTTTATTATTTTCGATTAAAAAGTTTGTGTGAAAACTTTGTAAAGTTTTTCTTTTTCCAAAAACATTCAAAAGTTATGTTTTTCGATAGTAATATTTTAGATTTCCATCCTTATATTATTGTTTATTGAAATACAATAAATCTTTAGTTAAGGATCTGTTTTTACCTTTGAGCTTCAACTACTAGTGTAGTGGTGTTCCTCTTTATTTATTACAATCCTTTAAATCCCTCTCTTTCTCTTTTTATCTTTTCTTCTATTAGAAAAATATTTCTGTGGTCCTTGTATTTTTCTCTACTTTGCTGTGATTTTCAGTGGTGGCGAATCGGAGGGGCAAGGGGGGTTGCGACTGCCCTCGCACTTTTTTCATCACCAAAGATTGCCTCAACGTTAAGATTTCAATTTCAAAACACTCCCCCCTGGGTGAGGTTACCCGAACATTAACATCACCAAATACTTTCAGTTTTAAAACTTCAATTTTGAAATTCTTCCGGGAGAAAATCCCTGAGCGAACTCCCTCCTTTCTTTAAATTCAATGTTTTGACCTAAATTTGCGTTATAAAGACTCCAGTTTGAGGGGGGATATTCAGGAAGAGACTCCCCCCCCCCCGCCTAGATAGCGTAAAACTGCGTTTTTAAGACTCCAATTTAGAAAAAAAAATCCGGAGATCTTTTTCTGTCCACAAAGGATTTTCACGACTGAGTTCTTAGGATTTCATCAGTTAAAATAAATAAATAAATAAATAAATAAATACTGGGAGAACTTCCGAACCCTATCGTTCCTCCTTCTGAAATACCGTTTTAAAGGACGTTCAAAAAATGTTTTTAAACTCAAAATTTCTGGGAGAGAACCCTAAACCCCTTGCTCTAAGTTTACTAAAGATGGCTTTGATCCAAGAACCCTTTAAGACATCAGTTTAAAATTTTTTACCGGGAAAATTCTTCCTTACCCTTACATTATGAAAGACAGTTCAAACTCCTTTGTTTTTTTAATTATTATTATTAATTAGACTTTCTTTAAAAAAAAACATTACGGGGACAACCCTGGAAACTCCTCTCTATTCCCCAAGCGTTGAAAAACTACTAAAACGGCGTTTTTAAAACTACAATTACAATACATTTACGGGAGAGAACATTAAAAGCCCCCCCCCCCCCCAGTCACTCAAGATAGCCTAAAATTGTCTTTAACTTCCTTTAAAAAAATATGCCCGCGCACTTATAAGCCCCACTCGCCGCCTCTGGTGTGATTTTCAACATAACATTTTCATCAAAACAATAAGAAATTCAAGTGTGTCAGAGACCTTAGCTATTAAATTTATTTATCCATTCATTTTTTTAAATATGACTTGCCATCGATTTCTACAACGTACTGAATACTTTTTTGTTCTCTTAAGATTTGATTGAAACCTATATTTTGGCCGTCCTGAGTTAGCTTTTTCCATCGGCCATTTGAAACAGAAAACTGGCCATCAGCGGTCTTTGAACCATCAGCCTACTCTATCGAGCCTAGGACTGCGCGATGTCAGAATTTTAATACCGAGATATATCGCTCACCAAATATCGATATTTTCGATATATTCTTGGGGGTGGGGGGCAAAGGTTATAGTTTAGAGCATAATATATCGAAAACCAAAAAAAAAAAAAAAAACATTTCCAAATACCAAATATAATAAATAAATACAATTATTTCTCTAATTCAAAATCTTTCCTGGAGGGGGGGGGGGCGTGCAAATGGTATACTGCCATGTGCGAGTAAACGACAGTATCTGCAGAAATGAGTTTTCGAGATATTTGAAGAAACGCGTTTTGGATTCAATACTAACAATAGGGAAATGCTGGAATTAGACGTCTTTTTCGCGCCTTTTTTTCAGCGGAAACCAAATAAGCGAGCTTGTAGAATAAAGATAACGTACAATAGATGACAAAAATGAAAAATGAAAAATTTGCAGTTACTGTCCTTTACCTGCACAAGCCAGTATAGCTCAATGCATGACAAAAGTGCTTCCCAAGAAAAAGTTTTAAATATTCAATTCAATATTTTGTTTTAATCTTTCAATTTGAGCAGTTTCAATAATTTGAATGTACTTTGAACTACACTGGTGTGCAAAAATTAAGGACGAGACGGTTTTTTCAATATAACTTTGTACAAAAGCTTTCCAAATCAACACATTTAATACCGTACGATCCCCAATACGTAAGGACATGTGTAATGTATATATGAGCAACACTTACTAAAAGAGAAATCAGAGGGATAAAAAGAAGCTTTATTGAAAAAGTAGCATGGAGCGCAATGCGACTGAAGGTCGAAACATCCCTGTGATGGGTGTCCAGCAAGAAACATCCGGTCTTTAGTAGGGGATATGATCTCCCCCGACTGCTAGGCAGGTTTCACAGCGTCTGCCCATGCTGAGAATGAGGGTGTCAATGAGTTGTTGAGGCATTGCTGCCCATTCGTCTTGCAGCGCCAATCGAAGCTCCCGAATCGTTACTCGTGGTAAGGTACAAGCTGCCAAGCGTCTGCCTAGAAAATCCCAGATATGCTCGATGGGATTGAGATCCGGAGATCGTGTCCGCCAATCCATACGTTCAATATTCTCACTCTCTAAGAGCTGTTCGGCAGCTATTGTGCGATGACATGGTGCATTATCGTCCATGAAAATTAACTGCGGACCCATAGCGCCTCTAAAAAGACGCACATATCGAAGAAGAATCTCGTTACAATAACGGGTCCCGTTGACTGAACCTGCGTCGAAGATGTGAAGGTCTGTACGACTACCAAGCAAACGAGAACACCGCGACCTCCATACCTGTCCCTTTCAATGATGTTCGAGGGATGATTGCGGCTTCCCCGCTCTCTCCAGATGATTATGCGATGAGAATCGCTACTCAGACTGAATCTGCTCTCATCTGTAGAGAGTAGTCGTCCCCATTCATTGTCTCTCCAATTCCGGTGTTCCCGGCACCACAGAGAACGCCTTCTCCGATGAGCAGGTGTTAGAGGTACACATCGTATAGGGCGTCGTGCAAACAGACCAGCACCGTGCAGTCTTCTGGCCACGGTAAAACACGATATCGGTCGTCCATTCGCCTGTGTCGTGTGTCTAGCGATTTCTCCCGCTGTCTGCCGCCTGTTTCTTCTGACCTGCAAGACAATATACCGGTCATCTGCGGGTGTGGTTCTTCGTGGACGACCACTACTGAACCCCCGGATAGCTGTTCCTGTAGTTTGAAATTGTCTCCTAAGTCGTGAAACGATGCTGTGAGCAATTCCGAACTCTGCAGTCACACTGCGGCCTTCCTCCAACTTCTCAATGATTCGGGTAAAAGCATCCAGATGTCGTCTAACAGCTTGATTATTCGCCATTTCTCACTGAGGCAGCAACTCGGTGTGATTTTAACTGCTATACGGCGTGCAATCTCTTTGCCAGAAATACTGATCTTACACCGACAACATGCTTTATACTACTCAGACACTCCCCCATTACGTCTGCCTGCATATCTGCGCATGTGTTACCGTACATCACCTTACTTAATCTCCTGATTGATCTTTCTGTCCGCTCTGCCTCTTCGTTCAGCTGATATGCTAATTTTACGACTTCGTCCTTAATTTTTGCACACCAGTGTATATTTCGCATTGATGTCTTAAATAGTTTATTTTTAGTCATTTAATAGCTCTTGTTTTAAGAGTTTTTACTTCTTAGTTCAGTAATTAAGTAAAATACGAATAATAAATCTTTAAAGAATGCAGCTATCTATTTCGGAAACTAGCACACCATACACCCATTTAGCCCACAGAACTATGAAATACACCTTTAATTTACACAGTCCAGTCACATTAATGTGACCATCTGTCAAAAGCCAGAATAACCACCTTTCGCAGAGCGGACTGCTGCGAGACGTGCAGGAAGAGAGTCACTTAGGTCCCTGAAGGTGTTCTCTGGGATGTTGAGTCATGCCGACTCTAATGCCGTGGCCAGCTGCGCTAGATTACGCGGTTGAGGATCCATGGCGCGAACAACTCGATCGAGATGGTCACACAGATGCTCGATTGGGTTTAAGTCAGGTGAGTTTGCTGGGCAGGGGAGGACGGTAAACTCATCCTGGTGCTCTTCGAACCACGCACGTACACTGGCAGCTGTATGGCACCTCGCATTGTCCTGCTGGAAGATGCCATCATCCTGAGGAAAAACAATGCGCATGTAGGGGTGGACATGGTCCGCAAGGACAGATGCGTACTTGTATTGATCCATCGTGCCTTCCACAATGATCAGTGAACCCAGAGAATGCCAGGAAAGCATTCCCCAGACCATAATGCTCCCGCCTCCAGCTTGGACCGTTCCGGCAATGGTTGCAGGGTGGTTCCTTTCAGAGGTTTCACGCCTTATACGCCAACGTCCATCTGTCCGATGGAGCATAAAACGCGATTCATTCTGAAAACACTACATGTCGCCACTCAGTGGACGTCCAGCTGCTGTACTGGCGTGCAAATTCTAGCCTTCGTCGTCGATGAACAGCAGTCAGCATAGGTGCACGAACCAGGCGTCTGCTTCGGAGGCCCAGACGCAGCAATGTTCGCTGAATAGTAGTTTGGGAGACACTTTTGGTAGCCCCTTGGTTCATTTTGGTGGTCAGTTGCTCAACGGAAGCCCGTCTATCTGCCCGAACGCATCTCCGCAATCGTCGTTCGCCTCTTTCATCTATGGCCCGTGGTGCACCACATTTGCCACGTCGCTGATTTTGGACAGTCCCATTTTGCCATGCACGGTACACTTTTACCACGGCGGCACGCGAACAGTTCACAAACTCAGCCGTTTCGGAAATGCTTCCACCCTTGGCCCGAAAGCCGATGATCATGCCCTTATGGACGTCGGATAAATCGCTTCGTTTCTGCATTGCGCCAACGATTGAAATGCTTTCCGAAGCCCTCACACTCCCTTTATATACGCTCAACTGCACTGTGCTGCCACCTGCCTTCTGTGATTCGTCATTTAACTCTGACGTGGAAAGTACGTGGTGGTCACATTAATGTGACTGGACTGTGTATATGTCACTAGCTGCATTACCCGACGTTGCACGGTCTACCTCGAAAATAAAAGTTTCGTCTAGTGACACGTGTTTAACAATCAGGTTTAAAAAGGTAGGGAAAAAATAGCATAAGCATTAAGATAAATAAATACCTTTGTGCTGAACAGTAAAGTAAGACAAAAACAACGTTAGAAGAAGCACAAATTTGTAAATTACAGCAGACACGTGTTTCGGCGTTACAGGGAACGCCTTTTTCAATGCAAAAAATAATGAGCTTATGAATGAAAAGACATCCGACAAAAGCGATTTCCTGTCAATGTTTGGAAGCACCATTTTATGACTCAAAATTTAAATTTAGACATCATTGGATTTTTTCGTAATCATTCTGGATTTTCTGGCAAAGTGGTTCCCATACATCCCATTTTGATTAACTTATGTGAATTAATGAGCATCAAAGGACCGCTGCACCATGTTTGGGAAAAAAATACAAAGAAAACTGGATTTGCATGAGGAAAACCCCTTGTGGGGTGTATTCGCACACTCCCCCCCCCCTTTCCTTCTCATAGGTAGGCGAAAACCCCTATGACAGTTCCTGACCATCAAAGAACCGCTGTGCCAAATTTGGCAAAGATCCGACGAAAACTGGATTTGTATAAAGAAATTCGCTGTGGGAGGGAGGGTGGCCCCCATTGCGAACGACAGTGGCTAACTACGTACCGGACGACCCGGCAACGCGGGGGGGGGGGCAGAGTCGGAAGGGGCCCGAAAACTTGAGTTTTATTTTCATTCAATTTTATTGAATTTTTCCGTAAATTAAACGTAGTTTGAAAATGCTTATACTTGTATTTTTTCTGGAGTGCCAGAAGTCTGCACTTCTTTCCAATGTAAGTAGAGACAGGGCCCTATTAAGATATCGGGGGCCCAAAGCCAAATACTTTTTCGAGGCCCCCTTGTAGCCAAACAATGCAATTTTTGTCGTCTGCAAAAATAGTTTTAGCCCTTTGGGGCCCCTAAATTGCAGGGACCTTAGGTCACGGCCTAATTTGCCTATTCAATAATCAGGCCCTGAGTAGATTGAAGGGAGCCCAACCTCCATGTGCGAAAACCAAACCTTGGCTCCGTGAAAAAGTATCAACGTGTGTGTGTGTGGGAGAGGAGTGGTGACGCACACACAAACACACACTAGGTCACCTGCCACGGGGCGACGCGACGGAAAAATCAAGAGTTGATCGCACGAGAACCCGGAAAAGAACAGTGCAGTCAAGAGATGTTTTCCGGTAGGATCTGAATTGGGGACCCAGATGTCAGTATAATGCCTCAACCTCACATCACATATTATTAAGAGAAATCCCACAACTAGCAGTTATGCTCGCGGAAATGTGTCAAGGTTTATATAGGGCTCGATTAACGAGTGATGGGGCCCAAATTTAGCAAATTTCTTGGAAGCAAAGTATTTACAGCGTGGAGCCGATGAGAGCAGGGCTGTCAGAAGCAGTGCTTCACTCCCTCAAGTTTTTAAGCAAGTGGTCGCATTAGATTTTAGGGATACAAAAGAAAAAAAGAGTGGGAGGACTTTGGTGGTTAAAAAAGAAAATAAAAAATGGGGGAGGGAATAAAGAATGAACAAGAAATAAATATGAATAGTAAAAGGTTTTTTCCTGTTAAATTTAAATAGAAATGCAATTTTAATACATTTAGAAAAGTCTGAAAATATATGCTTCAAAAAAAAAAAGTGCATTATGGAAACCCATTGCAAGCCTAACATGATAACTTCATAGTGGATTACAAAATAAGATAAATAGCTTAGGGGCCCCGAAAAATACCGAAGTTTAAAGGGAAAGAAATGATTGAATAGTTCTCTTTTCCGAACAAAAAATTTTAAGAAGCCATCTTCCGCAGTTCCATTCCCAACCATCGACTTCCAGATAAGCAGACATCCTGGTGAGCTATTATGGACAGGAGCACTGAGGGAAGGAACTATATGCATGTGGAATGGTTGCTTATTATATAGAGGCTCACCTGAGACCTCTAAGAGATGTGCACCAGTGGGGGAGGAAGTTCTTCCCTAACCCAAGACCAGCGAAGCAGAAAATTTGTTTCCCCCCGTCGGAGCTTAAATCTGCCAAGGCACGTTTTGGTGGTGTATTCCCAACTGCCACTAATGTGGTAAACCTCCCCCAAATATACAAACCTAGAACTATTGTGTTGATCCCCGAAAAGACCACCTGTCGAGTAATCCTTTACGTTCAAAATTCGGAAAGCAAGACCCATTATTGACCACCGTCGTAGGAAAATTTTTTTGTTTTACGCCAAGTAAGTTATAAAAGCCATTTGATGGAACGAACCCACAGACTTGTACTTAGAACTGAACAAACCTCCTCCGCTTCCAGCATTATCACCCATCAGTGAGTTTCGCGCATGTTATAATAGGCAACGAACAATGTTAGGTTAAATACGATTTTTGAGTTGCATTCTACGTTCAATGCTTGGTTTCTTTTTAAATAATTGCAGAAATTTTAGTAATACATTTCTCTTAATTGTTATTTTTATTCAAAACTTAAATTTTAGGAAGAGTATGACAAACTACAAAACTGTTTGCAAAAGTACGCACACTTTTTATAGCTGCGCGAAAAAAGAACATTTAATATTTACTTTCATCGTAGAGTTTAATATTAATTCAAAAAGTGAAACAAACTTCGTATGATGAAATATTTCAGTCAAATATTAGTTATTGATACATCTTTTGTTTTTCAAAGAAATATATTAAAGCAATAAACAAATTCAAGCGCTTATTGTCCACTTTTGAGTTCTTCTAAATCGCTGTGCATGGTTTGTTGAAAGATTGAAATTGCAATTTTTTATAAAATGTTTTAAAATTAAATGTTAATATGATTTAGAAGCAACAAGATAACTATGCGCTTCTCTTAAAAAATTGTAGCTAATTTAAAAATTACTTTAAAGGATACGTATTTTTTTTTTTTTTTTTTTTTGAAGTTATTGTAATAATAGTGTCTTGCGTGAGATTCATTTTAACTAAGCATTAAGTTAACGCCCTTTAGCCAGGGCTATGACAGAACTACATGCGATATACCCATTGGTGACCACCTCCTTTAAGAGCAAGGGTGCAACCCCCCCCCCCTAAAAAGGAGAAAATTACACCTTGAAACAACTCCCCCCTAAAAATTTTAATGGCGCAGTCTGCGTCCTGAGGTGGGCACCCCTGATATACCGACCGCCCAGTTATCCCATCCAAAGACTGCAGTTTTGTCCTTATGATGAACTCATCAGTCTGGAATAGGGAATAACCGAGCTGATGGCAGATGACATACTGAGTATGCAACATATACACCTTTCCCCTCACTCCCGACGAAAAATGTATGATTACTCGCTTGCTTTGATAATATTTAAAGTAAACCAATATCACTGTGCGGCAAAAAAAAAAAAAAAAAAAAAAAATTCAAAATGCTTCTGCATTATTCTGGCTGATTCTTATGTAATTTGGCCCCTGAATCCGAACATGCCCACCGTTTTTTTAAGTTTTGCTCAGTTTCTGAGTTTTATTTTTATTTGGAGGCTAAAGGAACATCCGCTAATATTTTGGATGGCAAGAGAGGCTCAAAGTTTAAAATTGTTAAACGACGATGGGGAAAGGTAACATAAAAATGTGCGACTGCGCTTCTCATGCCCCTTCCTTCGATTGTGCAGGAGGTCCCACAGATGGATCGGGCTTACAGTTCCAAAATTTCAAATCGGGCCCTGGACATGCCCCCCCCCTCCCCCCAAAAAAATTCAAAAATCATCAAAAAGTATCTTTTTATTCTGCCTTTTTGTTTTTTTTTTAAAGAAGATTAAAACTTTTTTTTTGCTGTAAAATCTAGGAAAAAGATTCGCTCCTATGATTACTCCCGAAAGAATTTTTCCGCTGTGAAAAAATAATTAAAAAAAATTGAAAACAATCTTCTGAGTGTCGCGCATTGCATACGAGTCGCATGGCACTAAAAAATACACTATTCTGTTTGATTCTTATGTAAAAGCACACCTTGAAACCAAATATTTACAAAACGAAAAGTAGCAGTTTTTAAAACAAATTGTAAAATGTATGTTGTAGTGCATTTAAAAGATGAATATAATGACTGATTTTTTTTCTCTCCCGAATTTTGAGTATTCCCTCAAAAGTTTGAGAATGCATATACCCATTTTACAACCACAAACTTAACGTTTAAACAATAAAAAAAATTGTATTCGTGTATTGGAGTATTGTTAAGAAATTGATCCCGCATATGTCTCCGTTCTACGCGTTTTTAGATAATTACAATTAAAAAAAAAATAATAAAAAAATCCCTCCGCCGATTAATTGGCAAAAGGCCAATAATTAAAGAATCGGCAGTTAGGCCGATTGCTATTCCGACCGATTAATCGGTGCATTCCTAAGATACACCGATTAATCGGCCGGAATAGCACCGACCTAAGATTAGGGGAAGAGTAAGTACCGTGAGACGCAAAATTTCAATTATTTTTTATTATGAAAAAACATTAAAATCAATTTCTTTTAAATTCTATAATACTTGTATATGTTACTGTAATAAGTATTATAAAAGCTGACTTAAAAAAATCTACAAATTCAGACAAAATAAAAACAAAATGCATTTTCGTCTCACTGTTCCCCTATTGAGGGGGAACAGTAAGACACAGTAAGTGGGAACGGTGAGACACATTTATTAAGCTAGCGAACATTGAATAAAGAATTAAATATTTTTTTTATTTAAATATAGTGGAGCCTGGGGAGCCTTGACCACGCTTTCAGAAAAACATATTTGTAAATTTTATTTTGAAAATTTAAATATCATATGATAGCACATAGGAGAGACTGGGGTTACTTGATCCCCACTTTAGTTTTCAACTTTTTCCTCTGCTGTAAATTATCAGATTTTTTTTTTAAAGTACGTTTACAAAGATAATGTTTTCCTCTATCTGACAGTATTTTTTTAGTTGAAATTAAACAGATAGTTTTGGTAGAATAATTACATTTTCAATAATTTCATAAAAGGATCATGTATCCCCACACCATGGGATACATGATCCCTTCATGGGAGATACTTGATCCCACCGAGAAAATACGTAGACTTTTCATTAGATCAGAAATGTATTTAGGGATTTTAGTTTCCTACATAATGTTTCTAAAAAATAACACTATTTCTTACTTTCTTTATTAAGTCATAATAATATGAACACAAAAAAGCATTGTTTTAAATTCCACTAGGACATTCATAAAGAAAAAAAAAAAAAAACTTTAATGAACTCTTATGATACTTTTTAACAGTTACTTATTCTCCAATACATTATATTTTACAATGAACAATAAATCCTTTACTAATAATAAAGAGTCTCTCTGTCTGTCAGGATCTCTGTGACGCGCATAGCGCCTAGACCGTTCGGCCGATTTTCATGAAATTTGGCACAGAATTAGTTTGTAGCATGGGGGTGTTCACCTCGAAGCGATTTTTCGAAAATTCGATTTTGTTCTTTTTCTATTCCAATTTTAAGAACATTTTCAAGAGCAAAATTATCATAAGATGGATGAGTAAACTCCCAAGTTATCACAACGTGGAACCGTAACATGGGCAAGACAATTGGCGAGAAATTCACCACACATTATTTGTACATATACAGGCGAACCAAAAGACCTTTTAATTTTCTACTGCGGGCAAAGCCGTGCTAGTGCTACTAGTTTATAAATAAAACTATTAACAATTTTCTTAAAGTAGCGTAATGAAGCTAAATTTACAACAAATAAAAATAAAAAATAAGATGACAAGCACAAAAATTAATTTATTTGCTTCTTGTCTTGCAATAGTAAAATTAAGAGTTTTATCAATTAAATTAATATTAAAAAAGAGGGAAGATAAATGTAAGTATCATTATACTTATAAAAAAGAAGACAAAGCATAGTATATGCTTTTAAAACCTGAAAAGTCAAATGCAAACAATTCGTTTGTTGTAGTTCTTAAAGTTCCGCTCAACCTAACTGGATATAAGCAACTTCCCACATTCATTCTCATTTACTACACTTTTATCGATTTTTCAGGAAAAATAGGTTGATTAAGCATATTTCCTTTCGCTTTTGAGAACTTATTTCAAACTCTAGAAATCAAACTTTGCATTCTATCCGCTAATGGGTCTACATAATGGACAACTCACTTTTTTGTTGTAAAAAAAATCTAACTATAGTAAAATCATTTTTTTTTTTCTCATTCAAACAAGGATTTGTCAAATGTTTCAACTTGTTTAAGCTCATTTGGCTGATCAGAACATAATTCAATTCATCAGGGGTCAATCAATGTGAAATCATACAGGTCATGTTGCTCACTATTTTTGATTTAAAATTTTTTTTACCTGTTAATTAACTATTATATTGAGAGTCTGAAACGGTGGTTTAAAATTTTTTAAACCTTCAGAATTTTTTTCAGCAGCCACTTTTTGGTAGCTGCGGAGTTGACTTTTCATGAAAATAGTTCTTTACAAAAACTCTTAGAACTTTTTTATTTATGAACAATAATTTAAAAACCATTTTATTGAGCAGAAAGTGACCTAAAATTTTACAGTAGTCATTCTTCTGAAAAGTTTTAAAAAACTTGTGTAACATTGCCTTAAAAATAAGATTTTCCGTGTGAAATTTTACATTTTTAGCCTAAAAATTATTAGTAGAAAGAAGTAAGACTCACTCTTACTTTTTTTCTCCCTGAATAGATATCTTATAAAACTACTCTCAGAAGCAGTATGAAACGTCTGAAGCAAGTCAATATTTTTATATAGTTAGTCAAACTTGTCATCTTCGAGAAAAAATGCTAAATTTAAGATTCAATATCTGAAAAGGGACTGAACGGAAATGTATGAAAATTTAACTGTACATCCTTCATATAGTAGTAAATATGTGGCAAAAATTTTATATTTGATCCCTTAATAGTTTTAGAAATATGGAACCTCAAAGTTGTCTTAAAAATCACATTTGTTTTCAAGCCAAGAAATCATCATAATGCAAAATGTTTTGCATTTTTTTTCTTTTCCTGTATGATTTCACATGGATTGACCCTCAGTAGAGTTAGTTTATAATTTGACTAGCTGATTTGCCCGGCTTTGCCCGGTTTACCTTGAAAATAAAAATTGTGTCAAGTGACGTATATTCAACAATCAGGCGTAAAAAATAACTAAAAACCATCATGATTTCCCTTCCAAACAATGACGACAGATATTAAAATACTTTTAAGAAATTAAATCCAGAAAGATGATCTAAAATACGTAACCATGGAAACACAAAATAAAATAAGATTAAGGAATTAAAATGCGAAAGAAAATGGTTTACAATTTGAATGGAATCGAAATTTCTTAAACTTGATTTAAAAAGGCTTGTAACTTTTTTTCCTTTTGAGATAAAAGCTTATTTTTTCGACCATAGGTCTAGTTAGATCTGGAGTAAAAAAGGTCGATTTGTCCAATGGTGTCAAAAAGAAAGCTGTGGGACAATTCCTTCACTTTTTATTGATTTATTTAATGAAGAAAGTAGTGCCTAAATTTCAGCTAAGCCTAAAAAAATTCGAGCTAAAAACGCTAATAACTCCCGTCGTCATAAAGTTAGAGCATTGAAACGAACTGCGTAGAACGCGGAAAATGCTACCCTTTCTAATGATATGTAATATTAATGTGTGCAAGTAATTTTTTACCCCCATATTTGACAATTTATGTAAAAATTAGAAGTAAATTGGAATAAAAAAAGAACTATTCATCGAATTTTATTCGAACTGGTCTGCAAACCTTTTCAGGAATTAAAGGAACAAACTGTGAAAATTTCAGCACAATCGGCCGGGTAGTTCTCAAGTTTTGCGAGTTCAAACACACAGACGCTTTTTGGGGACTTCATTTTATACTATGTAGAGATGTTTGAGGTGTTATGTGGGTTACATGTGCGAACTGATATTTTAATTCTGAAGCATATTTACTGCAGTGATTATTTAAATATTTCACGCATACTATGATAAATTTTATTACTTGATCATGGTTTTGCCAGTTATTACGAACCAAAGGAACTTACTTTAAGAAAGGAGTCCCCCCGCACTCTTAATGAAAATCATTAAAAAATAAAAAGTTACAGTTTTCTGAAAATTACTCAGAACTACTAAAATAACACTTTCTGGAATAAAATTTGTTCAATATAACTGTGCCATGTGATTTCATTTTAGGATTTGTAGGACCATAGGTGCTATTTGTTGGTCATAAAATAAAATAAAAAATATCAATAATATTAAAATAATTGAGACCGGTCCAACGTAACCCCTCCCCCTATAATTTAAACCATGTTTTTCAGGCACTGAAGAAATATCAAGACGCTTGTATGCATTTTATACTTTGTGTTTTATGAGATTACTCTTCATTATCTTTTTAATATGAGACCCTCGAAATTATAACTCTTGCTATAACAAAGCAAAGATTGTCTAAAAACTGCGTTTTAAAAGCTAACTTCAATGGATGTGTCTCCCGTCTCTTCTGCTCACCAAAATCGTTAAAAATCGGCGTAAATTTTGTTTTTAGCTCTTGAATTTCGAAAAGTTTCCGGGAAAAGCTTCGGGAACTCCCTCCTATCTAACATGATTGAAAGTCATCAAGAATTACGTTGTTGGAGCTTCAATTTCGAAACATCCCCGATCCTCTAAAAGTTACCCATGAATCATGATGCCCTACGTTCGCAATTTTAAAAGTTCAATTTTGAAAAAAAAATTGGGAGTTAACACCCGAATCTCCTCAACCCCTACCATTACCAAAAAATAGTGAAGAATGCGTTTTTAAGTCTACAAGTTAGAAAAATTTCCTGGGATGGGCCCTGTAATCTCTCATCTACCTAACATTACCAAAGATTGTCTAAAACTATTTTTAGAGCTACCGTTTTAAACAATTTAAAGGGGGACCCCCAAATGTCTTCTCCCCTGCCATTACCAAAGATAATAAAAATGCATTTTCAGGACTACATGTTTGGTTTGTGACTATGAACATATAGATAGTGTTGGAAGTTTTTTATTTTTTCATTTAACGTAATTCTGGCTTTGCACTGTGGGGCCGTACATATCCTTGTACACTTCCTCGTTTTGATGAAATAAAACTTATATTCATTTTAAGCAACGTGCTTGCAATAAATAGCAAGAAAAAATGAGAATGCGAAGAAAAATGGTGAACTGAAAAAAAGATCGCAGCAAACACGTGTCTTAAAAGAGAAATGAAAAATTCCTTTTCTACCTTATCTTACAAATCGAGTTCTCTCTTTAGTTTTGGTTGACAGTAACTTCCTCTGAGGGCGTAGCTCACTCATCAAGTTTCTGCTCGACTGGAGGGGCGAGCGAATTATGGGCGACAGCCTTAAAGTCAAAGCAACCCTATATTAGTTACATGAATTCCAGTTAAGTCGCCAGATCTCGCCAACTTTTTTCCACAAGGAAAGAAAGACTTGTATTCCAAACCTCCAGCTACCCCAACCCATTACCCCCTACAGAGAGGTCAACAATAGAGGCAGTCTCTACACCCCTCTGACTCCCAGGGGGATTGTGGCAATTGGGGTATCACCGTTTTGGTAACCACTTTCTTGTTCGGCAAGGATTTCTTGGCCCAATGACTTGGACAGAGAAAAAGTTACCAATGTGATTGAGAATTAGTTCCTCCAAAATACAATATTTTTAAAACTCATTTCATTAATTTTGCTACTTTAGAGTATAAAAAAATGTTTTTATATTTCTTTATAAATTACTTATAATTTAAATACTTTGGTAAGGGTTTGAAAAAAGAGCTATCTCAAAGATAAAATCTCGTAGGAGTTTATTACGTTTTTCTTATTTTTTTCTACTTCCAAGGATAAAAGTCATAAACTAAAAATTAAATTGATCCCTACACTTATATTCTTGAATTGCTGAAAAAACGAATTATTTTCATGGTGTTCTTCTTTTGTGGAGAGAGATCAATAAAATTGCAAATTAAGCTAAAAAATAAAGGAAAACAAAAATGACATGACACTACAAGCATACATATCATTTTCGAATAAGAAAATTTAACAAATGTTCGTTTCAACAATTTCATGATATTAGAAGATAAAAGAATATATGTGTCAGGATTATTATTAATAACTTGAGACAATAACTTTTTTTTTCTCCCTTGTTCTTCGTTTTAGTTCTATTTGTATTTTAAGTTGTCAAGTTCTCTGCCATTGGAAATAAATAAAAAAAGAAATATTATTAATAACTATTGCATACGACATTTTCTAAAACAAAAAAAAGTCTTTTTCTATAAACATACATCGTTAAAAATTAAAGTACAAATATTCAAAACATTATTTACCTGACAATGTGACTCGTCATTCTCTTACAAATTATTATACACTAGACTTAAAACTACCACCTAACGTAACTGACAACCCAACAAATCCTGAGTTAATATTAATTAATTTAACAAAACGCGAAAGTCTTTAAAACTAAACGTACTCAGTTACGTTAGGTAGTAGTTTATAGGAGGCCCCGACTTCAAATGGTTATTAAAAATTACAAGTTTATTTCATGCACCTGTCTCGCATCCCCGAATCTACTGTCAACTCGTCACGTTTTCTATTTCTTTGTTGTAAGACTGGGGCGGAGGAAGGAATGCGCTTCAAGTTTGTTCTAATTCATTCTTAAAATTCTAAAAAAAGGGTAGGGATACTATATACAAAAGAGAACACGTGACTAATTTCAACTAACGAACATATGCAGTTTTGCTATTTCTATTTTATTTTTTTTCTTCTCAAGCAAGAGTAAAAATGTCTTAATACAAAAATGGAGAAAAAAAATAAATTAAATAAAGATTAAAAGAAAAAAAAAATCAACAAAAAAAAAGGGAATTTTTTTAACACGCCAGCAGTAATGCCGCGAAAACTGATCTCGGAACCAGAACCGAATCCTACTACGTACTTTCCTGTTACGAACTAGCGGAGGAAAGGAAATGTATACAGCAATACATAAATAGTTTTAAGAATTTAACATACTTTTTAAAGGAATATTTGGAAATTCAACCACTTTTTTCCCTTCAATATGTAAGCGCACAAACCTAAAATAGTCTTTACACTAAGATTCTGTAGAATCTTAGGAATGGCAGAATCTCATCAATCTGCTGCATGTCCAAGCATTGATCAAGTAATCTAGCCGAATATTTGGAAGGATCGAGTATCAATATAATATTCAACAGCCGAAAAGTTCTAGGGACCAAACATTGAATAACAAGCAAGCTTTATCTTACGTTTTGAATGCTATGAATTAAAATAAATGAATAAATAAAAATCCTCTATTGGCAGTTCTCTTTCACCGCAGTTAAAATTTTACTAGCAATTTCAGTATTTTTAATTTTCTTTCTTTTTTTCCTCTTTATTTTCATGTAATATTTTTTCTATTTGATATCCAAAACATTGAATAATATTTTTAAAAAAAAGCACACACACGCATTACCTTAGGCCAATTTTATCATTTATCCATTGATGTTTAGAGTCCTTTTTTAGTTATGGCTTGAAATACATTCAAATTTTCCAAACAATAATCCTTTTTATCAACAAATTGTACTAAAATATTCCAATGCTGTTGTTTCAATTTGATTCTGTGGATAGTTGCAAATAACTGAGCTGAATTTCAGTAAGTTACCGCCCTATAGCCAGGGTTAAGGCAGAAATGCATGAAACACACCGCCGACTCAGTCAATTCCAGCCGAGGACAGCAGTTTCGTGCTTATTAGCACTCATCAGCCCGGCATAGGAAGCGAATGAGCTGGAGGTGGAAAACCTCTAAAGGAAGCCAAGAGTGCCAAACAAACTGGAAGCTAATATAGAATTAGCACAGACCACACGAGTGACCCTCCAGCTCATTCACTTCCTATGCCGGGCTGATGAGTGCTAATAAGCACGTAACTGCAGTCCTCGGCTGGAATTGACTGAGCTGGCGGTGTATTTCATGCATAACTGAGATGAAGTTTATTCTATAACCTTTACACATCGATGCTCCAATTGTCAGGCATTATTGGGCTAATATAACAATAGCAATAATAAAATTCTTTGTTATAATTTTCTTTTCGAATCGAAACATTTTTATTAGCTTCATATCTGATATTCAATATTTTGCACGAACATAATTCTCTTTCTTTTTTCAATCTCTAACTATCACTTTCAATTTACTTATGGGAAACTCCATAGAAAAGAGGAAAAAGTATCAAAATTTTAAATTAATTTTTTCCTCACAAATTTGTTATCAATGAAGAGATAATTCCACGAGTTCTCGATTATCGTATCTCGAGTTCTCGATTATCACTTCTTGAGTTCTCGAGCGATGAACTTCTCGAGTACTCGATTATCACTTTTCGAGTTCTCGAGCGATGAACTTCTCAAGTTCTCGATTATCACTTTTCGAGTTCTCGAGCGATGAACTTCTCGAGTTCTCGATTATCACTTTCTGAGAGCTCGAGCGATCAACTGCTCGAGTTCTCGATTGTCACTTTCCGAGTGCTCGAGCGATCAACTGCTCGAGTTCTCGCTTTGAACTTCTCGAGACGTTGAGTTCTCGAGATGTCAATCACTCGAGCAGTGTATTCTTCGATCGATTTGATAATCGAATGAACCTCTCAATATAGTTGACTTCTGAAAAGGGTGCCCACCTATGGAGGGGGGGGGTCATGGGGCAGACTGCTATTAACATTTTTAGGGGGGTGTTTTAAGGGGTATTTTTCTCATTTGTTGGGGGGAGGTCTCTGCGATATTGAGGGTGGGGAGAGGCTTGACCTCAGGGCGGGTGGGCACCATTGCTTCTGAAGTGTTTTAGTTGCAGGGGCGGATCCGTCATTTAGGCGGTCAAAGGGCTGGCTTTGAAAAGTTAATGATTTTACTTATGAATGAGTATGGTTTTTTTTCTGTCTTCCGAAAAAATTTGCATTGAAACCTTTTAACCCTTCCCCTAGAAAGACGGGCGGCGCTGAGGAGCCCGCAGGGGAGGTGGGTCATTGCGCAGACTGCGCCATTGAAATTCCTAATGGACGTTAGACTTTTTTAGGGAGTGTCCTTCTTGAGGGGGAGAGAGGATCCCTAATTTTAAAAAGTGTGCCAGCACACTTGAGGAATAGATACCCTTGCGATCTAAATGGTATTACAATCAAATAATTGCCTTTCGAATGTTTCATTCGAATAGTGTTATAATTGAATGTATACTGTTGAATGCTTGATTATCAAATGATTCTTTGGGGATGCTTGATAGTCTAATGATATGTTTTGAGGGAAAGGTGTTAATGAATGAACACATGGACGGGTCTGTGGAAGACATATGTTGTGTGTCCCGGTGGTGGAAGTAAAGGTTGGAGGCGCTTATAAGGTTCTAACTTGAGAGGCATTAAAATTATAGTTCAGGTAAAAGGGCGCTACTTTAAAATGAGATCGCGCAAACGATAATTTTCCGATTTAAAATTTCTGTTCCATTAGGCTTAGCAGTGATTTTTAATTTTTTCCTGGTGATTTTAAAGCCTTTTTACTTACAAAAAAGGAAGTATTGTATTCACGAAAAAAAATTATCTCAAAATTCGGACTTAATTTCCATTTTGTTCACCCACAAATGAATATTGAGTTTTTTTTCCAACCCAACCACACACGAATAAGTGCCTATAAACACCCGAAATATCCATTTTGACATTCCCCGAGTTAATTACAACGACTTTTCTCGTGACGTCCGTATGTTCGTAAGTGCGTATGTATGTCACATAACTCAAGAACGGTATGTCCTAGAAAGTTGAAATTTGGTACGTAGACTCCTAGTGGGGTCTAGTTGTGCACCTCCCATTTTGGTTTCATTCAGATGTTCCGAAAGCGGTCATTTACACCTTTTTTTTTGGGGGGGGGAGGGAATCAATGTTAATTCAATGCAAACTCAAGTAGTGTTATAATTTATGAAAACATTTGGCAATTTTTCGCCAAGCTTTTGGTCACCAAGTTTTGTCGCCAACTTTGCGACACATTTGGCATTTTTTGAGCAATCACGATTGCTAATTGTTTTCATTTGACCGTCCTTGATGCCTAGTTCCTTTTTCAACCCCCTACCTTCCTACTCTGGTGCCCAAGTACCTTCCGACCAAATTTGGTCCAGATCCGACGAAAAGTGTGGATTTGTATAGGGAACATACATATACACACATATTCTTTACATATATATATATATATATATATATATATATATATATATATATATATATATATATATATATACAGGGCCGATCCTAGTAGGTGTGCAGCGTGTGCACTGCAAAAGGGCGGCCAAAGCAAGGGGCGGCCGCAGACCGCATCATATAGTTCTTTTAATCAAGAAAAATTCCTCAAGAATAACTCACAAGATAATTTATAATAAGTCGAATAAATATGCTGAATTTTAAATGTTCAATTATCAAAGTAAGTGCCAATTTCCCGACAGCATAGCATAGTTAAAAAAAAAAAAAAAATTAAGGAACATTGTGTTGGTTCATTGTCCATTATTATCTATTCTTTACACACATGCTTCACTTGGTTTTAAAATTTCTGACAGAACTGGTAATCAGGCATGGATACAAGGGAAGGGAAATGGCCCCCTCCTGAAGCATGATAATGTGCCTTCTAAAAGGAGCACCGAGGGCGGCCACTAATGTTTACCCCCCAAGCTATTATAGACTATAGATATAGTTTTATTTTACATATAAAAAAAGCTATACTGATTAGATACTCTTGCAAGCGTTTCAAACAACAAATTCTGTGTTTAACAATCGGGGATACGTAAAGTGACAGTGGAAAATTACAACTCACTTGAGAGTCAAACATATACGAATGACGAACAAAAATTTTGTAATTTTCTCGTTTTGCAGCAATTTTTTCTAATTAAAATCACTTATGAACTGCTCGGTTTCAAATCTGGTAGGCGGACGGGGTTCTTGACCCGGGTAGTAAATTTAAATGTGAGTCCAAAACAAAGATCCAAAAGGATGCCATGACCTCCTCGACAAGATTAAAAAAGGCTCAAAATGTGTTTTTTAGGACACTAATTTCTGAAAATTTCGCTGGTTGAACCACCGATCTTAAGGACCCAATTAAGCCTCCGATTTACCCTTCTTACCTTAACTGAATCAAACATAGCGTAAAAGTGTACTGCAAAATCCAAAATATGTTTTCAGAAGACAGCACTTCCTAATGTCATCAGAAATTGCTTAATGACATTTTTGGATTTCTTTTCGAAATTTTTGTGATGGAGGGCCCCGCAATCCATTCGCAAACATTACTACCAAAGATAGTCTAAATTGGTGCCTTTAAAGTGGCCCCCTAATCCCATCCCCTCTCACTTCACGTATTGAAAAACGAACTAAAATTGCGTTTTACAAACATCAGTTTCAAGAACATTCGGGAAAAGACCCCGGATTCCCCTTTTTTCCAACGCAATCACTATACTTCTAAGATTCGTATTTAGACAGTTCCGTGGAGCCACAAAACCCTTCCTGCCAAAACTAGTCTGAAATTGACTTCAGTTTCAAAAAATAGTTCGTGAGGGCATACTGAACCCCCGCCCGCTCTTTGCCCCATCGTTATCAAACAATGCTTAAAATACGATTTTGGAACTTCAATTTTTAAAAAATTCCGGTGAACTACCTTGCTTACGTAACTTTTCACTGCGCTAGGGCATACCCATCAATCGTCGAGATGAGGTAGACAAAAGTGTATAGTTGTATTTTTCAGATATTAATATCGAAAAATATCCGAAAGATCCGCCGAAGCTTCCCATTTTCGTTAACGTCACCAAAGATAGTATAAAATTGTGATTTTAGAAATATCCGCTTCAGAGCTCCAAAACCCTTCGTCCCAAAAATAGCCTGAAATGGATTTTAGTTCCGAAAAATATTTCGGTTAGGAATATTTTCACGTTTCCCCTTATCGTTTTCAAATATAGTCAAAAGTGGGTTTGTGAAACAATAGTCCCGAGAAATTAGCGAAGAAAAGCCGCCAAATCCCCTTACCGTCAACAAAAGCCACCCTAAATTTGCGTTTAGAGCTTCAATTTCGAAAACTTTTTATGAGACGATTGAATCTCCCTCCCTTTAGAAAGGTCAACAAAGATAGCCCAAAATTGCGTGTTTAAAACTCCAGTTTCGAAAAATTTTCGGGAAGAGTGCCGATCCTTCCAAAGCTACGGTCCAAAGAAATAGCTTCAAATTGATTTCAATTTTGAAAGAATTTTAGGAAAGAACTCCAGCTTGCATTAGTACTTTCCCTGAAGTCTCGGAAAAGTTCCTAAAATTGCGATATTTGGCGTCAGTTTCGAAAATTTCTCCATGCACCTTGAATATACCCGACTCTTTAGTCATTGCACCCAAACACAACCAAAGATTAAATAAAACAATTTTTCATATCCCATTTTCGATAATTTTCTGGGATAAATCCCCCCCCCCTGCTTCCTCTCATCCGTCCTTCTTCTGATGTCACAAAGACGGACTATAAAATGGTACAGACAGACTAGTAAATTTTGGTATATTATTACTTTCTTCAAAGATACAAATTGTACCTAAGGAGTATCTTACTATAAAACTTGCTTCCTTTTTATAAGCTCATCGTTCTTCTTCTTCTTTTTTTTTTTTTTTTTGCTATTTGAATCAAAATTTGACATAGAAATTTGAAGAAAGATTTATATAGACGTTAAAGATTAGTCAAAATATGCAAATTACTCTTTGAGGGGCGGCACATTAGTACTTTGCACACGGGCGGCCGACACCCTAGGATCGGCCCTGCATATATATATATATATATGTGTATATATATATATATATATATATATATATATATATATATATATATATATATTATATTATGTGTGTGTGTGTAACGGAAACAAACTGTTGATTATATATAACTAGCGACGATTATTCATAATTTTCAATAGACTTGGTAAATATGATACATTATGTAATGTTTATCAAATTTACTAGTTTATTCACATAATTTCCTATTCTTCGTGGATATTGCAATGAATTAGGATTATTGTACATTACTTTCATTTCTTACCTTGGAAAATGTATATTAGATAATAGTATTAATTCTATAAAAAAAAGTTTATATTATTAACTATTTAATTTTCATCTAAACAAAACGGAACTTCAAATTTAATTCCATATTTAGAATTCTAGATAATGTCAAATATCAAAAAGCAAACTAAGCCAATATTCTAAAGAAAAACATTTTCTTGTAAGATAACCTATTCAGACTCATTCTGCTATGACTTTCAGAGAGAGAGAATTATTACCAACTTTTTCACTAAATTTCATTTTCAAAGGCATCGTTGTGTGTGATATATCTGATCCTTCCAGAAAGAGATGATTATTTTTAATTAATATTTGCTAGTTCTGGAACATTGTCAAGCAAAATATTTTTTCTTTACAAATTGACCTGATTTTTAGTAAAGCTATGGACTTTTATTATATTCACCACTACGAGTCAAGGAATATAGTTGATAAATATTAAATACTAGTAGTACCCACACGGCTTTGCCCGTAGTAGAAAATCAAAAGATCTTATGGTTCGCCTGTATAATTACAAAAAATGTATGGTGAATTTTTCACCAATTGGCTTACACCATGTTACTGTTCCACGTTATGATAACTTGGTAATTTACTCGTTCATCGTATGATAATTTTGCTCGTGAAAATGTCCTTAAAATTGGAATAGAAAAAGAAAAATATCGAATTCTCGAAAAATTGCTTCGAGGTGCACACCCCACGCTACAAACTAACTTTGTGCCAAATTTCCTGAAAATCGGCAGAACGGTCTAGGCGCTATGCACGTCACAGAGATCCAGACAACCAGCATCCCCCAGACATCCAGACAGACTTTCAGCTTTATTATTAGTAAAGACTATTTCCCCTGCTTTGACGCTTAGTAAATGACAGTAATTTTTGATCGTGTTTGTGGGAAGCTTTCTTTTCTATTCTTCTGAAATTACATTACACCACAAACTGTCTGAAGCCTGTAATTTACCCCAAAGAAAACACGTGGAATGGAATGTTTTACCTTTTTCTTTAGTATTGTTAATCACCACAAGGTAGCGTATTCGAGCTCTGGAGTTGGCAATACGATCTGACCGTTTTTTAAATAATTTGACTAATTTTAATAATTTTAAAAATTTATTTTAATCGGTGCGCTTTTATTATTTACGGTTTCTGCCGATGACATCACAAATGAAGAAATGCCATTCACTGTTGCCATTCGTAGAGCTTAATATTTAATTCGCATTTTTACTCAAGTGTAATGGCAACGATATGGTTGATAACAAGCGTAGAGCGCAATATTTAATTCGCTTCTTGATTACAATAACGTGAAAACGCAGTACACAGATGCGCCTAAGTGCATCATTTGTGACGTCATAAAGACCACGTCTTATTTTCAAAATCGGACATGTTAAAAAATTCATTAAAAAATAAGCGTCTGGAAAATGAAAGTTTTTTCTCGCTTCATGTTTTTTTTTGCTTATTCTATCAATTTCAATGACTAAAAATAGTACTTTTGACTGAAGGAAACAACCCCATTTTGAATAATCTCTGCAGAATATGTATAATCGCCAGATTAATCTCGTTCTACTGCACATACACTCAGGAGAGGGAAATTTCATGATTTACTCGCCACTTCCCCTAATGTGGCTAGTGTATTTTATGTGAATTGGTTTATATTTTTGCAAATTTCACATCGAGATATAAATCGCAATCACTGTACTTGGCGGTATTTTTTTTAAATTAATAATTTAATAAAGAAATACATAAATAAAAATGGCATTTCGAATTCTTTTCCCATTATAAAATGCGGTAATTTTCACTGATTTTTCAAACAAAATAACTTCTACATTTAAACGGGGTGCTTATATTAAAACAGCATTGAAAAATATATCACCTAAATAATTTCAAAAACTTATCGCATAGAACTCGAAAGAAGAAAAAAACTGTTCTTTTTAGAACGAATTTCGTCGATGTCACAGAGATGCAAGACCAACACACAAAACGACAAAGAATGAATGGTCATTAGTCAGTAATTTATTGCCTGTCATTGAGGCAGAGCGGAGGAACGGAGAAGCAGCAGACAAGACCCTGAAGACCCTGGGGGGAGAAGAGAAAGTGGTCCCTCAAAGCTCAAAATGGGAGGAAATGGGTGTGGTCTGGTGAAAGGCGTGTTTTTCGCAGTTTTTCACAATTTTTCGTAAACAAGGCTTTACTACGTGGAGAATATCAATAGAACAAATTGTCGCAGAAATAAACTTAAAATATGTTTTTAAAGAGAAATGTTCAATCTCTTGCGCTCCTTTTTCAGTTTTTCCATATCATTTTTCAAACGTATGAAAATAGTCGTTTAAAGTTTTAAAATGTTATTTAAAAAATTTCAAAACAACCACAGAAAAAATAAAGAAGCGCATTTCTAGTTCTGTGCCATAGCCATCGTTTAAAACAAACCGCATGAAAATATTCCGGTAATTTCTCGAGTTATGCTTTGAATAGGTAGCAGATTTTCCCGTAGAGAAAGCATTAGCGTCGAAAACCAAGATGGAGGGTATAGAAGAGCCTTAAAACGCAGTTACAATAAACAAACTCGATATTTACACCAAGTTAATAACGGAATACATATACTACTTGATCTGATGATTGCACACGTAATATTGAACAATTCGATTGTTTAATCTTTTATGAAGCACTACAAACAAGTTCAAATTAAATTTTTCAATTTAACAATAATTTTCTGAAATTTAAAAAATTACATAATAGAAAATCCTTGAAACTTTTCTATTAACATATTATTAAAAATGTGGTGAAAATGAAAATAACTTATTCATTAATTTTATGTAAATACATAAAAATAGTTACTTACAACAGAAAAAAATCGATCGCTATTAATGATGCAAAAAAGATGGCGCGTTACGAAATATAGGTGAAACAAGTAAATACGCAAAATGACATTTCTTGACCAAAATAAATAATCACTAAATATTTAAGAAATGCTTGAAACGACGAGGGTGGGTTAGGGGGGTAACCCTCTGATTTTGAAGTAACTCACAACATTAAGTTTCGGCCCCAACTTCGGCCTCATTTTTTTAGTACAGAACCGCTACCACCAACGCCTCGGAAAAGTTTCTGAATCTACTTCAGCACTTCTGAAGAAACAATTCAAAAGTCCCTTCGATTTCCGAATTATGTCACCATTCAAAACGTCTTTAATCAATTTCTTACATTAATGCTCTAAATTCTTCCTAAACAATGGATAAAGCTTGAAAAAAAAAATCTCAAATTTTATTAATGGTGTTAGTTTTAAACAACTAAGAAGTACAACTAGAGTTTAATTTCACAAATTGAGGGAGTGGGAGGAGGGGCGCGCAAGTGTTCTCGGAAATACAAACAATAGTCGTAAAAAATAGAGTTCAAAATAGTCATAAACATTGAGCAGGAAAACCCTTTTAAAACTTGCACCCGAGTTTGTTTCGACGTGCAGTGGCAGATTTAAAATATAACAAATGTTGCAATTGCGCGAGAGGCCCCATAACCATAAGGGCACCGTAGGAGCTCCAAAAATGCTTATGATAAATGTTTTACAACTTCTGTGATAGAGAAATAAGGCCCCAAAATGTATTTCTACTGGCCCCAAACTTGTAGCTCCGCCGAAGGGATGCAGTAAAGACTGCATTACTGTTTACTTAAATTCATACTGAAATTTAAGTAAACAATTTTATATGAAAACAATAACTCCCTTTACTTTATATTAAAAATTAAAGCAACAAAGGTCCTTTTTTATTTTGTTTTTTTCAAAAACATCGGCCAATTCCATCGGCTTTTCGATGTTTTTTAAGGCCGATGGGCCGATGTTTCCTGCAAGTTAGCATCGGCCGCCGATGCCGATGGCTAAATTGTTGAACCATCGGCGCCGATGCATCGGCCAGGCCGATGCATCGGTCGAGTCCTAATAATTTATGCATAAAATGCAAACGATGACAGTATCTTATCTTTTCGACACATCAATTATTTTTCAAAGAAAATATTTGAACTACTACTTTGTTTTATTGCTTATGAAATTAATTTGCAACGTTTATCCCCAATTATGTGCCTTATTCCTGACCAATTTGGGGCTTTTTATTGACCCCCAAAAAAGTTTCAGAATTTTTTCGTACTTAAAACGGGAATTTCGTTCATGGGGGAGTGCTTTCTTCAGCATGACCCCCACCCCCCTTCAAATGGTTTTCTGTATCCGCCCCTGGTGTGATCCGGTGGTGAAATCTTGAAACAAAGGATAGAGAAACGCTTTCCATACTGTTTTGAACTTGACAGTTATTAAGATTAAATACGTACGTATGTACAATTTTTATTAAAAAGTGAGGGATAATAATAATATGGGCAAGTCGTTGGGCGACACTAGCAGGTTTAAACTTGAGAGTTGTTAAACTTAAAAATATATTAAACCGGTATCAAAAACTTCCATATGGGGGGGGGGGCAAGTGGGGGCTCCAGCCACCTCCCCCTTCTTTGAAATTAGAACATCCTTGCTTTTAGTACTTTTTTTTTTTTTTTTTGCAAAAATGTAAAATCATTTTTTCTCCAGCAACTAATGAATAAGTTATTAAAAATGTCAAATTTTAATAACTCTAATCTGTACTGAAATCGGTTTCTATGGGGAAAATATCCTATTAAACCATGGGGAAAATATCTGAGCCCCCCCCCCTTAAAATTTTGCATATGGGCGCCCTTGACCGGTATGGTACAAAACGTGTAGTTGAAAATTTAATGTAGTCTTAGCCCTTTTTCGGATTATCGTTTTTTGGGGGAGGGGGGATTGTCATAAAAAGCGTCGCCATTGCTCACAGGGACAGATGGACACCCCTGTCATTCTATAAGGTTTTAGAATCAAATAATTGCTTCTGCTTTTTTTCGAATGGGGTTACTCAGAGAGCACACTTTGTTGAGTAAACGTTTTAAAGCGATTGTTAACGCTGTGGCAGCCATATTAAAACGTTTATGAAATGTTTAGACGCAAGGTGTTTATAATGCAGTGGTGCTCCCCCCCCCCCCCCCATGGCGATGACACTCATCCTTCAAATGCGACGTTGAACCCCCTAAAGTAAATTAAAGCCCGCTTAAGTTACCCTCTCTTCTTCAAAACTTCAATGGCGCGGTCCGCGCCATTTACCCCCTCCCCATCGCTCTCTCTTGTATAATATATTGTTTGTTGAGGAATGCTCGGTTATCGAGCATCTCGGATGATTTGAAAACCGAATACGTAATCTGCTTTTCAGAGAAACTTGACAATCAATTTTAACCTTTTTGAGGACCAGCGCACGGAAAATGAAACGTAGCTACGGAAGTTTAAGTTCCGAAATGAACCGTTGCGAGCCTAAGCATTTTTAGTAGTTTTGCCTCAACTTTACAAAAAAAAAAAAAAAAAAAAATCCATAAAATCAGCACATTAATTGACTGAAAATTTTTAAGTTGAGTAAATATTATACTAATCAACATTTACGAAACTATAAGGAATATGACATAAACAGAAGGGAGTAAAACAAGCAAAATACTTAAATTTAACTACCCACGCGAAAATAAATGCTATGCACACAAGAAGTCACAAATATCTTGCGTATGGAATTTCAAAAAAAAAAAAAAAACAATCTGTATAAAATGTAATTTTTATTTAAAAATTGGGCCGAAGAGTGAAAGCTAAAATTAATCCCGACAAACTTCTATATTTCTTTTTAATGCACTCAGAAACATTTCAACTACACTCCCAACATTTTTACTGTTATTGCATATTCCTTAAGTCGACGAATGAAAAAGAAAAATAAAAAAGAGCGGATCAAGAAAGAAAAAAATAATCATGAACTTCAATGCACTTCAAGCCCCACTTGTACACTTTTCAATGCGTCGGGAATCCCAATCCTCTGGAAAACGCAATCAGAAATATTTTATTCTCCCTCCTCATGTATTAGTCAGATAAATATACTTAACTACTCTTAACAAGAGCATCAAAAAAAAAAAAAAAAACCAAAGCTATAAACTAGGAAAGAATGAGTACTTTTGCGCAGAGCAACTATTCCCCTACTTGTTTACATTATTAACTTCGTGTTTGAGAGCCCGAAACCATTCGAAATAATCACGTGATAACTGAAAATCATTAGTTTAAATGCATAACCGTTCGAATAAATCACTCAGTCGCCCAAATGCCGAGCTCCTAGTTTCTGACAAGCTAACAGGGAATCTAGTCGAACCTGTATCCCCCAAGGATTGCGACCCCAAAATGAAGACTAAAATCCATCGAATCGAACCCCTAGAACAAGCTTGCATTTCGAACTTTACCGGAGGGTAAGGGGACAAAAGGTGTATCTGCTCATTTTATCGGAAAACAAGAAAAAACTAGACCCACTTAAATGTAAAAACTAGAATTTTTCATGGAATTTGGGGCGAGTGGTATTGATCCCCCTTCTAAAAGGGGGGGTGTCAATACCCCCCCCAACATAACCTAAAACTTCTAAAAGCCAGGAGGGTTCACCCCTTATTATACCCCTAAATGGTAGGCTAAATGTCACATTCCTATCTCGAGCGCACCCCTGCCAAAACAACTCGGGAATTCAACTGAAGTCAAGGTAGTCCACCTCCCCCCTTTCGCAGGTCGATGACGCACCCTCTCAAATGTTACGGAGCATCCGTCTAGAAAGAGCTCCCCCCCCTCCCGAAATGAGATTTAAAAAAAAAAAAAAAACTGAAAAAACCGCTTCTAAAAATTTCGGTTTCGCAGGCTGCGCCATGGACCTCCTCCCCCCTTCCGAAAATTAGATTAAAAAAACCCTCTCAAAAAACCGGCTTTAAAAATTTTAGTTGCACAGGCTGCGCCATGCCCCACCCCCTTTTAGTGGGCACCCCCGTAGCAGTCAACTCAATTTTGGAAAAGCTCAGAAAATGAACTACTCGAGTACTCGATTCAAACGTCTCGAGATCTCGATTTGAAACATCTCGAGATCTCGATTTGAAACATCTCGAGATCTCGATTTAAACATCTCGAGATCTCGATTCAAAAGATCTCGAGAAGTCAATCGCTCGAGTACTCGATTCAAAAGATCTCGAGAAGTCAATCGCTCGAGTACTCGATTTCAAAGATCTCGAGAAGTCAATCGCTCGAGCAGTGGCGCAACCGGAAAATTTTTCTGGGAGGGGTTTTCAAAATCGAAAATTGTTGTTTTCTTACCCATTCAATTACAATGCGTAATTATTCACTATCAAAGAGTTTCTATAGGTTAGAAATTATTCAATGTACTTGCTTAAAAACAATCAATAACTCATATTGATATCACTATGAAACAAAGAAAGTGGGAAAGAGCACAGAATATTTATCATTAGTTTTACTTTAATCTTATATTAATTTTTTGTGTGTGTGTGTGTGTTTTTTTTTTTTTTTTTTTGCGAGAACATGCAAAACCTTCTCCTCTAATACATTTATGTCTTTATGAAAGTCAAATGCTAGATAATAAGGGTTTGGATCTTTCGATGAAAATTGGTAAATAGTCTCAGAAAATCTGATGCGGTAGGCTCTCTTTCTTTCTCTGTTCCTCTCTCTAGATTTTCCTAAAAAGAATTTCTGCAGTGATGGAAGTTCCGAGGGACCATGAAACAGTGTAGAGCTTTATTGACAGCATTTTAGCTATCTTATACCCGTGGGGACGTGGGGTGCTCAACATGAAGTATAACTTTTATATTTAAGACTTGAAAAGTAATTTCCAACTGCTTCCCAGTCATCAAAAGCAGTAAGATATTTTGTTGAAATCTATTCTGCTTGGAAAAGCTCAAATACTCTGCTTTTTTCCTTTGATTTTAACAGAGGAACTGAATGTGCTTGTGTTCTGGGAGGGGTTTTAACCCCAAAACCCCTCCCTGTCTGCGCCACTGCGCTCGAGTACTCGATTCCGAAGATCTCGAGAAGTCAATCGCTCGAGTTCTCGATTTCAAAAGATCTCGATTATCAATCACTCGAGTGATCGACTTAAAAAGATCTCGATTATCAATCACTCGAGTGATCGACTTAAAAAGATCTCGATTATCAATCACTCGATTATCAAAAGATCTCGATTATGCCCATCACTAGCGCCTTCGGTATATTTATTTATTTTTTGCGCCCTTTGAGAGTCAAGGTTGGCATCCTTTTATTTTGGGTCCAAAAAGTAAATTTCGAATAAAAAAAGAACTATTCATCGAATTTTTTCCGAAAATGTCTATAAACCTTCCCAGCACTAACCTAGATAAACTGCAAATTTTAACAAAATTGATCCGGTAGTTTCTGAATCTACCCCGTACATACACATTTGGATTTTGTGTTTTATTTATATAAAGAAGATATTAATGCTAAATTATAGGCACACTTAATTTCATTCGTAATCTTCAGTGTGATCGTAACTTCAGTACACAATCCAGGAAGGTTTGTGACTGAAGACCTGTGATGCGACTTATATCCAACATACGGTGCTTCAAGATTTATTATTTTTTTTAATTTATATTTATTTCATTTTAGTTATTTATTTATTTATATTTATTTTTAGAATTGTTTTTTTCAACCTGAACTTTTTTTTTCGGATATGGGCCTCATAGAAGTGAAGCCGATACTTGGATTTTACATGGAAAAGTAAATGATTGTACATTAAAAAGTACAATCGAAAACAAACTGTGGGAAAAAAAAATAAGAAAAAACAGTTCATTTTGATGATTTTTTAAAAATATTAGGGGGGAGTACCACCCTGAGGCACTCCTTGCTACAAATGCTCATCTTTTTAAACTTTTCTTTTCTCTAGTCCCCAGAAGAATGTTAACGATTAATATAATGCTCCCTCCCACACCAAATAAAAATATTAGCTTAGAAAAAATTGGGAGGGGGAGGAGGTTGATCTCCAGAACTCCAAACGCGGTGGGTAACAGGTGGGGGGGGGGAAACATTGGTCATATTTGCAGGCCCGGATCTATAAATTTTGGATCCTTTGCAACTAATTTTGCAGGGCCTCTCCCTTGGAATCAGCAGAGTATATTTACAACGTCATAACTCTCAGTGCTAGTTTTTCTTTTTTTTTCTTCAGTTTCTTGAGCCGTCGGGTCCCTTAAGCCGGTCCGGGCCTGCACATTTGGATTCAGGGGGTCATTTTAAAAAACGACATTTTATACAATAATTTTACAGAAACGACTGATACAATCGATTTTGATAGTGTTGTTAAAGAATTTCCGTTGATGAAAAGTAGAAAACTAAAATTTTTAGGTTAAGAAAAAAATTTTCAAGTACAAAAAAAATGTATCGATCAGGTAATTTATAATCATATTTTTTTCTTCTTTTTTTCAATAAAAGGTTTAGGAAATAGTACCAGTATACACAGTTTTAGATCATACTTTAAATGTTTTTATCTAGGTAAAATATTATCTCTCATAATGCAATAATGTTTGAAAAATATTCATTAGAATTTTTCGATCAGCAGTATATCTTGTTGAAGTAAGATTATATTAAAATGTAAAACATGTTTCAGATAATAAAATCTTGTTTGCGTTCTGTAAAATATTAAGCATGTCGTTTTTTTGTTGTGTGTGTTTGTGGGGAGGGGGCACATAGCAGGACAATGAACAATGTAAGTGGGGCAGCAAATTTGGTGCCTGCTCCAGGCGGCAGAAACCTACGCTAGGCTGCTGGTATATTGTGCAGTTACAGCTAATTACCAGTCAAAAGTTTATGAAAATTACTAGTGCGAAGAGCAGGTAAACGGCAGTATCTGCTTTAATCAAAATTTTGATTGCAAAATCAAAATGAAACAGATTTCCCTGAAAATATTTCGATACTAATATATAGAATTACCTAAAATCAAATTTTAATATTTTATGGATGTTTGTGGGAAATCAAAAACGCATTTCTTCAAATATCTCAAAAACTCATTTTTGTACATACTGCCGTTTACCTGCACACGGCTGTATATACTCAGTGATAAGTCAAAATGGTACAAATATTTATTTATTTAAGAAATTTTAAGTATTTGAATATCTGTTTTTCTCATGAGTGTTACTTCGTTTCCTAAATAAAGGGTAAAGTTCGCGATAAAAGCATACTAAATCAAATAACAAACGTTTTCATTGCAATTACCAATGAACAGATAAAAAATGTCAATACTGAAACCTTTTTTTAAAGATTGAATAAAAAGTTTATTAATACAGATTAAAGTGTACAATCTCAAGATTCTATAAACTATTTTCAGTCAGCCACACATATTTAGCGCGTCCAGATCGCGGTTAGCAAGATAACGAGAGCATACGCCTTATTTTACGGCGTGTGATATCTATATGTTACGGCTAAAGTAAGAATAGCGGGTAAACCCAGCTTTAACTGGTTAAAGCAGGGATTAGCAATGCTTTGCGGCTAAAGCACGAAGAGCTCCTAATGTTTCCATTTTAACTGTCTAAAACTAGGTCTAACCAACCCAAGTTGGTTAAAGCCATAGATCTTAAAAAGGGATAGATAGGCCTTTCCTCCTACAGCGCAGTGTATTTCGCCCGGAGAAAGTGGGGTCATCATGATTCTGCCGAGAATCACGTGATCAAGGGACATCGTGTCTCCCTCTTCTGGGGCAGCAGTGATCTAACAATGCGAAGCGTCATTAAAAGTCTAGGATTGTCTGATGATTTTCCTTATACTTATGTGAGAAATCTCTATATGTGTGAATCTGAGATTTTCTAGCGAAAGAGGGTTTGATGAATGCGATGCTAGTGCCAATTTTATTAAAAAATAAAGACATAGTGAGTAGCAGAAATCTTTCTTCCTGCTAAAGGCAAAAAAAGTCCCCATGCAGAATCGAAATTAAGAATATTTCAAACAATTTACTGTAGATGCCGAGCATTATATTAAATCACTAAAAACCAGCGATGGAAAATTAGTTATAGTATGTCCGCGAAAAACTGGATTTTTAGGTTCCCTAATTTCTATGAAAAGTGTGCTGGGAACATATGAAAAGTATGTAAGTGCCCGAATTCCAGTTCTAAATTGCGTAATGACTTATAAGCTTACTCAGGATCACCTTGAAACTTGTTTCAGTGCGATCAGGTTGTGAGGGGGGATTCAACAATAACCGTCGGACAATTTCGAAGTGCGAAAAAAAGAATATTCATTCATACGGAAATTAAAGAGTCGCTTTTGATCATAAATATGTTGTGGAGCAATGGCGGATACAAAGGGGGGGGGGTCATGACCATAGATCTTAAAAAGGGATAGATAGCCCTTGATCGATCACAGTCGAGGCCTTGATCGATTCCAGTTCTTCAAATTTCGCTGATTTTGACAACCTTCAAATGCTAAGATTAAATTTGAAGCGTAACAAAAATGCTCTGAAAGAAAACCTTTTCTTCCGATTCCTTTGACGACGATTTGGAAGATTCAGAAATCATCTCAATTAACATGACGCAGTATATTAATGTTTCTGACTACGCTGGATTTTTTTGTCCGGCAAGTGCACTCTGTTGTGAACTGCGAGGACTGCAACGCAGTCTCAACTACAACAAACCAAAAAAAAGGCCTACTAAAATTTAAGAATTTTCGGACACATTCAAGTATGATAACTTATTGCAAGATTGCAGCCATTGAAATATGTACATTCGTGAAGAACAACTGAGAGAGAATGTGAAAAAGTTTTGGGAGTAAAACACAAAAATATAATGTTACTCATGAGACCACAAGAGTTATGAGAAAAAATCGAATTCCGTTTTTCTGTTTAAATAAGCATATGTT
This sequence comes from Uloborus diversus, assembly GCF_026930045.1. Taxonomy (NCBI): domain Eukaryota; kingdom Metazoa; phylum Arthropoda; class Arachnida; order Araneae; family Uloboridae; genus Uloborus; species Uloborus diversus. The sequence continues at coordinate 88,146,665 of NC_072733.1, read as the reverse complement.
GGAAACAGAAGCAGCAGATTTTCTCGTTAACAAGTTTATAAAATCAATCGTTACTAAGTATTTAAGCGTTAGAATGTATCGCGCAGTCAATTCAAACAATGAAAATAATTCACAAAGACCAATAAGTAGGAAAGTAACAAAATTAATATTGTTAAGGGACAATAATCACTAGTTTTCTTAACCCTCGAGTTTAAATTGTCAAAATTATCATATTCTATGGAACGAAAAAAAAAAGAAAAGAAAAATTGGAGAGGGGGCGGAAGTCAAATGACCATTCATGTAGTTTATAATTGCAAATGAATTTATTTTCTGAGTACTTCAAAAAAAAAAAAAAAAAACACTGAAGTTGCTTAAAAATTAGGAACAAACCAAAGTTATTTGTTTGGCTAATGTAGTGTTGGTGCGAAACGCATGTGAATATTAGAATATTATTTAATTGAGTTAATTGATATTCGATACTATTTACATTTGTATTTCTAATTGTGGTTTATGGTTTTAGAGAGGGTCTTATGTTAAATTGTTGCACTGGCTTCAAAAGTTGTGGGGAAAAGCACGCTTTGAAACTATTTATCTGTATTTGAAAAATTTAATTGAAATAAAAGAAAATTTATAAGGTCAATTTTTGTTTAAGATTTTTGAAGACGTCTATTTCTACTTAGTATTTAAAGCACTTGAAAAAAAGTTTAAATAGCTTGTGCGCCTGCTTCAAAAATTATGATGGGAAAATATCTAATGGACTATTCCATGAAAAAGCTGTCATTTTTGTCCCGCATTTCATTAAAAAGTAATAACTTAAAAAGGTAAGAAAGAACATTTTTTGCAAAAGTACAAATACATTGGCGATTTCTTAATGGAAAAAAAAAATACCTTTTTTAATTATTACTTTTAGTGAAAAATATGAGGTGTTACGTGAGGGACAGAGTGTTCCCTTTTTCTTTAATAATGGGTAAAATGCTTTAATTTAACCCATGCTTAAAGCATTTAACCCATGGGTTAAATGCTTTAATTTCCCTTAATTGTGCAAATGATTGCAGCGCAAAGTGAGTCTCTTCGATAAGGGAAAGTTTCTTGTGCGGGTTGTCCCTTGATCACGTGATGTCCAACAGGGGATGTTGGCGCGCGCTCTGAGGAGAAAAGTGGGGAGAAGGCACATCTATTCTATTTTAAGATCTATGGTTAAAGCCCGAAGTGTTCTCAACGCTTCCACTTTTAGCCTACTAATACCGGGTCTTACCAATTCGTGAGCAAATTCAAAGCATTTTTGCTACATAGTGCGTTCGTAATGCATAATGCGTATTTGCTTCTGCAGACGGAGTTAAAAAATGGAGATTGAAATTACGTTCAAATCAAGATTCTATGCAAAGTTCGAAAAGATTCTATCTTCTAAGGAAGGTAATAATACCTTTTATATGAATAGTGTACAATATAATCAGTTTATTGAAACCGTGAAAGAAGCTAAGCAATCTGTTAAAAGAACATTGATGTATTATTGCCGTTTGAAGTGCTTCGACATATGTAATGTTGGTGTCATTGATAAACTAATAGCTCCTGTTTTTACAACGAACCCTGTAATTGAATATTACGTGCGAAATGAAGATATGTTTGATATACTTCATGAAATACATGTGTCCATCGGACATGGTGGTAGAAATAGAATGGTGAACGAAGCTCAAACAAATACAAAAATGCCACTCAGGAAGCTGATTTTATCAAATGAAATGAATAGTCGTTGCCAAGTAGATTTGATTGACATGCAGACTAATCCTGATGGTAATTATAAATTTATTCTCCTATACCAAGATCATGTGATGAAGTTTGTGCAGCTTAGATCCTTGAACAGTAAAACTGCTGAAGAGGTCGCTAAAGTGCTGTTGAACATTTTTTGCATATTTAGATCCCTGTCAATTTTGCAGTCCGATAATGGGAGGGAGTTTTCCAACAAAGTGGTTGAAAATTTAAGATCTCTAAGGACAGGATTTAAAATAATACACGGGAAACCAAGTCACAGTCAAAGTCAAGGTAGCGTAAAGAGAGCAAACCAGGATGTTCAAAATTTGCTCATGACCTAGATCATGGATGAAAATTATGAAAAATGGTCTGAAGGACTTAGATTTGTTCAGCTAATGAAAAACAGATCCTATCATGATGGCATAAAACGTTCACCATATAAAGCAATGTTCGGCTCTGATATGAAAATTGGTTTGAAGTCATCTGGTCTCTCCCGAATGAAATAATTGATACTGTCCTTAACGAAGAGCACTTAGAGGAACTAATAAAGGAACAAGAACAAAGGCTCAAAGAAACTAAAAATGAGGAAGAAATTGTATTTAGTGCTGAGTGTGTGAACTGTGCGAAAACAGAAATGGATTATGTGATTTATGCTCTAAAAAAGATAATGTAATTAATAATAGAAACGAAGCGAAAGCAAACTTAGCACAACAGGCTAAAAAAATGATATCTTTGTCCAATACTAAGTATCCACCTTGCGAAGTTGGTGATAACGTAAGAGTTAAAATTCCTGACGTAGATGGAGGTAGGGGTGACTTTAGAAATATCATTTTAACAGTTCTTGAATGTAATGAGAACGGATTGTATACATTGGGTAATGAGAAAGGAAAAATTACTGAAATGTTTGCAAGAAATCAATTTACTGTATATGAATCCCAATTTGTAAGCATTGGAGATGTTTCAGATGAGAACAAGTCTTTACGGCAACTTGCAAATATACAATCAACTTCTGGTGGTCAAAGATTCAAAAAATGCCTCTGTAAAACAAAATGTGGAACCAAGAAATGTCTTTGCAAAGCAGCAAATATTTTATGTAACTCTAAAATGCCATTCAACTTTATCTTGCAATAACAAATAGAAGTTAAAAATACCTCTGATTATTTTAATTTGTATTTTTATTAATAACTTAATGTCCTTATTCATTAATTACTTTTAACTTTTATTTTTATTTATAACTTGGTTTACTTTTATTTGTGTACTACCTATATCTACACCTATAAAAAGAAAACTTAATATATATAATAACTTAATGTCCTTATTCATTGATTACTTCTAATTTATATTTTATTGATAACTTATTATATTTATTTACGATTTACTGTTATTTGCGTACTACCTATACCTACACCTATAAAAAAAATGCTTCATAAAAATTTACAATGTAATTTCGGACTTTAACTAACTGGGGTTGGTTAAACCCAGTTTTACCCAGTTAAAGCGGGAAACATTAGGAGCTCTTCGGGCTTTAGCCGCAAGACGTTGCTAATCCCCGCTTTAACCGGTTAAAGCTACACAACGCGATCTGTTCGCTAGCCGGCTGAGTTCCGAACTTACCTCATCACGTGATCCAAATGAAATTCTTTGCCTTCTCTTCACCATTTTTTTTTTTTTTAGTTTTTTATGTTTTTGCAAACGCTACATTTTGCACACTACGGGAAACATACAGCTTTTTTTTTTTTTTTTGCGGGCTATTTTAATTAAATAAATAAAGCCCGCGGTTTTTTTGCATGATCTTTTTTTCTGTTACGGATTGGCGGTTAGGTTTGGTAGATACAGAGATAGAGATAGAGTAGACAAAAAATGTTTTTTTCGAATTAATACTTGTATAAATAAAAAAAGACTGTTAATTACTGTCAAAGGTAGATATGCATAGATCGTATGGATAGATAGACAAATATAGAGGTCGATATAGTAATTGGACAGCAAGAAAGAGACATGCCCGTTATTTAAGGAACTTCAACGGGGTGTCAATGCCCCTCACCCCTACACACACCATGACTTCGAAAACACAGTGCTTCAACATAAAAGTGGAAGTGCTTTTTGTTATTACTCGACAAAATTTGCATGAAGAGTACGCCGTTTGTGTGTCCCCTCCCCCTCCTTTAAAAATATTCCAAACGACGGAACTGGAGATCGATCTAGAAAACATTTTATTCAAACTACTTATGATATAGATACATAGATTGATTGATATCGCTGCGAAATTTATTTAAGCAGCCTCCGAAGGCGGAAACATTGGCGTAAAAAAGCGAATGATAATATTGATATATAGAGAAAAACATTGATTAATACCGTCGCTAAATTGTCTAAGCAGCCGCCGAAGGCGGCAACCATGGCGTAAAAAGGCGGACCAGCTGGTCGCCGCAGGCGGCCAGTACATATAATAAAATAAGATGTTTGTGTGTGTGTGTGTGTGTGTGGCGCGCATCCCGGGAAAACAGTAAGGCCTAGAAAGATAAAATTTGGTAGACAGGTGTAGTTTTTGCTGAAGTTGTGCACCTCGGGCTTCGATTTTTGATATTTTCCTATTCCTATTCCGAGTCACAACTGACTACAACTGTATTTATGTCGAGGACTGCATACTAAGTGCCTTGCCTCCATTATTTTATATACCGATAGATGGCAGCACCATCACCGGATCGAACAGTTAATGAGAATTTAGAACTAGTCCAGGAGCTAATAGCTACCTGGTGCTAGCACCCCCAGAGGTATCGTTTCACTTGGAGGACATTGAGACCACGAGCATATTTAACGTCGCCCAGTCCCCTTTAATGACGACGGTGGGTCTTTGACCATCGAGGTTCGAACCCAGGACCCTCCGGCCCCGAATCCGACACTCTACCGATCGGGCTACCACGGCTCTTTTTGATATTTTAATTAGAAAAGAAATTATTTAATGTTTTATGTGATTTTTAGAACTGTTTAGTACTTTTAACCTCACAGACCCCGAACCAATCGCGCCAGACAAATATTTTTTGTACTATAGTGTCGAAAATTTAATTTTAAATATGATGAACAAAAAAATATTGAAAATAGAGCAATTTTTGAATTTTTTATGAATTTTTGAAAAAACCTTTATTTTGCATTTTTTTCTGGGTTTAATTTTTTTCTAAACGCATCCCGTGAAAAATATAATAACCTCTTTTTTACAATTTTACTATGTAGTAGCCAGAACATTTCGTCCTCTACAGAAAAAAAAAAGTTTTCAAAAATATTCAAACTTTTTTTTTTTACAATTTTTTAAAGGCAGAACGAAGATATAAGCTATCGCTTCTCCGAAGATCTGCTGTCCGCTGACCGCTTCGAATATGACGTAACGCACCCACGTGATCAAACTGAAATATGTAACTTGCTTTTTTCTTTTCTTCCTTTCGAAGATTCATTCGCTTTTTTTCTTTCCAGGTACGTATTTCATTTGTTTCCCCCCCCCCTTCCGGATGTTTTGCTAAACATTCGATTTCGGTTAATCAGACGGACCACATCGGATCGTTTTGGTCCCAGTCACTTTTTTTTTTTTTTTTTTTAATTTCAATAAACACAATGATTTGACTTTGGCAAACTCCGGGTACCACAGAGACACCAATTTTTTGTGCTATTTTAATAAATAAGTAAGCGCGCTTTTTTTGCATGATTTTCTTTTTGTTAGAAAATAAGATTGGAGGTTAGATCAAAATAAATATAGATGAGAAAATTTAGAGGTAGATCGAATAGGTAGATCAATATACATTAAGTGTACAAAAAATGGTTTTTTTTTTTCGAATTAATACTTTTTTCTTTGAAAAAAAGATTGTAATTACTATCAGCGGTAAATTTGCATGGATCTAGAGAAAGATAAATCTACAGGTTGATGTACAGTGAGAGATAGACAGACTTGTTATTTAAAGAACAACAACAGGGGTTGGGGGGGGGGGGCGCCGCTACGATTTGAAAACATAATGCTTTCACATAAAAATGGACTCGACTTTTGTTATTTTACGACTTCTTGGCGTAAAATGGTGAATGACAAGTAAGCCAAACGGCCGTCGTAGGCGGCTGCTTGTATATAAATAAAAAAAGATTGTTAATGACTGTCATAGGTCGTAACATGTTACTGACTGTCATAGTCGTAACATGTTACTGACTGTCACAGTCGTAACTGTCATAGGCCGCATAGATCGTATAGATAGACAGACAAATGCAGAGGTCGATATAGTAGATGGACAGCAAGAAAGAGACATGCCCGTCATTTAGGGAACTTTAACAGGGTGTCAATGCCCCCCCCCCCCACACACACCATGGCTTTGAAAAAAGAATGCTTTCAAGTAAAAGTGGAAGTGTTTTCTGTTATTTTTCGACAAAATTTGCATGAAGAGAGCAAGCCGTTTGTGTCTCCCCTCCCCCTCCTTTAAAAATATTCCAAACGACGGAACTGGAGACAGATCTAGAAAATATTTTATTTAAATTAATAATGATATGGATATAGATTGATTGATACCGCCACGAAACTAATTTAAGCAGCCGCCGAAGGCGGCAACATTGGTGTAAAAAGGCAGATGATAATATTGATATATAGAGAAAAACATTGATTAATACCGTCGCTAAATTGTCTCAGCAGCAGCCGAAGGCGGCAACCCTGGCGTAAAAAGGCGGATAGCTGGTCGCCGAAGGCGGCTAGTTAGTAATAAATATTGTTGGTCTCTACTCAATATCGTCGGGTCAACCTGCAATCAGTTGGCCCGACGATTTGGGGAGGCTTTTCAGAGTCGTACAGGCTTTTTCTAATTTTACCGGAGTATATTTGAGGCCTGACGTTGTATCATCAATAAGCTAAGGAGAATAGACCACTGGAGGGGTCTGCAAAGATTTTGCTTCAATTGGCGAATGATTCTAGCTTTCAATCTAGTGAATAGAATAGAGCCCATTTCAATTCGAGATATGCACATTATTTCGAAAAACTACAAAACCACGCCAACTCACATGTAAAAACCTTAGTTATTTAAAGCAAGGGGGTGTATTAAAAATTCGAAATATTGTAGTGTATTAGGTATGTAGCTACTTTGTAATGTATCACTGTATTTAAGGAATTATGTATAAAATTCTCCAAATTTAGGCCTCTTGCCAGAACAGAAAAAATTAACTCACAGGCTGGAATTTTACGCAGCAGTTTGTGTAAAGAATTTACAAAACTACTGCACCAAATCTTGAAGTTCAGCGGAATTAAAAATATTTCTCAAATTTTCTCTTTCTTTGATATTTTTCTAAAAATCTGAAAATTTCAAGTCTCTTGCCAGATCAGAAGATATTAACTCAGAGTCACGAAATTTTGCACAGTAATTAGTGTTAGGGGGTCACAAATTTTCCTCACTAAGGCTAAGTGCTTTGAAGAATTCCGATTTTTTCGAGCCACTCTAATGTATAAGCACTGAAAGAAAAAAATGGCCCAGTTCATCTGTTTTAACTCTGAAAAATATGAACTTTTATTGGTAAATTTTGTGCAAATTCTATTGCCGACACCGCAGAATTCCCTTTTTTGAGTTTGGTTTAGTAATTTTTTTATTATTGTTATTTAACTGTATTTTTTTGGAAAATAAGCTTATTTTAATTTTTTTATCTTTTTTTTTCTTTTGACTTTCTTAATTACTTAAAAAAAAAAAATGCTTGCATCATTGACTTCGACTTTCACTTGCTTCTTTTGAAAACTACAGAAACATGGACCTCCATAAATTACAAGTTCCAGAAAAAGAACAATGCTTACTAGCCTTGCCACCTGGAATTGCAATCAATACAATGGGGTGTTTTGCTGCATAGTTAGATAAGGGGTATAACCAAGGAAGTTTTAGGGTAATCGTAAAGCCCATTCTAGATATATACAGAGTCCCTGAGCTCTTATTGGGGAAAAGACATCATGTTTCCGATTAAGGGAATAACAACTCCGCCTCCTCAGAGTGATAGACCACAATCGCTACTACTTCTTTCGAACTCTGGTTCCAATATTTGACGCAATATTGCAGTTGATGATGATTAGCCGAAGAAGAGTGAGTGGTGCTCCAATAATGGAAAAAATTAGATCACTCTCCATATTTTAAGCATTAAAATTCGAACATATAAACATCAAACATTTAAACGAACATATAAACATTTTGAATCAAAACTGCTTTTCTTTTCTTTAGTTTTACGGAGAAAAAAATATTTTTATCACTTGTCTTCATTTGTTCATTTTATTTTACTTTCTTTGATTTTTGTACACCTCTAAAATGAAACTGATAGCAAATCTTTTGAAAAAAATACGAGGCACCCCGTTGCTCATTTTGTGCCATAACTCTGAATTTTTTTGATTTCCTCTTGGCGCCTCTATCGCTACCTAAGACAAATTTATACTCAACTTTATTAAAATCGAAAATGTCAACTAGTTAACAAAGATAAATTTGGTGGGTATTGAAGGGACGTCCCCCCCCCCCTCTCCCCAGAAGAAACGGCTCTTTGCCCAAATGCCGACATGGCCAGTACGAGTACTCCTCTACTCTCAGCTTAAAGTTATCACATGATACTGATGACTCTTCGATAATAATTCCTAAAAGGTTGATTTTGTTTGCTGTACATAATGCACCAGTAGGGATACTGTTTAAGAATGTGATTTAATGAATTTACACTTTAATTTGAAAAAATCCTAGGAAATTGATGAAACAAGTGTGGAGCTGAAAAATGTATACTTTCGGGGGAAATACATTAAAAAGCATTCAAATGCCTTCAGTACGAAAATGAAGAAATGTTTTGTGGGATTTGTAGCAAAAACTAAACTAAAATGAAGAACACTTTTACAACTGGTGTGCTATTCTCTGATTAAGTCGACAGTAAAAGAAATATTAGTTTAAAACATAATAGCTATATTTTTCACGTTTATGAAATTGATGGATTAACTTTGAGATGATTTAAGTGCAGAAAATTGATAATTTTATAGCTAAATGAGGACCGTATGCAAGGAGGTGGATTATAAGGTTGAAACAGCTTCCGAAATTGTTCACCCAAAGAAATGCTTTGCATCCTTTATTTATTGATTTAATTAATTTGTATTTTTGGTGAAAAAAATTATATTGGTGCTATTATTATTATTTCAAATTTATTTGAAAAATGAAATTGGAACTGACAATTGTATAAATTCAGTGCTTCTTCTGCAGTGCTCATTTGCATGCTAAATATCGAGAACATTTACTATGTAATAATTTGGCGTTTTGTTTTATAAGACTCCTCGCCCATCGATTTAAATAATGTATTCAATAGATACGAGGGGGGACCCAAAAGAAACCGGACTAATGGTGCAATGCCAATCTTAGATGTAGTAGAGTGTTCTCCAGCTAGATGGCTCAAGTAGAGACCTTCTCAAACCAGCTGTGCAAGTGGCGTCAGTTTAATTGATACCGTCTGATCGTAGGGTTGGTTTTCTCAGGTGCTGTTTCTTTCCGCCTGCGAACTTATTACATGGCAGATTTAAAAGAACAAACTAAACATTAAATTTTGCATCTCCTGCTTGAAAAGTCGGCAACGAATTAGCTTACCAAATGTTTCAACAAGCTTTCAAGACCGATGCTATGAGCCGTACATAAGTTGTCGAGTGGTTTGGGCGCTTTAAACGCGGTAGTATGAATGTTGGAGATCATGCTCGCTCTGAGCGTCCTTCATCGTCTCAAAATGATGAAAACGTTGAAAAAATCTGCCAAAAAATCAACGAGAGTCGTCGTTTTACGATTAACGAAAATTTAGAAGAAACAAGAGTGAGTTAGAGCTCGCTAGGGCGATCTTCGTGTGTATGGGAGCGTTATCACTGTGAAGGAACCCCGAAGTAGTAGCGATTGCGGTCAATCACTCTGAGGAGGCGGAGTAGTTATGCCCTTAATCGGACACATGATGTCTTTCCCCCCGATAAGAGTTTAGGGACTGTGTATACATTTAGAATGGGCTTTACGATTACCCTAAACCCCTTAAGAACAGAGTGGAAAGGTGGTAAACCCCTTATCTAACTATGCCAGAGCCATAGATGGCCCTGTAACTATGCAGCAAAACACCCCTTTGTATAGATTGCAATCCCAGGTGGCAAGGCAAGTAAGCATCAGAGCCGGCCTTAAGCCGATTAGAGCAAAAGATCCCAATGGGGCCCCGCGCCAGCAGGGGCCCCGCTCTAAAAAAATATTTTTTTTCCTCACAAAAGAAAATGAAGGAAATATAAGATTCAAATGGACTTAACTGATATTAATCATAATATGCTTAACTGATATTTAATCTGGCGGGTATGGAGCTACTTTCAGGGCAATTAAGGTAGTATAGGGGGAATTTCCTGAAGCTTTTAGCATCCCTATTAAGTTCAAAACTACTAGTCTCAAATAAATTTCCTGAAGAAAAAAATAAAACATATAGCCAGCTAAAAAATTTTAAATCCATATCTAAGGCGGTATCTGCTGTATCCTATAACTTCCGATCAAGAGAAAGGAACTAGGTAGTGGGGAACCAAAGTACAAATTTTTAATGAAATTTAGCAGTCCGCAATAACGTAAGGGTCAAGGACCCCTATCCCAGGATCTACTCGTATTACATGGTCAATGCGGAAATTTACATGAAACTCCGACATTTCAGGAATTTCCAAAACTATCTTTTTAATTTCATTTATATATCTACTTTTATTATTTTTTTACTTTCTTAATTAGTATTGATAAAAAAAATCTTAAAACTTAGCAGCAATGCCAATTTTTTTACTACACAATTAACACCAACGTAAGTGCAAATCTGAAAAATAAGTAAATAAATGATAAACTTCAAATACTGCGTATTTAATAAGCGGAAAACATCTCTTTAACAATTCTAAAGAAAGCAAATTGCCATTCTTCTTCTAACGTTTATACATATAGAATGGAATTTGATTTTTAAATATTCAAGGTAAAAAAATTACTTGGAGCCAACCAAACCCTGACATTTCTCTTAACGTGACTGAAGATGCGTGTTTAAGACCTTTATTTCAAAAAGTTCAGGAGAAGGTTACTCAAACGCTCACCCTTACCTCAACGTTATCACAAAAAACTGACTAAAATTACATCATTCAGTTTTCAATTTTAAAGGATTTCCAAGGAAGGAAGAGATTCATAAATTTCCTTCTTCTCTTCTATCGGCTCTAAAGGTAGCCTAAAATAGTGTTTTTAAGATTCAAATTTCGAAATATTTCATGAAACATTTTTACTATCTAATGACCCCTTTCTTTAGCATCAGCAGAATAGCTTAAAATTTCCCTTTTAGAAAATACTACCACAAGAAAACACTCGAACCCTTCCTTCAAATGGATAGCATAAAATTCATTTCAGTATCGGAAAAAATTCCGGGAGGAAACTTCTCCCGTTTCCCCTATCGTTACCAAACAGGGTATAAAACTGAGTTTTTTTTTGCGTCATAAAACCCTCTATTTTGAAAGTTTTCCGTAGGAGATCACTAAATTCCTTTCTTTTCCATTTTCATCAAACATCATCTAATGGGGACAAAAATTTCTGAGAGGAGCCCCCAATTCCCTATCGTTACCAAAATTAATCTAAACTTATCTTAAATTTTAAAATAAAATTTGGTAGGCGGGGAACCTCCGCCTCTTCCCCTTTCCCTTCAGTTTATATAAAATTGTCCAAAGTGGCGATTTTAGACGTCAGCTTTGAAGACTCTTCCAGGGAGTGTGGGTGTTTTATCTGACCTCTAACGTCCCTCTTCTCTCCCCCCCCCCCCACTCAAACCTCATCTCCGTATCAAAACTGCCTTTTTAAACTTCAATTTCGAAAAATTTCCAAGGAGAGCTCCGTCGTTCCCTGCAATTCCGTTCCACTTCTGACACCCCAAAGACGTCTGGTCTTTTGCTTGTGGTCGAAAATTACTTTTTTTAGGACAGATACATTTTGGTGCATTTTCCTTTTCTGTCCTAAGATATAAATTGCGCTACCCGCTTACTTCCAACGGTGAAAGGGTTCTCATTTCTCAAAGTTGCACAATAATAATCGATAGAAAAATGATTTTTTACTGGGTGGGTTGATTTATTCCATGAAAATAAAAATTAAAAACTCCAACTGAATGGACTTTTATCAAGTTATTTCACAATAAGCGAACTAAGAATTGGAAGAGAGAAGTCTACGGCGACCATCCGTACCGGTTTTGGAGACAATATTCCACATTTTTTGAAGTTTATTTAATCAGTCATGTTAAATTCCCATAATATCGTCCAATTTTACAAAAAAATGGAAGAAAAAATCAGCATCTGGGAAGTTATTCCCTCAGTCCCACACTTCTTCTGACACCCAAATTTTCTCGTGCACCAACCGCATGTGATTGGGCATAAAGATTCTCAGAGCTACTTTTCTTACGTTTTTTAAATGTACACTTATTTTTGTGGCCATTCATTCATTCGTTTCTTAAGAAATAAAAAAAGTAAAAATCGAACGTGATATAGAAATTTGAAGGAAGACGGATAATTGCGGAAGTTTCGAATCCTTGCCTGAATTTTAAAAAAAAAAAAAATAAATCGGTCAGCACTTCTCGAATTTGTACGACCAATCTGTAAGGGGCCCCCGCCAGATTTCTCTAATCGGGCCCCGCATGTGCTAAGGCCGGCTCTGGTAAGCATTGTTCTTTTTCTGGAACTTGTATTTCAAAGAGGTTCATGTTTCTGTAGTTTTCAAAAGAAGCAAGTGAAAGTCGAAGTCGATGATGCAAGCATTTTTTTTTATACTTTCCGTAGAAGTAATTAAGAAAGTTAATCGAGAAAAAAAATAAAAAAAATAAAATAAGCTTTTTTTACAATAAAAACAAAGTTAATAACTTTTTTAAAAAAATACTAAATCAAACTAAAATAGAGGCAATTCTGCGGTGTCAGACGTAGAATTTGCACAAAATTAACCAATAAAAGTTCATATTTTTCAGAGTTAAAAGAGATGAACTGGGCCATTTTTTTTCTTTCAGTACTTATACATTAGAGTGGACTGAAAAAATCGGAATTTTTCAAAGCACTTAGCCTTAGTACGGAAAATTTGTGACCTCCTAACACTAATTACTGTGCAAAATTTCATGACTCTGAGTTAATGTCTTCTGCTCTGGCAAGAGACTTGAAATTTTCAGATTTTTAGAAAATATCAAAGAAAGAAAATTTACGAAATATTTTTAATTCCGCTGAACTTTAAGCTTTGGTGCAGTAGTTTTGTAACTTCCTTACACAAACTACTGCGCAAAATTCCAAGCCTGTGAGTTAATTTTTTCTGTTCTGGCAAGAGGCCTGAATTTGGAGAATTGTATACAAAATTCATTAAATACGAGTATTACAAAGTGGCTACATACTTAATACGCTACAACAATTCGAATTTTTAATCACCCCCTTACTTTAAAAAACTAAGGTTTTTACATGTAAGTTGGCGTGATTTTGTGGTTTTTCGATAAAATTACATTCAGTTCACGCGCTTTATCTCCCTCCTCCCCTGCAAAAATTCGAAATAATTTGCATATCTCGAAGGGAAGACACGTGGTTAAAATATTTGCTAAGCTATCTGTTGTATGATGCATATTTCTAAATATTTTCAATTCACTAGATTGAAATCTAGAATCATTCGCCAATTGAAGCAAAATCTTCGCACACCCCTCCAGTGGTCTATTCTCCTTAGCTTATTGATGATATAACGTCAGACCTCAAATATTACTCTTGTAAAATTTAAAAAAACCTATACGACTCTGAAAAGCGTCCCCAAATCGTCGGGCCAACCGATTACAGGTTGACCCGACGATATTGAGTAAAGACCAACAATATTTATTACTAATATCACATGCCGTAAAATAAGGAGTATGCTCTCTTTATCTTGCTAACCGCGATCTGGACGCGTTAAATATGTCTGTCTGTCTGAAAATAGCTTATAGAATCTTGAGATTGTACACTTTAATCTGTATTAATGAACTTTTTATTTAATCTTTAAAAAGTGGTTTCAGTATTGACATTTTATTGTTTGATTTAGTATGCTTTTATTGCGAACTTTACCCGTTCTTTAGGACCAGCTGCGTTGCTCGGCTTTGCCCGGTCTACCTTGAAAAACACTATTGCGTCAAGTGAAGTATCTTCAATAACCGGGATTAAATGAAAGAAAAAAAACCATCATGCAAAATTTTCTCGCCAAACAATGACGACAGATACTAAAATACATCTAAGAAATTAAAATAAAATGAGAAAGATGGATTTAAAAGGCGTAACCATGGAAACACAAAATAAAATAAGTTTAAGAATTGAAAACATAGACTAATAATAAGAGTTCTTATTATTAGTCTATGATTGAAAATGAGAAAGATAGAAATAAACAATGGATTCAAAAAGCGTTACCGCGAAAACGCAAAATAAAATGGTTAAAAACTTGAATAGAGAACAGATTTTTGAACTTCATTTAATTCGTTTGCAACTTTTTTTCTAATGGAGATAGAGGGTTAAACTTTCGACCTTTGGTAGAGTTAGATCTGGAGTAAAAAAAGCATCTCCTTCCAATGCTATCAAAAAAAGACAATTCCTTCACTTTTTATTGATGAATTTAATGAAGAAAGTAGTGCCTAAATTTCAGCTAAGCCTAAAAAAATTCGAGCTAAAATCGTAAAAAACTCCCGCCGCAGTTAAGTTAGAGCACTGGAACAAATTGCGTTATAGTTAATCTATAACTATATTACTATTTGCGAGTAGTTTTTCACCCCCATATTCGGGAATTTATGTGAAAATTGGGCCTAAATTGGAATAAAAAAAGAACTATTTATCGAATTGTTTTCGAACTGGTCTGCAAACCTTCTCAGAACAGGGATTAAATGAATACAAAATGGGAACAAACTGTGAAAATTTCATCAAACTCGGCCGGGTAGTTCTCGAGTTTTGCGAGTTCAAACACACAGACGCTTTTTGGAGACTGCATTTTATATTATGTAGAGAAACGAAGTAACACTCATGAGAAAAACAGATATTCAAATATTTGAAATTTCTTAAATAAATAAATATTTATACTATTTTGACTTAGTACCTAAGCTAGTTTAAGCAGGATTAATTAGATGACTTCTTTTTAGAAAAGAAATTACAGAATTTACAGTGGCTCCCAAAAATGTTCGTACACCTACGACTTTCAATGAGGTACTTGGGCACCCGAGAAGGAAAGTAAGGGGGGAGGGGGAGGGGGTCGATAGCCAAAAAAGTCCCGAATCGTTCAAATTTTAATTTTAGGGCCCGTAAATGGCATTAAATGGCTCTTTCTAACCCGAAATAATTATCCGGTCAGTTCGCATTTGGCGCTATTCGAATCCCACAAAAAATACCCTTGAAATTGAAATAATTTCTTCGCATTTCATAAAAAAAAAAGGCTGTAAAATCACCGGGAAAAAATTTAAAAGCATTTTTAAGCCTAATGGAACAGAATTTCATATCGGAAAACTATCTTTTGCGCGATCTCATTTTAAATTAGCGTTCAGAACGTTGCCACTTTCCTTTTCCCGGCTATGACTAAATAAAATTTGGTTTTTGTTTTGGAGGTAAAAATTTCCTCCCCTTTTGAGTATTATTTGGCGATTTATCTTTCTTTCTTTCTTTTCCTTTTTTTTTTTTTTTTTTTTTTGTACTGCCATTAGAAGATAATTAAGAACTTTAGTTGTATTTATGGAGAGTTGCGCTTAATTTATTGGGGTATTTTTGATTTGATGTTTTGTATCTTTAAGAATGATTATTTTGACGGGAAATTTTACATTATTTTTTTCCCTTCTCTAATTTAAGTCTGATTGTTGAACATGTGTCACTTGACATAACTTTTATTTTCGAGGTTGACCGTGCAAAGCCGGGCAGTGCAGCGAGTGGTTCATAAAGTAACAGGAGAAAAACGGTGACTTGCCAAGAAGTTTTTTGGAATTTCTAAAATCTAAGCAAATTAATTCACTAATAATCACCTGGTTAGAAAGCTATAACTGTAAGGAATTTAATCCTAGGAAAGTTCTAATGTTTATAACAACAAAAAGTTTCAAATTGTGCCGAACGTAATGTGTCTTGCAGCAATTTTTTGTCATTTTCATGCACTTTTAGACAATTATATTTTCATTGATAACAAATGTGTGAGGAAAAAATTAATTTACAATTTTGATACTTTTTCCTCTTTTCTACGGAGTTTCCCATAAGCAAATTGAAAGTGATGATTAGAGATCGAAAAATGTGTGTTTATTTTGGTGTTTCTTTCTCCTGTAATTTCTGAACTTAGAAGTATTTATAACTATTGGACCCGACATTATTTCTCTCGAAACGTCTTTTTTCAATTTAATTTTGTCCTATTCTTGATTGGCATGAGTGGTTGGGTTCAGACAAAATTTGTCTTAAAAACTTTTAGTGTTAGAGTAAAAAAATCAAATAATTAAGGGGAAAAAAAGTACATGCAAATAAAAGAAAAATAATGAAAAAAGAAAGAGAATTGTGTTCGTGCAAAATATTGAATTTCAGATATGAAACTAATAAAAATGTTTCGACTCGAAAAGAAAATTATAACAAAGAATTTTGTTATTGTTATATTAGCCCAATAATGCCTGACAATTTGAGCATCGATGTGTAAAGGTTATAGAGTCATCTCAGTTATTTGCAACTAGCCACAGAATCAACTTGAAACGATAGCATTGGAAAATTTTAAAACAATTTGTTGATAAAAATGATTATTGTTTGGAAAATTTGAATGTATTTCGAGTCATCCCTTAAAAAAGACTCTAAAACATCGATGGATAAATGATAAATTTGGCCTAAGGTGATGTGTGTGCTTTTTTTTTTTTTTTAAATATTATTCAATGTTTTGAACATCAAATAGAAAAAATGTTACATGAAAATAAAAGGAAAAAAAGAAAGAAAATTACTGAAACTGCTAATAAAATTTTAAATACGCTGAAAGAGAAATGCCAATAAAGGATTTTAATTAATTTATTTATTTTAATTCATAGAATTCCCAACGTAAGATAAAGTTTGCTTGTTATTCAATGTTTGGTTCCTAGAACTTTTCGCCAGTTGAATATTTTATTGATACTCGATCATTCCAAACATTCGGGTAGATTACTTGATCAACACTTGGACATGCAGCAAATTGATGAGATTCTGCCATTCCTAAGATTATACAGAATTTTAGTGTAAGGACTATTTTAGGTTTGTGCGCTTACAGATTGAAGGAAAGGTGCTTGAATTTCCAAATATACCTTTAAAAAGCTTCTTAAAACAATTTATGTCCTGATGTATACATTTCCTTTAGTTCGCTAGTTCGTAAACAGGAAAGTAGTAGGATTCAGTTCTAGACCAGTTTTCGTAGCATTACTGCTCGCGTGTTTAAAAAATTCACTTTTTTTTTCTTCTTTTTTTGAATTTTTTGTTGTTGTTTTTTTTATCTGATTTTTTTTCCTTTTAATCTTTATTTTATTTATTCATTTATTTTATTTATTTATAATTTTTTTATTTTTATGTTAAGACATTTTTACTCTTGCTTGAGAAAAAAAAAATTAAAATAGAAATAGCTAAACTACATATGTTCGCTAGTTGAGATTAGTCACGTGTTTTCCTTTGTATATAGTATCCCTACCCTTTCTTTAGAATTCTAAGAATGAACCAGAACAAACTTGAAGTGCATTCCTTCCTCCGCCCCCAGTCTTACAACAAATAAATAAAAAACATGAGGAGTTGACAGTAGATTTGGGGGTGCGAGACAGATATATAAAATAAACTTGTATCTATATGCAACCATTCCACATGCATATACCTCCCCTCAGTGCTCCTGCCCATAGCTCACCAGGACGTCTGCTTATCTGGAGAGGTTGACACCTGTCAAATATCCATCGCCCGCAAACGCGACGCCACCATACACACAACCTTCACTATTAACCGCTAATTGGCCTCTCAGGGGTGACCAGTCGTTCTTCGACACCCGTACTCCCTAGACCTAGCCCCCTGTGATCTTTTTCTGTTCCCGAGGATGAAAACAATTCTGAAAGTGAAGCGTTTTGATGATGTAGAGGCTGTAAAAACTGCTTCGCAACGAGCACTGGACACGGTCAAAGTGAAAGAGTTCCAGGGTAGCTTCTAACAGTGGAAAGAAAGAATTAAAAAGTGTACTGCATCTAAGGGTGAACACTTTAAAGGGGACAAAAGAAATTTTGTGAATAAACTAATATATAAATATTTTAGAACAAAAGTCCGGTTATTTTTGGGTCCCCCTCGTATTATATACAATTTTTGTTACAATAGTATCGCAACAAAAATTAATAGAACATACGAATGAAATAAAATTGCCATATGAGGCAGTGAGAAGCAAAGGGATGCAAGTGGACTATTTTAAGTTCGAGTAAAACGCGTTTAAAGATCTGATCCTAGGTAGGCTTTCATTGAAATTTTTTTCTAAAGCATGCTGTACAGCAGCACCTACCAGGTCTACTAGTACAATCTCTTACCCCAAGAAAGAGTAGAGGTTCACCTACCATTTGTACTGGTTATCTCTAAATTTTTAATTTTGCCACTTGCATCCCTTTGCTTCTCACTACCTTATATGATTTTTTTTAAAAAAATGTTTTTGATAAAGCCCCCTCCGAAAAAAATTCTAGTTCCGGTCCTGAGCTATGTATCCATGTATTTAATAAATTGAAGAAGGACTCAACCATGTACTTAAGCATATTTCCAACATTCAAAATGTTCGCCCTTTTTTAAATTTTTGCCAACTAAATTTCCCTTAAATAACTCAGATTCATAACAATTCATGTGTCCTTCCCAGTTGAGTAAGGTTCAGCGACAATCCTCATTTTATATATGTATATATATATATATATATATATATATATATATATATATATTTCCCATTATAAATTTTGAAGACAAAAGATGTACCGTTGACTTCAATACGATGTTATTTTGTAGTTTAGAGAATTCAGTTCACCATGTTTTGAGTCGCATTTTGTGAAAAATAAATGCCATCTTTTTGACTTCAATAGTGCTCGAAATTTGCTATCCAAATCAAAACCTGTAATTATCAACATACAACAGAGATAGAGAAAAAAATGTTTTAAGAAAAGTTAGCAGCAATTCCATTGACGCAGAACTTGGCTCCTTTCAGCACGGAGCGCAGCATCTGGAGTTGGAAGTTGATCGTCCTCAATGGCGACGGGAAAAACTCATATTGATTCACTAAATTCTACTTTCCAATTCAAGCATGACTCACGTAAAAGAATTTGCTTTTTAAGTCATTGTTGCAATATACAACTTCATTTATTACGCATAACAATCGGCATATTATATTTGTAAGCGTAGCACTATACTGCGGATTTATGGATCCGAGTTTAAGCTGTCAAAAAATGTGGCGTAAATGAGTTAGTTAATCAGAAAGGAACAACTAATATTGGGGAAAATTATTGGGTGAAATCTAAGCACAGATATCATGAACTGAATAAAAAATACAATAGGTATTCGAAATAAATGGAAAAATACCTTCTAACACGTCGACGCTCAGCAGTAATTTCGCCCATGATTGGAAGTTCACACGCCGACACAGGGCAATGGAGAATTTCTGACAAGGTTGGTAGCAGCTGACGCGCCAAGCGTTTACATTGCTGCCAAATTCCCGTCGCCAATGTGATGTCATATTCCAACACCCCTAAAGGGATGAGTTATCGTAGACGTGGGGAGCATGCAATATCCCTGCTGCCGAACGTAAACAAAACGAAGCGTTGGCTGTTCAATGCTGCCAGTTGGTTTGAGTCCAGGAAGAACCCCATAGGAGGTACGGGGGGTCACTCGGTAACTGTGACCTCCCATCTCAATTCGGAAGTTTTGCTGATAATTCAGCAAATTTGGAGACAACATTGAAAAATTTTTTATTCCTTTCTTCTTTTTTTTTAAATTTTTTTTTTAATGATGTTCAATGTTCTTTCTTTCAAATGTGTGCATGTTCTTTGTCAAATGTCTTTTATCATTCGGTAAAATTGTAATTTCATTCGGCAAAATTGAGAATTCTCACCCCTCATTTAGTTCGGGGCGCCGCTGTTCATAACTTTTATTAAAAAAAAAAGTGTTGGTTCTTAGAATCGATGATAATCAAAAGTAGGAAATGATGTATTATATTGTACAATTTTGAGAAAAATCTACGGTACATTAAATTGAAAGTAATTCAAGTAACTGGAAAACATAAATATAATTTTTTTTTTTTTTTAAACAAGGTCCTTTGTCTCCCCTTTCAATGATTTTAGAGCCTCCCCCTCCCCCTCCTTCCTTATTTATCCACAAAAATTTCCTACATTAACGTGTGAAGACTCAAATATAACTTCCATGGACGAAAGATTGCGATTCCTTAATTACTACGTCTTCAGTACTTGCTTGACTTTATCACTCTATTACTACTTTTCAATAGCTGTAAGGGGAAGCTGCTGTACTCACGGACGGTTGTACCTACGGACGTTGATCGGAAAATTCTGGGTATCGTCGAGAGCGATCCTAATTGGGGTTCAACGTGTGTCACAGCTCTCTTCAGTACCCCAGCGAGAAGTTTCAACGCCATCAAACGAACATTTAAGATTGTACCACATTTTTTTTCGGTTTTAGTAGGATCTGATCTAAGTAAAAAAAACATGAGCAATTTTTTTTTTCGTCCGTCGTGGATTGTGTTATTCATTTTTGTTGTGTATCAAGATTCCATATATTTTGAAGGATTAATTTCTGATTTTTAATGTTGTAAAACTGTGGTCCTGTCGATGTGACTGCCTTGCAAAACCAAAATGGCGTACCGTTGTACCCAAGGACACATAACCATATGTACCCACGGACACGGACGGCAATTTTTAGTCTCCTTGGGTCAGACGTGAGTCTTCTTACCTTGTAAAGTATCTCAAAATGGTGCCTTGTCATCAACGTCTGAAATTTGCTTTCAACAATCATAATGAATTTGAAGTAGGGCTTGAAGATATAGTGTTGAAGTAACCCCCACCTGTTGTAAGATCTACAGACCGTCAATCAAACCTGTTTTCATTTGAAGCCGACTTTTCTAGATTGTTGCTGGTTTAATCTAAGATGAGTTTTTTTGTAATGGGTTAATTTTGGTTAAAGGTTTCAATTTGCATATAAATTGAGGTTATTATGTAAGTAGAGGTTATTATGTAAGTACATAGAGAACCATAATATCATGAATTTAGTTTTTTTTTTTGTTTAAAAACATATTAATTATTCATAACATCGTTACTCTCTTAAGCGTAATAACTTTTTTCAAGAGTTCACTAATGTTAAAAATTAAGGAAAATTTTTAAAAAAAGGGAAAAAAAACCTTCGATTAATTTTCAAAGTTTAATTTCTGTTGGATATTTTATTTAATATTATTTTCAATGGATGTTGAAGTATTTCAATATAAAATGACTTATGAAAATGTATTGAGTATAACTGAGTTCCTCAGACCTATTTATATATTATTTTTTTGTATGTCCGTGGGTACAAAGGCACCTGGCCGCGGGGTGAACGGGGTGTTGTACCCATAGACAAAAAAGATGGTTTTTAAGAAAAAATTTTTGAAGTTGAAAGCTTTGAGATTTTTACCTGACAAAAATTGCTGAATTAGATGATAAAATGTAGTTTCTGCCAGAAATTTTTTTCGATCGATTATCCATTCCCAGAGACCAGTAAAAATTGAAAAGTAAATTTTGTCCGTGGGTACAGCAGCTTCCCCTATAAACGTAAATATGACGCTAGTGCCCGGAGTTGCTCACTGATTATGCAAACACTATAAACGTTATTACTACCTTTTTTTTTTGTAAATAAAATAAGAATTACGATTTTAATATGTCTCACCTAAGCAATCTGGATTCGGGGGAGGGGGGGGGGGTCATGTTCTTAATTTATTTTTTTCAATCAATAAAAAAAATCTACATGTCTTTATTTATTGAAGATTACTGAGATGCAATATATCAGTATGAATTTCACTCCAATTTTGTATCTAAATGAAATGAAAATAAACGTAGTGGTTTGGTTTCTCTTTTTGCTCAGCAGCCTCAACAGATTATATTGCGCCAGACGAAGTTTTTTTCGGTGCAGAGCATCATGAGGAAAGTTACTCTTGGGCACCACTTCCAAAGGTGGATGCCCCTCATTTACGTAAAGAACAGGAGAAAACTAGGACACCTCCTATTAGGTAACTCGATCACACTACGCATAACGAAAACAACCGCTTGCTTCAAGCAAATACCGACACCTGCTAATTCATTTTGAAAAACTGTGAAGCGATATTTATGACTTCAAGAACTCTGTTTTCAAAGGTAAGGGAAAATATAATATCAAATCTACCACAGTCAGGGGGCACCCCGATGGGAGGTCACCGTGACCTCCCAAAAATTTCCTTATTTGGCAAATTTTTTCTGAGGATTCGGCAAAGCTATCATCATTCGGCAAAATTGTCATCATTCGGCGTAATTTGGAGTTCCATTTGGAAAAATTATCATTAATTTCTGATATACCAGTTTTGGTGGCCTATTTTGAAAAAAAAAAAAAAAAAAGACAGATTTCCCTAACTCGCAATACTTTCGACCAGTACTGCACGCACCTTTTTGAAAAAAATATTAATGGCCATTGCCTAAAAAGTCAGCTTGTTCATCACATTAAAAAACATTTATAGCACCAGGGGGTGCCAGCCCTGATCGCTGTCGCTCACCAACCCCCGAAGATTGCTTTGCAATCTTAGGAGCTGTCCATTAATGATGATGTCTCTCTTTTTCTGATTGCTCCCCCCCCCCCCCACTGTGTCCTGCCGGTTCCCAACCTTTTTAGTTGTGTGGCCCACCAGTTTTGTAGAAAACACCATTGTGGCCCACTAAGTACTATATATTACTTGCACAGAAAAATTTACAATCTGGGACGGGGGGGGGGAGGCATCTACTCATAACAATCCTTAAGTGTAAATAATATACCGTATTAGGCTATTAGGATTTAAAGTATGTTAAAAACAAGAGTTCTGGGAGATGTTAATCTCCTTCTCCCTTCATGCTGCACCACTGATATAGATATACTGTCCAAGAACAATTTTCGGATGGATAACTTTAGTCTCAAATAACTCGCAACATTCAATGCATTTCTATATTATTTTTTTAAAAAAAATGCAATGAAAGTCTCATTCCAATAGGTAGGGCTGTCGAAAAGCCCCTCAAGTGTCTCAATTCATTGGTTAGTCATCCGAGTTCAATAAAGGAGGAGCATTTTTAACTTGAAAATCTTGAAGCTAATACTAGTTTTGTTGGCAATTTTCTTTAAAGGAGTTAGTTTCATTAAATTTCATTTTCAATTACAGGGGAAAGTTTCTAAGAAATATGAAAATTTTTTAAAGTTCCTTCTTGGCTATGAAATGAGACAGGGAGAGCTTTTGAGTAACTGTACAAAAAAGAAAAATTAAGACCCCAAGATTTATCTTGGTTCAGATTCTCGACCAGTGTCTACGGCCCAGTCACATGCTGTTCGCGGCACACTTATGGGCTGCGGCCCATGGGTTGGGAACCCATGTTTTCAGATTGAAAGCTACCAAATATCAAATGTCTGTTGCTTTTCAAATGCTTTTGCTGATGACGTAGTTATTTACACCACCTGGAAATGATATTCCAGTACTTAATCATTCTATAAATAATTCTAGATTGTTGAAATATTTCCATTACAATTACTTACATTACAATTATAATTTCATTATATATTGTACATGCCTTTTTTTTCCATTAAAACTAAATCTTACAAAATTTAATTGGCTTTTCAGACGAAAAAAAGGGGGGGAGGGGGAGGACTCTTGTCAGTGGTTTAGTTGAGGGTACGTGCGAAAGAACGGCATCCCATCATCGCCATCTTCCTAAATTGTAACTCAATCTTGTTTCCCCCCACCCCCACTATTTAAATCAATGTCTTATAAACTTCATTCAAATAAACCTCATGATGAAATCCGTAACTGTCAACAACACCATTTTTCCCACAACTACACCGCTGACTCTTGGATAAGTTCCTGGAATAACAACTAAATAATGCATAATGTAACATAAAACTCTCGTCGCAACATCTAGAACATATTAAATTCGAGAAATTTTAATGGGTTATTCAAAACACAAAAATTTAAGAAGTTAAAACAATTTCTTTTACAACACAATTTTTTAAAAAATTACCTCATATGTGTGTGTTGCTTATTAAACTTGTTAACGTCTAACTGATCTTTCAATTGAAACCCACAAGAAACTGTTTCAATAGCATCGTCAAATTCATCTTCTTCTTCAGAGACGATAAATTTTATTTTCTCACTGAAAAAGATAGACACTGATGTCAATATTGAAAGTAATCATAAGAAAAATATTAATTGTTCTAATTCAAATGAAATGATTTCAGTAGCGGCCGTAGCTCTAGCGGGGCCCTACCTGTATAAAAGAAAAACGGCAATAAAATGGTCCCTTAAGTGAATTCCAAATAATATGTATGTTCTCTGGTTAATGATTAATGATATAAAATTAATTTATTATTACCAAATTGAAATTAACAAAATATCTCTTCATGTCCTACCTATTCTATAGGGCATGAAAAGCCATATTAAGCGCGGGGCCTTAGTAGTTGCTCAGATTGCCCGACCATAAAGCCCCTGAATGAAAAGTAATAAACTTAAAGGTTTTTAAAGAAAACATCAGTAGTAGGCGGAAACGAGTAGCTAATTTTGACAAAAACTTAACTGAAAACTTTGCCACACACATGCTTTTTCTCTTACAATGTATTCGTAATCACTTCTTTTATATTTAGAAATAAGAAATTTTTTTGAATTTGACATTGATTGAAACATTAAACTTCGCACTGGAACAGACTTAACTGCAACAAAAGTATTTAACTTCCAAATTTTAATTAGTTCAAAAGTTTATAATTCATAGTATACGAACCTATTGCCATTCATTGCTGAAATTTCAATCCTTGGAGAATTTTCTTGTGTAGAATCATGTTTCAAGATTTGATCTACATCTGATGGTTTTTGAGCAGAAGTTTCATCATCCTGTTCTTCATGTGTATCCCCATTGAGAACAGGCGATTGAAGTGCTGAAAAATCAGTTACAACATTTTGTAACAAAATGAAATTTCATCAATTAAAAAGTCATTTACTCCATCGGAAAAAAAAAGCATTCAGATAGGGGCTGTCCCTAAATGATGTCACACTTTTTTTTAAAATCATATTTGACCTCCTAACCCGTGTCACTTTGTCTCCCTCCCTCCTCCCCGCTTTTTTTACATGTCACGCTGCTTTTCACAAGCATATTGTGAAAACAAAAAATAATAATGTTAATATTAAACTGTGGGGTGTTGTCACACTTCTTGCTACCCTCTCCCTCCCTTTGTCACAATTTTACGAATCCTTTTCCCTCTTAAAGCATGACATCATTTGTGGGCAACCCTATAGGAAAAATTTATTCTTTTTAATGTTGTTAACCAGGGTCCGCCCGATCAAGGGAAAGTAATGTCTAGGTAATGGTAAAATTTGGTGCCCCCTGCCCCCCTCAAAGAAAATTAGAAAAAGTGCTAGTTTCCAAAACAGGGAAGAAAGAAAGAAATTTTCCTTATTTTGGTGCCCCCAAAATAGGGGCATCCAGGTCCACAGGCCTACAGGACTATGCGTTAATCAGGCCGTGGTGTTAACAGAAAAAAAAATGATGGGGGGCAAATTTGAGCTACAGAGCATTGAAAACAGGCTATTTTTGATGTGGAAGATTTTGATAGCCACTTTGGATGCCAATATATCATACAGAATAAGTATTTAAGCTCTGCAACTGTTGCTCATTGAAAACACCTATTTTATCTACGAAGTTTTGAATGACTTTCACCCAGAATTTATAACTAAACAGAATTTAATTTAACCTAAATTTCAGAAAAAATTTCACCACCGAGTTTTATCAAGAGTTTACATTCGTGCTACATAAAAGCTAATGAGCTGATGTCTACTCACAAAAATAACAGAATATAGCAACAACAGAAAGTACTTTAAGCTCCCAAACTCTCAGGCCAGTGGCATAAAATTTTCTGCTCGCTTAGCCTAAGGATGGCAATTCGTTTCACAAAGCTGCTCCAACATTTCGGAGCCTTTCATTTGAGAGATCCTAGATCCTCAGGATTTGGATCTTGAAACTTTGATTATGCTAATCTCAAAGGCATAAGTACACCTCTATAAATATCATCAGAATCGTAGATGGTCGGGTGGGGATGATTTGAAACGTTAGGCCAATTGACGTAAAAAGACTAAGATTTGTCAATAGACGAATTTTAAATATTAGTTTGAAGTAGTTTTAAAACTTCAACTTCGAAAAATTTCCGGCAGAGAATCCCCAAACATACTACATTCTACTCCTAATTTCAAAGATGGTCTAAATTTACGTTATTAACACTCCAACTTCAGAAAAAAAATTCTGGGGCGAAAACAACCCTAACCCCGCTCTTTATATTATTGAAGAGCGTAAAATTGGATTTTAAATATTCCAATTTCGAATTTTTTCCCGTGGATAGTCCCCCGAATCTTGCTCTGAATCCAGAAAAGGAAGTCTGAAATTGAGTTTTTGATACTTTACCAGTTCAAAAAACTTACTAGGAAGAGCCATTGAACCCCTTCCTCCTTAAGTCATCCTAAGATAACCAGAAATAACGTTTTTAAAGTTTAAACTTCGCAAAATTTTGGGGAGAGTGCCCCCGAGAACCTCCTCGCATTTTTCAAGCGTCGACAATTCCAAAACATTTTCGGGGGAAAACCATCGAAGCCTTTTCCCCTTAAGTCACCCAAAAATAGCCTAAAATCAAATCTTCAGCTTGGCATGATTTCTTATTGCACGCTGTTGTTTTCTAAGAAATACGCGCAAAATTTTTGCAATGGTGTAGGAAACTACCAATTGCAAACGTGTCCGAAAAAAAATAAAAGCCGATTTTTCAAGTCGCACATCCTCTTATATTTTGCTTTTTATGTCAAAACAATTGTTAAAAAAATTTCATGCAGTTTGAATAACGGCAACCCGCGCCGTCTTGGGTCTGAAAGTGTGAACCAGCACTTGTACGAGTAAAATACGTATACTAGGCCGAATCGAAAAACATTTTTTTAGAAACTCGAAATTTCATGTTGCTAAAACGTTGCCTCTATACTCCACATGTACCATAAAAGCATTTATGCAAATTAAGAAACATTTAAGTATCCCACGCTAGACCTAAAATTAAAAAAATTTCATCAAAAAATTGATTTTATCTTTCTATTTTTTAAAAAATATAAGGTAAATTTTTAGAAATGATCAAGCTAAAAAATCTAAACATTAAAGTTGGTTATTAGAGTTTAACAGAAATTTTTGCTCTCTTGCAATATTTAAGTCTCCCACATAGTAATCAAAGATATGAATTTTTTCAAGTTTAAGTTAAATTTTTCATTTTAAATATATTATTTTTTTATTATTCATTTCCAAATGTTGATTTGAAAAAATATTTACTAACAATTTTTAACTTGACATTTTATTTAAATTTATTCGTAAATTTTTTAAAGACAAATAGAAAAAATCAATTTTTGAAGAAAATTATAAATTTTAGGAAAAATGTTTACAGCATTTTTCTAACTTGCATTCCTCCTTCCCCTGATGGTCCTGGGGATTGTATTTTGGTTTATGTCGTCAGGGGCCACTAGAGATTGAGTATACCAAAAATCAACTCCTGGGATCTTCATGGGGCTGAGATACAGAGGGGTGAAAAACCCAGAAAACCCCAACTTGTTCTGCCGTGTAAACTGTTCTTAGTCACGTTTGTTTTCTTTCGTCTTTCTAGGCGGTGGATTTGCTTTTGTTGGCTGCTGACGTTTGGTTTTCTTGGCGGCCGGGACGCTCTCGCGTCCCGTGATTAATTTCGCCGGCGTGTACCACGTGACTACGACCTTTAGGATTTTGGCGTTTTCTTCCTATATGTCTCTATTCTACGGGAGATTTCGACTCTTCAACATGCCTTATTGCAGTGCGCATAACTGCGCTATGTATAAAGATATTTATAATTTAGATATAGAATTTTTTTTCTCTGTCCTATAAGACAATATTAACACTCTTTTCATTTCACAAACCACTTTTACACGCAATAAAATCATGTGCGCAATGAATGCACTTCTCTAAAATCAGAGCCAACCTCTAACTTGTGAAGTCTATGGAAAATTGCATTTCGGATATCACAAAGAACTTTTTTCGAATTCCGAACACAAAATATTAAAAATATTTGGAATTTCTAAAATTTTCTCTATTATTCAGCGATCGAATTAAAAAAAAAACCTTTGCTAAAAAGTAAAACTATAAACAAGGCTCAAACAACCAAATTTGGGAGGAAAAATTGCAGTGCGTCTTTTGAAAGCCTTTTTTTTTTTTTCCAATCATTCAATTTATTTATTTTTGAAAAAATTTTTGTGTATTTTTGAGGTTGTTTTTGCAATTCATAAAATCTTTATTCATTTCCTTAATTTTCTTAGCACGCAAAAAAAAAAAAAAAAAAAATGTTACAGGGAAGATAGGCTAAAAAATAGTTTGAAATACCATTACTACCACTTAAAACTTATAACATCATTCCCACGAATTTAATATTTTATTCAATTCCAGCAGGCATGATATAGTAAATTAATTAGTAAAAAAACTATCTTGCACTATAAAAGGAAAGAGAAAAAGAATAAAGAAAATTCCATTCATTGTAAAGAACTCTACTTTGCTCCTATTTATTTTGTTTCGAAAACGTGTGTGAAATACTAACTCTATTTCTCAATGAGCGCAACTTTTAGAGCCATTTTTAAATCGACATAACTCAAAAACTTACGGCAGAAATCGAAAAATAAAAACACTTATCGATGAATCAGTAAACTATGTGCTTTCGGGTAACAGAAAAAAAAAATGTGCCAAAACGTAAAAAATTAAAATCGAAGACTATTCAAATCCCTACGACAATTAATTAGTCTAACTCTGACGAAACGTCTTTCGTGAAAGGTCGCAGTCACGTGATCTCCCCTCCCTTTTCCCTGCGAAGATTCCTCAACAACCACTCCCACTTGCTTTATCTATGTCTCAATCATCTAAGACTTTGTGTCAGGGATGTCCTCTCCGCAAGGGCGATGGCACCCCCCCCCCTAAAATGCTTTGGAGGATAACTGCCGTGCTAAGCACAAAAGTCGTTATCTGCACTTTCCATCAAAACTGAGTTACGGTCACCAGGTGATTATTTGTCACATATTTGACCTAAATACAACGCTCAATGGTCATTTTTCACTGGGAAATATTTTTAAAAAAATTATAATAAAGTTGGATCCGCATCAAATACATGGAGGTACAAAACTGTAAATAGCAACTTCTCTTTTTGAACTCGGCTGCAGATACGATTTTGCGTTTAGCTCGGCAAATTTCCCCTGAACGAGAGACCTTCCCACCAAAATGAGATTTAAAAAACCATCTCAAACTAACCCCTCGCTCCCCCCGCCTAAAATTTTTACTGGCGCAGTCTGCACCATGGAATTGCCCCCCCCCCCCGCTTTGCGTTGTAACAGAAAATGCTGGCACTCCGTAATTTTCACTTGCTTTTGCAGTAGTTCAAAAAGTAAAATATTGCAGAATATTTTTCACAGCGAATTTTTCCTATAGCGAATGCAAAGATTAAAAAAAAAAACTGAAAATCTATAAGAACTACCCGAACATGAGAACAGTTGCTTTTGAATGCTCGTTCCCGCGTGTATGCCATGTATCTGTGTAAATTACTAGTAAATTCAATCGTTTTAAATTACCTGCTGTATAATCATTGTACGTATCACTTACTCAGATTTTTTTTAGTTTTAGTTGTAGTTTTTGTAATAGTGAGTTATATTTCAATAAATAATAATTTTATTAATAATAACAATATTGTTAGCTTTATTAACATAGCACTCAAATTTTTATTGCAGTAATTAATGTTAGTCCTCTTACATCGTTTAAGACATAGAACAAATGTTTCAAATTGTCTAATGAGAAAAGAAAAAACTTAAAATTTGTTTTAAAGCTTTTAATAATTAAGTTTTGGAGTTATATGAACAAAATATCCGTGCCCCCCCCCCTCCCCTCATTTTGCTAGTGCAAATATGATTTATAAAACAGCAGAATGTGAGTGAAACTTCCAAAAATTTGCGAAAAAAGTGTTTGAAGTTCTCTTTTTTTTTTTTTTGTGCCGATAATGAAAATTGTTTTCGTTTTAACTAATCAAGGTATTTTATTCATTCTTAAATAACAATTCAAATGTTTGTTTCAAGTTTTGAGAAAATTACTAGCTTTGTTTATGATTTTTATTTCTAGTTCTATTTTTAGTTTTGTAATCAGTTTTATCAGTAATTTTTAAAACATATGTTCGGATTTTCTAATGTTTCGGATTTCGGGGGTTCGGATTATTGGTTTCCACTATAAATGAATTGATTTTCTTTAACATAGTGCTTTAAAATTCATAAAAAAACATTTCTCAAACAACCCCTCCAGAAATGTTAAAGACTTTAGTTAGTTAAAGTTTCGTTTAAAAAAATTAAAGTTTTTGAAACTATTATAAAAATTAGGAGGTTAAGACATATTTTGATGACTTTTCATTCTTTAGTAAGCATAATAGAACTCACAAAAGAAGATACAGTGGGTGTTTTTCTAAAAATAAAAAATAAAAGTTGTTTTGTATTTTTGACCAAAAATTGGCCGCCAGGAGGGTTTTGGGGGGGGGGATTTTGAAATGCCTCCCCTTCTAAAAATGTTTGTAAGAACATTGTCTACATGCATGCCAAGTTTCATGCTTTTATCACAAAATGCAGTTTCCGGCTATATTTTCTACCATAGCCCCTCTACTAAAACACTCGCCAATAAATTTAGGGCGCCAAGGAGCAAGAAGTTGGATGCTCCCCACGTGACGCGTGCTAGCGGCAGCTTCCTCCCGATTTCAAAGTAGTGTCAAGATCCGCGGATACGGATACCAATCTCAAAATTTTTTTTTTACCCAATTCCACTATCCAAGTGTAAAAATTCGGAAGGTATTCCCTTATTGTACGGAAGGTATTCCCGTCAGAATAATGGTAGTTTCTTCAAAAAATATCAACTGCGGCAAAAATATAATCAAGACTATGATTTACTCTTTAAAGAAATCTCCGTTAAAATTGAGGGAGAGTTGGAAGGAATAGGCCAGCGCTGCATTAATGCTTAGATGGAATGTGAAAAATTACTTCTAGCTTACTCGGTAGATGTAGGATACAGGAGCAAGAGTGTAAAGCTGCTACTGGACAGGCTAGAAATAATTTTTCGCATTTTATTTCAGCATAAATGCAGCGCGCACCCATTCCACCGAACTTACTCCGATCGACGAAATCAGGAACACCTTTACAAACAGTAAATAGAGAATTTAGGCTCTTTTTTTTTTTTTTTTGAAGGATGCCGAGAAAAACAAAAATGAAGAATAACAGAAACCCCAAATCAATAACAAAAACTAGTATTAAATTAAAAAATTAAAAAAACAAAACATGTCCCAGAGAGCCGACCTCATGTTAAGATGAATTTCGCGGGTCAGATTACACATTTGTTAACAAATATGAACTGACAGCAGGTAAAAATTTTAAATCATTGAGCTTTTTCTCCTTATCTTCCGATTATGAAATCGCTACCAATCACGCGTAAAAAAGGCTTAGTATTGCATTTAAAATTTACTTAACAAGATTATAGCTCCTACGTTTTTAAGTTGGAAGTTTCAAATAAATATCAAACGCAAAAAACTTCGTTCTTTCAATTAGGGCCAATATTTTTAACGTACGGGTAAAGTTTCACTACCATAATTGTGAAAAACGTTAAGTCGGTTTTTAATTAATATCTCCGGTAATTAAAGTTCTACGAAAACGAGGCCAAGCTAAGAACACTTTCGATCAAGTCACCTTTTGAACGAAAAATGAACTATCAAAATCGGCTCATCTGTTTAGGAGCTACGATGCCACAAAAGACACACTGATACACACTTTTAAAACTTATTTCCCCTTCCTTTTTGCAACGGGGAGGGGGGATACAAATTGGCTTCTGAAATGATACTTTATAATTTAAATAGGGAATAAAACCTAATTTAAACGGAGCGAAATTAGTTCTGATTGTCTCACTAGATGGCGCTTTAAGGAAAATCGCAGTCTCGCAGTATAAATCTCGCAAGTTCGTATTCTAAGCTCCAAAAGAAGGGGAAAAAGTGACTTTTCGCGCCTTTACTTGCGACCGAAATCGGTGAGGTTCCAACTGGCCCAAACTGTCAAACACATCAAGATAAGCTTGTCACGGGGCGAACACCTCCCACCTAATAAAGAGATCTGAAAGTCTGAGCCACTCCATCGCCATCTTTGCCCACTGTCTAAAATAAACTTTTTTGGCGATCCCTAAATATCGATAAATGCCAATACATAGTGGAAGGATTTCTTGCCATGGAGGTAGGAGTACAAGGGAGAACATGCCGTGTTATCTACTTCTATTGTCCAGTTAGAAGTACACTGTGTGAGTGGAGGCCATGTTGAGTGGTGAGAAAGGGGGAAAAGACTCGTATTACTATGGCGAAAATTTCGCGTGTTTTACTTTTCTCGCTCAAATTGATAATGAAAGTATTTATTGCCTACATAGGAAATAAAAACTAGTATCTTGTGGCCATCACGAAACTTTCTTCTATATTTTTCTTTTTTTCCTGATCCCTCCCCATGCTTGACGAGGAAGCAATGTTCCTAACAAAAACAAAATGACACATGCAAAAACTTGACGACCATCCCAATGTCTGAATTATTGCAAAAGGAAAGCAAAGAGCGAAAATTGAAAGTTATTTTAAAAGCCTTGCTTGAATTAATTACAAATATTTTATTTGTTAACAAACATAAGATGGCAACAGTTAAAAATTTTAAATCATTGAGATAATATTTCCGATCATTTCCATACAATTAAAATCACGAGAAATACGCAGACGACAATCTATTACGATTTATCTTTCTTATTGTTGCATTAATAAAGCTATTTTTTTTCGAAAAAAAAAACCCCCAACACCTTGGAGCAATTGGTGTCAAAATTGAACCAACGCCTGTTTTCATATGGATTCACATATATTCCAAATTTCAACCAGAACGTAGCATTACTTCTTGAGATAGGGCACTCACAATGGAAAAAAAGAACGGGCGATTGCGCTACCCCTTTTTAGCTGTTGACACCAAAATAAAATCAGCTTTTATACCCACTAAGGGCTACTTGCCGATAATTTTTTTTTTCATTCCGTTCATTATTTCTTGAGATACAGCAGTCACAATTGACGACAAAAAACGTTCTATAGCTCAACCCCCGTTTGAGTTATTGGCATCAAAATTGAATCAGCACCTGTTCCTGTTACTGGCAACATATGGACCAAATTTTGTTTGATTCCGCCAGTTACTTCCTGAGGAATAGCAATCACGCGTAACTCAAAAAACGTCCCATTGCTCCACCCCCCTTGGAGGAATTCGCGCCAAAAACCAATGGGCACAAGTTCACATAGGGGCACATATGTGTACCAAATTTCGTTCGATTTCATGCGGTAGTTTTTGCTGTAGAGCGGCTACAAAAAACTGGTCACACACAGACGTGACACACACACATACACACACACACACACACACACACACATACAGACATTTTCCAAAAATAGTCGAAATGGACTCAGCACACCTCAAAACGTTCGAATCCGTCAAAATTCGAAATTCGAAAATTTGCACGAATCCAATACTTTCTTCTATATATTAGATATAGAAGAAAGTAAAAAAGGAAAACACAATTATATTTTAAGCTTTAAATTTCCAAATAATAAACTAATTGCATACTTAATGCCTTAAGTGAATTAAAATTATTTTAGTGACAAATTAATGATCAACTGATTATAAGTGCTATTGTTTTTTTTGTTTTTTTTTCAATAAAGCACACTGATTTTCCCATAGAGAAGGTTACAAAATTATCGAAATTATCAAAACTTTGCAGTTTATGTCCAGACTATAAAATTAGATTACAGCACAATGAAAAAAAAGCAGCTAGAAATCAATAAGGATAAATAAAGGGAAAACATAAACGAAAAACTTATTTTGATAAAGTTACAAGAATGAGATTAAAAATAAAATAAAAGTAACAAACTTTAGTTTTTAAAAACAATCCCGTGTAAATAAATGTTAAATAGCATAAAATTCTAAACAATTTCTTGAAAACCTATCCACTCAGTTCTTTGAATTTTGATGATTCATTCATTCTTTCTTTATTATTATTATTTTAGAGATACAGTCGAGTCCCGACTTACGCGAAGGATGCGTTCCATGACTCCTCGCGTAAGTTGAAATTTCGCGTTGTGGAAAAGTATATGAAAAACATTTTTTTAAAGCATACCAAATTCTTTTAGTCACTTATAAACACCTCTCAAACTGCTTTAAAAAAATTCCTTAACTACACACCACAATTTCTTAAATAAAGAACTGAACTTTTACCGTATTTAAAAATAAAAAAAACTTTTATTCAACATGAAATATTTTAAATACTCAAAAGGAATGGAGATATAGACATAAAATAAAACAACACTGTACGCAAAGTATGTATTAATAATAAAATGCTGAACTATAATAGTACTGTATAGCAGATACAGTAATAATATTTATGAGTTAAAAAATGAAGATGATGATGTATGCTCCATGATCAGATCGTTATTCTCATCTAATGTATTTTTAAATACAGTTGCTTCGCCTTTTCTTTTATAACGTTTCAATTTGGGGCAACAGCCCCTCTTTCTTATCTCTTTAATCCACAATACAAGAGCAGCTTCTATATTAAATTTGCTAGACTGCTCTGCAAGCTTCAATATTGAAACTAAGTTATGAACTTTTACGGATATCTTTTTATTTTGACTTTTAATTGTACGTATGGAAAATTCACTCATATTAATGTCGTGCTACCGTCGACGTTTTGTAGTTGTTCAAGTCTATTGAGAATCTAAGGCTTTTTTTTTTTTTTTTAAATCAGAAACTTTCTTTTTCTTCCCATCTTCACAAACTTTAGATAAAGGTGCCACTGAGGTGCCAGAAATTTCATACACTTTAAGATTTAGAATGAAAAAAATGAATAAATGAAAGATGCTGAGTGGTTTTTTGATGCACTAACAACGCGATGCGTAGATTAGTTTGGTGTGAGAACTTTCGCTGTCAGTGATGCTTAAAGTGATGTAGTAACATTTACAAAATAAATATTTTGTAGCCAATAACGAAGCAGATACTTCCTTCCAAAATAATTCGTGTTGTGGACGAAAATTTCGCGTTAGCTCTAAAATTCGTTACTCGGAAAAAACGCGTTGTAGCCATTTCGCGTAAGTCGAATCGCGTTGTAGCGGGAGTCGACTGTACACGGAATACTTGGTATTCGGTATGCTGTATATCGGCAGACAAACCGATTATTTGTTTTGGCAGAGTAGGGGAATGTGGGGTAAAGTGAAATGGTTAAGCTGACTGAGCTTTTTCAAAATGAATAAATTGGAAATTTGTTTTGAAAATTACAGTACATGAAAGAACATTGTATTTTATAATAAAACGTGCATTGAAATGGTATTTTTTATTTTCGCCGGTGAATTTTCGCTTTCAAAAAAAAAAGTGGAAAAATTTCGCTTTATTTTTTCATGGGGCAAAGTGAAAAATGAAATATGTTTGAAATAAAATATTTTCTATTGGATTATAAAAAATATTTTTGATCAAAGGAATCAGTAAGTAAAAAGTTGAATAAATAAATGAAAAGATGCTAAAAGAAATAAACGAATAATTAATTAAATAAATTAATTAATGTATGGGGACAAATAAACGAGTGAGTAAAACAGTAAATGAATAAGAAAATAAGTGTATGAATGAATAAATAATTGAATTACTAAATTATGGTATGTTAATAAAGTAATTAATAAAATGCGTAAAAGATTTAATAAATGATTGAATAATTAAACGAAATTAATTTTTCACTTTTCCCGCATGTACTTGTCTGACTGTGCAAAATAATTAAAACATTAATAGGCTTAATATTAACTAAATAAATGTTTCATCGAATATTAGATCTCAATATTTCAAATGATAATTACAAGAAATTTATCATTTAATAATACCTAGCGTAATTTTCGACTTACAATAAAATATTACAATATGAGAATCATTTTTCGAAAATTGCTTGTGTTATCACATTCTATGATTTCCAGAATTAAATTTTTCTTAGCTAGAATCGGCTACATTTTTTACTGCATAGTTAAAATATTACTAGATAGGTGGCACTAACAGCAGAGTAAATATTTCATCATTTCACTTTGCTCTTCTTATTCACTTTGTCCCACATTCCCCTACTTCAACATTCGACAACCGCATAGTGAACAAATTTAAAACTTCGAAAATTCCCAAAGAAACATTTTTTATGCAATGAATGAAAGTATCATTATAATGCCATATCACAATATTAATTAAAATTCTTACTTTTTATTTTTTTCTCATTTAAATTAATTTAAATGTTTAAAAAAAATGCTTAGACCTTAAATTTAAATCTTGTTGCTTTTCAATGTTTATTAAATCTTCTGACACATTACATTAGTTTTACTATTATAAACATATATGACACTATAAATAGAAAAAATCCATAATGTTAATTAGTAATAAATGTAAAACATTAATTTATTGCTAGTTTACATTAACTGCTACTTTTTTTTACATAAAATCCTGGATGTAATGTAAAAAGAAAAGCACTTGAATTTTAAATTTTGTAGCATTTTAATTTCTAATTTTTACACCTTATGAAATATTAAATATTGATTAAAAACACAACCTATTAAGAATTAGTCTTTGTAATCAAAGTTTAATTTGAACTTAATAACAAAAAATGAAAGCATTTGACAATGTTTCAAACTTCATTTCACAATTTTATCGATAGAATTGCTTATAAGTTACCGATGAGTAGCAGCAAATCACCTCAATAAATTCTAATTTGTAATGATATTTTAAGCAACTGGGGTTTGTATTTGTGAGTAAGATAAATGCAGGATTATTTATGACACAAATATATATTATGACACAGCAAATTAATTCTTTTCAATTATTTTAAAGCATGTGATTTAAAAGTATTCTTACTTATAAAAACCGAACCATTGGAAAACTTGATATTCAAGTTTAGTTTCTAACGTTGTATGCATCTTAGTTTAGCAATGAAATACAACGCTAAATTTTCATAAAAAGGAATTAGTATTTCAATCTATGTTTTGAGGTTTTCCCGCTTCCCATTAGGGGGAGTGGATTGAAAAAATAATAATAATAAATAAATAGATCAAAAAAAATCTAGGAGTCGGAGTCGGCCATTTTCCCTCCGACTCCGCAGCCCTGGTTCAAGCGAACCTTTTAAAAGCGATTTATCAAAAATCGCTTTCGAAAAATGCGATTAGTAACAGATTTTTTAAAAATACTAAGTAAGCACTTTTCATAATGCACTCAAAAGGATAAAATAACTTTTCCGGGTCAGAAAAGACAATTTAAGTATCCATGTAGTTTTCCATTATTCTAAGAAAAAGGCTTCACAAACGAAGAGAGGAGAGAATGTTTTATCATTTTCTAGCTTTTAATCATAAATTTGAGGGTTGAAACATGCAGATTTTTCTTAATGGGAAAGTTTGATTTGAAATGAC
Source organism: Uloborus diversus (assembly GCF_026930045.1). Taxonomy (NCBI): domain Eukaryota; kingdom Metazoa; phylum Arthropoda; class Arachnida; order Araneae; family Uloboridae; genus Uloborus; species Uloborus diversus. The sequence continues at coordinate 88,109,170 of NC_072733.1, read as the reverse complement.
TTGAGCGCGCTTTTCTTCGTTAGTAAAGTCTTGGAAAAATTGAAAACTACAGGAATACTTTGTCCTTTCTTATATAATTGCCTTTCTGAACCAAAAAAGTTTTTTTGTCCTTTTGAGTGCATCATGTGAAGTACTTATTTTTTTTTTTTTAATCCGTTATTTTGAAGATTTTCGTTTTTAAATAAAATTTTTAGTTAGTGTTAAGTTGTACCTTAAGATTAAACAAATCATTTAGTGAAATTACGAAGTCTCGAAGTGGTCCAGTTACTGAGATATAAGCAAAAGAATGGTTCATAACATACGTTTTGTGATAAAGAACCTAATATGTCTCTTTACTTAGCCCTGTTATCGATTATTGGGATGGATGACGATAAAAACTCTAAAAAAGCAACGACAGTAAATAAATTTCATTCTTGTTCCAGTGAAGCCTTGATTCAAAATAGTCATTATGATTACTATTAACAATACTGTTGCAAGGCAACAAAATTTGTAAGAATGGGTTTTATATTCAAATATTTAATGGGGAAAGTGCATGAAATTTGCTGTTTTCCATCGTAACCGAAAAAATAATTTTATTTTAGAATTTTAATTTTTCAGCGTTAAGCTGTACCTTTAAATTAAGCAAATCATTAAGTGAAATCCCAAAATCCCAAAGTGGTTTAGTAGCTGAGATATAAGCAAAAGCAGGCCTCAGATTTTTCCATGGCAACCAGGCCAAGTAATAAAAGTGCTTAATAAAAATGGGGATTATTTATCCAATTTTTAATTTAAATACGCTGGAATTTGTTGCTTGAAATTTGATGATGTTGCTAAAAACGTAAGTTTTAACACACTTTTTGTGTATTTCCTGAAAATAATTGAACTCAGCGAGCATGACCAGTTTTAGTTTTTAGTATGGCCCTGGCCCGTAACTTAGGGGCGTGCACAGGGCGGGGGGGGACTCGAAATTTTTAAAAGGGGGGTTGAAATATATTTAGCACCATAGGAATTAACAATATGGAAGGGGGGACCGTAAAAGTCATGTGTGACGGACCCAAAAATTTCTGTGTATGGCGCAACCATTACTAAGCTAGAGTGACCATAACTGGTAACTGGTCAAACCAGTGCATTTCAATTTATGTCAAAAAAATGTATGAATCGTTGTTGAAAATGAATAAAAATTTCACAGCTCTAAGAGTGCAAAGCTCTAACACCATGAGAATTAGTTTTTACCAAGAACCAGAACTATAACATCACAGTTCAAAAACAATCTAAGTTAAAAAAAAACCCTAAACCATGCTCATAGTTAGTCATTTAATGTAACGCAATTCTCCTGATTTTTTCATTTTTATTTTGTCTATTACAGTAGGCGCCGCTTAATGTGATCACGGTTAATGTTATCATTCGCTTAATGTTATCGGAATCACGAAGTCCCGGAACACTTGTATGTTGACACACGTTAAAAAAGTCGGATATTGTAATCAGCGTCTTTGTTTATTGTTATCACTTTTTCATAAACTTTCAATTTTTTTCCCGTTATTGTTCCTCAATTAACAGAAATACATAGGCAAACCCTGACGAGACTAACTTTCTGTGTAGCATTTTGCGGTTTTCAATAGCAGTTCAAAATTTTTCTAGGAATGAAGCTACAGAAAGTTCGTCCCCAATGACCACAGACTTCCTCTAAGAAAACTTTCTTTTGCACTTAAAAAAATTCAGTCGCTGGACATGACATTGATGCAGGACCTCCATAGTTGCCATTACTTTGTAAACTATTAAAGAATTGTGTCGAGATTGAAAACAAAGCGAAGTTAAATTAAAATTTAAACAACAAGCAAAACCATGCTGGAAAAGATAGAAAAGCTGAATGTGCTTTGAAACTGGTTTACGAATGTCAGGGAAAACGGTCATATTTTACTTCAACTATTACTATGTGATTAAAAATTGCATAATTTAGCTTTAACTTTTTATAATTCAGATATTGCCATTCTGTTAATTTAATAATTTATGATTTGAAAGTGCGTTTTGTTGAGTCACTGTGATTTTAATTTGAGGTTTTCAAAATAAATGCACCTTAATTGGAAAAAAAATATTTTGTGTCTCCTGGATTCTTTTCGGTTATTGTTATCAAATTACGTTTGTCCCAAAGTGATCACATTAAGCGGCGCCTACTGTATATTCTAATAATGACTTCATCGAAAGTGGAAGCTGGAGCTGCTTTAATGAGTGGGAGAGAGAGAGTGTTTTGTTTGAAAAAAGTTACTATATGTTTGAAAAAAAAAATGGCATTTGAACCCATGCACCCCACCAATTTTTGCCCTTGTGCTAAAATATAAATAAAATTATTGAGGTTCATACAATGTAAGTGCGGCTTACTAAACGCTTGTGTTTATAAATTAATACGAGTTGTAAACTTTTTTATGCACAGTCTACAAAAAGTACAATACAATTTTTTTTAAGATAATTTTTTCTTTTTACTGAATTTTTTAAAAAAGTCGAACAAAAATGAGGGACTTTTGCAGGGGTTTTCATCTTTAAACGCACAAGTATTCTCTGCTACATTCAAAAGTGAATAGTTTGATCCGATCAGCTAATAATACTGAACTTTATTTGGAACTTAGAAGCATATGAGATGAGAAACGCGGTTTTCGAGATGAAAATATATTTTAAAGTTAGTTGGCAAAGTCGTCAAATACGACTCCCCCTCCTCCCCCGCTGAATTTTGCTTAAATGCACAACTGATTATGTGCATAATACTAATCATCAATTATTACAAACTAATTATCAATTATTTACAACTGTTATTCAGAAAAATTTAGAGAAAACAGCTTCCAAGTTCCTGATCAATCATTCAATGAATGCTAAAATTAGCTATTTTAAAAAAGCGATTATTTGCGCTTTTTTAACAAAATATTATTTATCAGTTTAATAAAGTAGATTATTACTTAAATTAGCATTTGATTTTTTAGTTTGAACAAATAATTAATAAAGTCATTATACTTAATTTTTCAGTTGAAAATAAACTATAAATGTTTATTATTTTCCTTTAATTAATTATTATTTTATTAGTAGGGTGTTTTTTTAATTAATTGAAGACGCCGGTTTTTCCTGGAACTGGATGCCTGAGCCGAATGTTATTTTCAGTCTGCTACCATGACGGTTGCTCTAAATGAACTTTCCCATTTCGCATAGGCACGTACAACCAGTTTCACCACGTGGAATTTCTCAAATGGACCCCCCCCCCTCCCGGAATCCCGAATGGTGCTAGCCCAGTTGCTCTCTTCTATACCACGTTGAACTTTTCAATGGCAACCCACGCCCTGAACCCCGAATGGTGCTAAAAATTGCGCCAAGCTAAGGCGCCTGATTGTTAAGCTTAGAAATTTACTCTTGAAAACAGCCTTGAATGTCCGAGCACCTAAGCCTCTCCCTTCAAACCCTACGTAGAGTTGGAAGACACCCGATTGGTCAATCGTGTTTCCGGTCAGTTGGGTGGAAGCCACCCGTGGAGAAATTTTCGAACCAAATGGGAGAACACCCCGAAATCTCGACTGCCCCGAAGTAGGTGAGATTATGCGATTTTTGTGATACAATTATGGGAGTTTGTTTTTCTGAAAGGTATTGGATCGAGGAAAACGAATTTGGATGATGCCAATCTTGGAAATGGTTCAGGAAGGGGGGGGGTTAAAACTGCACCGGGGGGGGGCAAGTGGTTTTCTATTCAATTTGTGATACAATTGCGTGAGTAGGTTTTCTGACAGGTATTTATTGGCAGGAGGATAACAAATAAGGAATTAGGATTTTGCCGGCGCCGAAAATGGTGCAGGGGGCAAGGGGGGTCGTAACTGTACAGGGGGAGTGGTTTTCCGTTCCATTTTCGTGCCGCAAAAACGGGAGTTAGTTTTCCGCTTGCCAATACATTTCAGAAAAACTAATTTTAATGTTGCGAACACCGAACATGGTGCAGAGGGGGGAGGGGGTGCAAATGGTTTTTATTGATAAAATTACGGGAGTTGGTTTTTCTGAAAGGTATTGGCACGAGGAAAACGAATTAGGATATTGCCAACCCTGAAAATGGTGCAGGGAAAAAGGGGGGGAGTCATATAACTGCACTGAGGGGCAAGTGGTTTTCCGTTCAATTTTTGTGACACTAAAACGGGAGTTTTGCAAAAACATTTTGCAGGGAAGAAGGGTGGGGGGGGGGGGGCAAAGTGGTTTTCGGTGAAATTTTCGTAATAAAACTACGGGAGTTGGTTTTTCTAAAAGGTATGGTATTGGTACGAAGAAAACGAATTAGGATGTGGCCAACCCCAAAAATGGTGCAGGGGGTAGAGAGGGGGGGGGAGAGTTATAAATGCAAACATAAAATAGGTATATATGCAACATTTCTCGCTTTACAACAAGTTTTCAATGCTTAAAAGACTTAAACCCACTTTCACAACATTATAATACACAAATATCCGAATTAAATTGCAGACACGTGTTTTGGAGACATTAAGAGCTCCTTTTTCAATGCAAAAGATGTCAGTTTATGAATAAAAATGCATTCTCGGCTAAGGTTGTTTATTTCCATGGATTTCATTTTCTTTTAACCAAATCCATCACTTAGGAAATACGTTGGGCGGGGGGGGGGGATCGGGGACTTCCATTTTCAAGAAATAATGCATTTGAAAAAAATAAGGAGCTATGAATTTTCTACTCCCCTTTATTGGTTTTGACCGCTTGACGGCCTGCACAAATACGTCTAGGGCAAATTATATAAAAAGCGTTCATAATTTTTATTTGTCTTTTGTACATTATCCCACTTAAAATGTAGTTGTTTCACAAAAGTACTATTTGTTTCTGAAAATTGTATGAATTTCAAGTTTACACAGAATATACAATCCCCCTTTTTTGCGTTTAAGGGGGGGGGGGCGGTGACATCACAAATTACTGCCCCGTCTGTCACCCATGCTAGGTACACCAGTGACGAATGTAATTTTTTTTTCTGTCTTCTTTTGCTGTAAAATCCTCCTCCCTCTTTTTTCCCTTAAATTCTTTATTTGTTACCTACTGTCATTATTCAATTTCAATTGAATTTAATTTGTAAGAAATTTTTTTTTCTTTATTGAAATTTGATATTGATTAACTAATTACAAAAAAGTACAAAGCCTGGTAATTTCTGGGAAATTGTTTCCAAAATTTGATTTTCCATTTCGCCCCGATTGCTCCTTTTTTCATTTCTTCTTCAATTTAGAATCTTTCCTTTGGGTTGAACGTTTAAAGTTCTTTATCAGCTGAAGTGAAACGATGATTAAAAAATCTTACTCCCTTTACGAATATTTTTCAATATACATTTACAGAAGCAGAGTATTTATTCATTTTAAACTGCTCTTATAACCAAGATTGCTGTTTTGACTTTTTAATCTTGAAGATAAAGATGAAATTATGTAATCATAGTTACAAGTTGCTTGTTTTGAAAAGGAAATCTAAAAAAGTACTGTTTTGAAGATATCTTAAGATTGGGTCTTGGAAAACAATACCTAGAAAAAATGGAATTTGAAAACAGGAATAATGAAGAAATAAAACTTTTTATTTAAGCATATGCTTATTAAATTATAATTTTAAAGAAAAAGAGAAAAAAACTGGAATATGTCTTTGATACTGAGATTGTTGCTATAATTACAAGTTACAACTGAGCGGGGGGAAAGGTTGGTTATTACATTACCAATTCTAATATGGAAGATTGTATACTCTGTTATGACTGCTCTCATCCCCAAAAGCTCAATTAGCCCAACAAACCTTTTACATGTTGCAGGGGTGCCCCTCCCCCCAAATATCGCAAAGACTCCCCCCTACAAAAGCAAGAGCCCCCCCCCCAATAAACAAATACCCCTCAAAACACCACCACCATCCCCTAAAAATTTCAATAGCGCAGTCAGCGCCATAACCTAGCCCCCCCCCCCCTGCATTTTAGTGTTTTATATTCAATTTGAATTAGCAGATTTTTTCATCAAGACTTTTGGATGCAGCTAAACCTTTCGCATTCGACACGAGACACGACAACAACATAATATACAATCCCCGATTACGGACTATTAATATTTCTTCGTCTGCATTTATGACAGTTAGGATTTTTTTTTTTTTTGATATCATGATTTTTTCTAAAGTTATTATTAGCATTATTTTGATTATAGTTTCTCGGGAAAAATATATTTCATACATGACGTTCTTACTATTATAGATAGTTTTATATTATAAATCCACAAAATATACGGTTAATTTTTTTTCTCATGTATGTATTGGCTTTTTTCCCCTCTTCGATTTTTGTTTTAGACACTGTAATATTGAAATACTCGTATGCATAATATATGACTTACCTTTAGCCCTCGGCTCATTTTTCCTTTGTGTACTATTTTGTAAAATTTTCGGTGAATTTATTTTTATGAATTCTGGATTTGCTTCTAGAAAATCTAAAATTATTTCGATGTGATTCTTTGCAACGTAAAACGTATTCTTTGAAGTATGAGCCATTAGCGTGAAATACACCGCCAGCTCAGTCATTTTCAATCGTCAAAATTCGCGCCTTATCTTGCACGGATGGAGCAAAACAAAAAGTATCTGCGCCTAAAGACCATTGGTTGGAAGAAATCACGTGCCTCCTTCCCTCCCCCCGCGCCGCCAAAACCGGCGAAAAACTCTTCCTCCCCCATCGCGGCTGGAACTTGGACTCGTCGCCACATCGCAATAAGAATTTTTTTACCTCAGAATACCACTTTGCGAGATTTCTCGTCACGTGATCGGCTCTGACGTAACGCTTCGAACTCGAAAGTAGAAAATGTTTGGAATAACCTCCCAGATCTTTATTTTCCCTCGGATATCCGGAACATCACTAGTAGTCCAGTCAAATTAGGTCATGACCCAGACATTCAAAAAAAAAGAATGTGCACCTATACCAAGTTGTTCAGTACCATGAGGAGATAACGTACCAAAAAGTCCCAAGAGTTTGAGCGTCGGGTTTGGGAGTTATGGGGGGGGGGGCAAAGAGGGGGCTCAAAATGCAGATTATTGCTTTATTTCAGCTGTATTTCCAACACTATTCGTTTTAATCAAAGGGTAATTGAATAAAAGTTGAATATGGTACATATAACTAATATTACAAGTAATATTTTTTGAAAAGATCTGTCTTTGGGGGCGGGAATCCCCCCCCCCCCATTTTTGAGATATGCATTGTACAAATGAAAAAGTTTCCTTGCTCGTGTTTTACTGTTTTTAAAATAACATTTTTTGAGTACATTCCCTTTGCTACCCCTCCTCCTCCCCCCCCCAGGTTAATGAAATGACGGACTAAATCGGGTCAAAATACAAATTTTTGACGTGTTTCTCAGACATTTCAATGTCTATTTCTGACAAATATTGTACCAGATTAAATTGAATGCAGGGAAATTTTTTAAAAACATGATCCAGATTTGGGTTTCATGTGGTTTTTAGCTTTGTCTTGTTCCTCACCATGTGTTACCGTAATTTGAACGATTCGTTCAAAAATGTTTAGTTTTGATAATTGAAACACTTTACTTCTTTATTATTCAGTCTTCAAAATTTCATAAAAGGTTTTAATTTCCTGGTTATTCATTGATTAAACCACGTTTTTAACTCTTCATTGGCCGAGTTTATAAGACGCTGGATTTTGTATGAATGACGTTTAACTTCTTAGTTAGAATTTCATAATTTAAATAATGGGAATTATATGCTTGTAACAAAAACACATATTTAGTGTGTGCGGCTTTTTCAACATTTTAATTTTGTTCTTCAATTTCATTTGTAAGCAAAACTTTCACAGAAATACCTTAATTTGGAGACAAAAAGGTTTTTACATTCTTTTAAAGTAGCACGTTAATGGAAATGTAAGTTCAAAAGTGTAAACCTACATTTTTCTTGAAGTAAAGAGAAAATATATTTATGTTATGTCCCCAAGAAGAACAGAAGCGGGTCGGATTGAAATGTAAAAAGATAAGAACAGACGTTAAACACACTTTGTCGAACTTTGACTGCGATACAAGAATTGATTATTCATCAGCATTCGATTGATTGTTAGTCTGAAATACTGAAAGATTATGAACGATCTCAATTAAAAAAGGTGAGCGAAAATAGTACACTGAACTTCCGTAAATGATCGAATCCAAGTGTCAAAAATTGATGGCTACTTTTAGAACCGAAGCAGCACCGCTAGGGACATACTTGCTAGTTTTTCAACTACAGGAAGAGAGGGGGGTGGAGATTTGCAAGTATAATCTTTGCTCTTGCCAAAAAAAAAAAAAAAAGGATTTTAAAAAATCAGAGATTCTTTGTCATTTTCTTTTTTAAATGAAAGAAAAATGTAATTTTTTCTTAAATCTTTTCAGAAACATAACATATTATACATTTGGAAGCAAAAGTCTGTTTTTACTTTTGAAAATGTTCCAAGGAGAAAAGCAATTCAAACTTGAAAAATACCAACAATTACGTTTGAAAATCAAAACAAACATCGTTTAAATGAGTTCTATCCTATGGTGCATTTACTTTTTTTTCTGCACTCAACAGAAGTTATAGAAATAGAAGCGGCAAATCTGCAAAGTGAAGAGAAAACACAAATTATTTTTATAGAAGACTTTAAGCAGGTCCCGATTAACCTCTGAAGTGGGAAAGCTCCTTCTCATTTCAGGGCCTCACATATTCTGTGTTGGAAGTTTTTCTAAAAATTCAACGCACATTTAAGTAAAATTCACTGTTGCTAGATGTGTTATTTTCAAAAGTGACACAGCAAAATTCAGATCAATGTTTAACCTTTCCTCCTACCCGACTGATAGAATTTTTGTAAATTACATACGTTTTCACTGAAATTCTAAACAATAAAGGGTCTTTAGTTGCTGAAACAGATTTTTCTTGTCACAAAATTGTTTATGAAAGTACATTGTAATAGTTCGGCCAAATTTGATCGAACCAGTTCTAATGTTTGCAGTACCTTTAAAAGCTGAATCTAAAATTTTTAAGCATTTTTTCAGTAATTTTTGGGCTTCCTGAAAATTCTGAGGGGGAGCTTTAGCTTCCCGATCCTTTTGGGTAATCAAGCCCTGCGCTTACGGCGCAACGTCTTACCTTTCAGATTTCAGAAACTAACCTTTTTTATACATTCAACATTCATTCCGACATCCGATTCACACTGAGACCCAAAAACAGACGTACAGAGCAGTACCTACAATGCAAAAACTGCAATCGCCAGACCACCAAATTTTTCTTCTGTTTTTGTCCTTCAAATTTTTAGAACCGATGTGTGTGTGTGTGTGCTTTCGTTTCTATATTTTAAAACTTTGAGGATTCCTAATGATTATTTCTGTGCATAGTATATTTTATTATTAAAAGGAATTTGTTTCAAATTCACAACTTGGTGACTCCTGTTAAACTATTTTTATTATTTAAGGTTCGCTAAAGTTCATAAGTAATACTATGTGTTTAGATTCTCTATAGTTCCTCAAATTTTCACTAAAAGATTACAAAAACATCTTCAGCTTTTAAATTTGAAGTATTGGTTTTTATTTAGTTTTTTAAAGTTTTTTGGTTTAAAGCCCCCCCCCCCCCTTTACCGCCCTCCCTCCCCAACAGGCCCCCGCATTGCTGGGTCTGCGGGTACGTAGATTCGAGCCTGCGTACAGGAGAATTAAATTTCAATGCCGTCTCTACGCCATTTTAACTTATAACTGAAAAAAAAAAAAAACACTTTAAATATAGAAATACTATTAATTTTCTTTGCATAATATTCATCGGCAAAAATGAATCTATGAAATGTCATATTCTATAGCACTTCTTTAAAAAATCCAAAGAGAATGCACTTCGGAATTTTTTTCTTATTCGATGAACAAATAAGTGTCAACGTTATTTGGGATTTAGATACGTATGATTAGGCCCGTCATTTCATTTACTCATGGGAGGGGGGGGGGGGGCAAAGGGAATACACTGGAAAATGTCATAAAAAATAATAAAATACCTGCAATGAAACTTTTGCATTTGTACAATGTATATATCTCAAAATCCGAAGGGGGAGGGGAGGGTGCGGGGGGGGGGGGGTCAACTCTCTCCGTAATGACGAATGTGTGTAAGAATAGTACTTGCAGTGTTTGTAATTTGTTCCATATTCAACTTATATTCAATTACCGTTTCAATAAAACGAAGCTGAAATAAAGCAATAATCTGCATTTTGAGCCCCCTCTCTGCCCCTCCATAACCCCAAACCCGAAGCTCAAACTCTTGGGACTTTTTGGTACGTTATCTGCTCATGATACTGAACAATTTGGTATAGGTGCACATTTTTTTTTTTTTTTTTTTGAATTTTGAATGTCCAGGTTCGACTCTTTTTCGACCTAATTTGACTGGACTATAGTCTCTCTACCCATCTTCACTCTGAGGTCGGGATGGAGCGCAAGATTAGCAAATTTTGTTTGATAACTTTGCTTATCTCTCAGCTTAAGGATATTAAGTTGGGAAATCGGGAATATATTATAATGCATTGATCACAGCGCAATTATAAATCTGTCAACATTTAAAAAGAATAGTTGAACATTTGATTTAAAAAAAAAAAAAGAATTTCTTTTTTCTAGGCATTACTTATACAGGGTGGCGACAGGAACTGTGAAAAAAAGTACCCTGACTTTTCCCTGATTTCCCTGATTAAGTTCACCGAATTTCCCTGATTTACGTTACCAATGATAATGGTTTTCCTTCTTTGCTTTAATTGAAATCTATTGTATGTTTGTATAAAATGCAGTATTTTAAACGTTTTAAGTTGTGAAAATTTGTTGAACTAGAGATATATTTTAAAAAGATGCTACTTTTTTAACAAAATGGTTAAAAAAAAACATCAAGACAATTTTTTTGGAAAAAAAAAACTACAACACAGTATATTAAATTTTTCTACATGGAAAGATTATAGAAAATTTAAAAAAAAATACTTTACTTCCAGAAACCACTTTGCATAAGAATTTTAAGAAACTATTAAAAACACCCTTAAAAACATATGTGTATTTATGGTAGAATTAAAAGTAATTGAAATTATTTTGAACTAAATTTTCAAACAGTTATAATAATTGTTGCAAGAATAACAAGTACTAGTGAAAGAATAGAAGTAATGTAGTTATTCTTATATAACTCATTGACATATTTATGCAAAACAGATGAAACCTTTTGACAACCATTCATAGGGAGCTTTTCTCTAATCAAGAACATAGGTTTTAATGAATGAATACAGCATTTTAACAATGGAAAAAATTAAGATATTTACTTAAGTACACAAATTAACTCTATTTCAAATGATTTCAGTATGTAACGAAAAAAATCTTGGATTGCTTTTGTAACAAACAACTTTGAAATGCAAGAAAAAAAAAGCAGTTAGTTTCAAAATATATAAAAGAAGAAAACAACTTGGTTATAAAATAAAAGAATCGGTTAAGTCTGAAGAAAAGAAAACCTCTATAATCTGCGGCGACAGCAAATAGTACAACGGCAAAAAACAAAGTTTTTTTTATTGAAAGTTCAATTTTAGCAATTAAATTAAAAACGTGAAGTAATAACTTTTAAGCTTTTATCAGTATTAATTCAAAAACCAAAGATTTCTTCTTGAAATCGTGATTACAGTACGCTAATCACTTCGAAACAATGGAATAAAGGCAAAGGAGCTAAGGCATTAATGAAGGCTTCCTCTTTGCCTGTATGGTTGTTTATTTTACGTCGCATTGAAAGCGTGAAAGGAAATTTCAAGCTAGGTAAAATAAACAACCTAACAGACACAGAAGCAATCTTCGGAAGTTCATCCTGTGGTAAATAAGTAAGATTCAATACATTGACGTTGAGGGAAAAAAATGCACAAATATGCGGCAGTGTATAATCGCACTTCATTAATTTTACTTTTTTTTTTAAACAAATAATTGGCGGAAAATGCGTAGGGAATTAGGATACTTAATTCTGTAAAGCAAAAAAAAAAAAAAAAAAAATTTTTTCTTCATAAAATCAATTTTCCCTGATTTTTTGTTATTTTTTCGAAATTCCCTGATATTTCCCTGATTAATAAAGTTCCCTGACTTTTCCCTGATCTCCCTGATCTGTCGCCACCCTGTTATATGCTGTGCTAATTTACAACTGTTGCCCAAATATATGAATAATATGGATGCACTGATTAATCTGCAGTAATCGATAATCGGCCACTTTGCCGATTATTTATTACCGATCAACTTTTACCGATAAAACAGCAGAAAAAATTATTTTTTAATTACAATTACTTCAAGTAGCTTTGAACACGAAACTAAGCTGCATACGTTTGTTAAATAAATAATACTTTTAAAAACCTTTTGAGAAGTTATTCATAAATTAAAAAATATTTATTGAAATATAATGCATAATTAAAAAAGTAGGGGGGGGGGGTCAGTGATGGTTAGTTTGGTAAGTCATGCTGCCGTGGATAGGTAAACGGCAGTATTTTATCTTTTTTTTACAAAAAAGTAAGTATTGTATTTGCGAAAAAATTTTCACTCAAAAATCGGCCTTAATTTCCATTTTGCTCGCTCCCAAATGAATATTGATTTTTTTTTCAACCCGACCACACGTGGATATATGCCTAAGAACGTATAGACACCGGAAGTATCCATTTTGACAATCCCCGAGTTAATTACAACGAGTTTTATCGTGACGCCTCACAGTGGAGTATTGACTGAAAATCCTGGCCAAAAGTCGAAAATTAAAAATTTACCCGATTTTTATGAAAATTTATTCTATGATAGTTGACTAACTGGTGCATCGATCAGCACCTGTTTTGGAAACCTGAGTTACGTACAAGTGCTCATAGCCTCGGTAAAAGATGAGATTTCTATAAGAATTTTCGCTTTTTTGTTGCGTTTCAGCTTAATTATTACGTTTCAATGTAGATTTTTTTGTGGCTTTATAAATGAATGGAATTAACCCAAATCAATTTTACGGGATAAAGAAATGTCAGGGCTTTGTGCTAATTATAAATTAAAGTAAATATTTTTATTTTCTTTTTGTAAAAAAATAAAGAAAACTTGGTACGGAAGATTTTTAAAGGCTTTTCGCCTTAATTTATAAATAGAGAAAGCTTTTTAAATAGGTGTCGGGCTCGGTCGGGCTGTTTTGAAAGTTGCATCGTATTTAGCCAAGTCTCTAGTGCTAATTTCTGCAAAAAAATCTTCCGCCTACAACTGCCCCTTTTTTTAATGAATTTTTTAAAAAAAAGTGCATAATCCGATCGTTTTGTGAAAAGTCATGATTTTAAACTAAATTTACCTACAAAGATTTAATAAATTTGTAAAATGTTATCAAAAGTACTACTGAAGGAAAAAATCAACATATTTAAGCGCACAAACATCAATAAAATTTCAGACACGAGTTTCAGGGTTACGAGAAACCGCTTCATAAATGTATAAAAGTGTAAGCTTTGGAATGAGAATCATCGAATTAATTTTGAAATGCTTACCCTTATGCTTCGCTAAAGAAATTCATTGCACCCCTAAAACATGTGTTTGCGTTTAATTATGTTAATTTTCTCATGTACGTTAATGAGGTAATAAATTATTTTGTGATCTCGCTAAGAAAATTTTCTCTTCCTTAAAATTGAGATAGATTTTAAATAAAATAAATAAATATTTATATTTTTTCAGATCATTGTTGCAAATAATGTGGCGGGGGAGGGGGGTCTTTTCTTCCTTATACGTAATATATTTGTAATTTTCTCCTAATGCTAGCGAGCTATCCACATTTAAGACATTTTACCTACTCATTGTGAAATTGAAGTTGTATTAAATTTAATTAATACAACTTCAGTTACTCTTTAAAGTTTTTGTTCACACAATTTTTAGCGGGACACATCACGCTATGTATATAAAACTAGTGATCGACCCAAGGTACGGGTATATGTACAATATATAAAATTCAAAAACAAAGAGCTTTTGAATATCCATTTTCGAGTGTTTTTACAGTGGTAACTTCCTAGTTCATTTTTCTTTTTCTTTTTTCTTTTTGCAATAGAAAAAAAGGTTCTTTGTAACCCCGAAACCCTTGTTTTCAATTCCTTTTGTGCATGATTAACTCAGGGTTTTAATGATTGAAACCGAGATAAAAGAATAAAATTGATTCTCTCTTTTTTTTTTTGGTTTTAAATTAGTGTTTTGTACATAACACTAGGATTTTTTAACCGTTTTTCATTTTTATTTCTTGATTTTTTTTTCTTCATTACATATCTTCGAGGAAATTGATGGGGAAAAACAGCCATATCGCATTAAACACGTTTACTTATCACTTGTTAAAGCGTTCTTGGCAAGCAGCCAACTGCTGCATCCATTTTGGATCGAGTGAAAATTGTTGAAAATTTTTATTTCAACTCATTGAAAAAAAATTCATTATAAATCAGTGAAACAACATAACTTCACCGTTTTTGCTTTAAATAAAGATAAGGTGCTTATATTATTTCCTTAAAAAGTTTCAAAGCCATAACATTATTAGAAAACCGGATGCAGGAATTTTAGTTCACATTGATTGAATAATTGAAAAAAGTCGAAAAAGTGACCTCCCTTTGTAAATTCCTAGAAATTCGGTTAATTACGTTAAAACTTCAAACAAATCATATTTTCGAAGAAAATTATTTTTCCTATCTCGTGATGCATTGGTTTTTTTTCTACATTCACTAGGATCGTTTTTACGGTCGTAAACATGCAAAAGTCTAGACCGTGTATAAAACATTAAATATTTCATTTTCTAATTCAAACTTAAAAAATTGAGCTTCAAATTGTAACATCAGGCTTTCAGACAACTTGTATACAAAGTTTCGTGTCTTTAAGTGGAATAGCTTCGCCGTACAGCGCACAAACATACAGAAGGGAGTTGCCTTCAGAAGAGTGAAAATTTCCAACTAGTTTTGGCCAGGATTTTCAGTCAAATACTCCACTGTGCGCCTGTACGTATGTGTGTATGTATCTCGTATAACTCAAAAAACGGTATGTCCTAGAAAGTTGCAATTTGGTACGTAGACTCCTAGTGGGGTCTAGTTGTGCACCTTCCCTTTTGGTTGCATTTAGATGTTCCTGAGGGGGTCTTTTACTCATTCTTGGGGTAAAATCAGTGCTAAATTTCAACGCAAACTGAAGTGCTGTTATAATTTTGCAAAAACTTGGCAATAAATCGCCAAGCTTTTGGGCGCCAAGTTTTGTCGCCAACTTGGCGACAAATTTGGCGTTTTTTTTTTAAATTTGGTTTCAATTTGGCCATATTTAGAGAGTCAACAATTGAATCACATTAAAACTGTCAATATTGAGAAAATTTATCTGTATAAAACATTTTCTTTGCATCGATTCGCAACAAACTTGGGGTGAAAACATTTCAAGTGTTTCTTTGCTTTCTCCGATTCACTATTATCATTAAATTGGAGTAAAAGGAAGTTATGTTATGCGCACATCAGCTCGTTTAATGTCCACAGAAATAAGTTTTCGAGATATTTGAATTCGCGCTCTTTTTTTCAGTGGATACATAATAACGAAAACTAAAAAAATTGCAAATTTTGCTTTACCTGCAGTAATATTAGTGTAAATCATCACAAAAAGAAACCCTTAAGGGATTACTGCGATTTAATTTTTTTTAATTTAATGAATTTCCTTTAAGATTCTAAAAAATTGGTGATTAAAGCAATGTTAATTTTATTATTTTTAAATTTTCTATTTTAAATAGATCTGCACATACATGCATCATTGTAATGTATCTCTCGTGTGTGAATAGATTTCTCGAAAACCTCACACTCTACATTTAGCAATGTATTTGAAGATTGCCTTAAAATTTTCATCAAGAATAAGTCCTGGATTAAATGGATACTAATAATAAAAAAGTCGCTACTAAATTTTAAAAAAGTCTTCTGACCATCGGCTACTAAATATTCATGTCTAACTAACAGAATGTAATTTTATAAATAGAAAGAAAATGAACTTGCATAATAGGCCCGGATTTGCGTACTCGCAGACCCCGCCCACGTCCTTAAGAGGCCCAACAGTCCAAGAAATTGAAATTAAAAAAAAAAAAAAAAAAAAAACTAGCGCTAAAAGACTTATTAACGTTGCAAATACAGTGAAATTCCGTTACAACGAATACCAATACAACGAAATATCCGTTTCAACGAAATACATTTTCAGTCTCGATTTAATTTAAACTACGTTTCTTTAATTGCATTACAACGAAATTCACGTTACAACGAAAGAAATTTGTAGTCCGTTGAAGTTCGTTATAACGGGATTTCATTGTATACACTGCTGACCTCTGAGGAGGGGGCCTTACAGATTTTGTTGCGGGGGGGGGATCAAATTTATAGATCCGGGCTGATAAGTTAACAAAATTTTGAAACATTTAAAAAGGAAAAAAAAAAAGTTGAAATAATCGCTCACAGAAATAAGTAAATAACCTAAGTCAAAATCGTAAAAAAAGAAGAAACTGCAGACATAGCCGTGTCCAAGGGGAGGGTTTTAGGGGTTAAACCCCTCCCATTGGGGAAAAAATAATCAACCAAAAGAAAATTTATAACTGACTGTTATAGCTTTAATGTGAAAGTTTGTGTGCAACGCTTCAAAAAACCCTTTCTCTCTGTAGTTTTTCTGTAATTTAAGAATGTTAGAGCTTTACCAGCTGAAATAACATTTTGGAAAAACTATTATGGCTAAACCACTGAATGATTTGTCAACACAAAGCATTAACAGCGTTAATATTGCTTTAAAAGGTTATGATGAATGCGGTATATGTTGCAGCTATAAAGATGCATTGATTGTATTTAGTAATGTAATTTGCATCTACCATAAGCTCTTTCTTGTTTAGTTTATTAAGCATTATTCCAGAATATGAAACCTAATGTATGTGCTACATTATAAAAAAATCTGTGGGCAGTTTTTAATACTAATTGCAATACACTGCGTAATAAACATAAATAGGTTTGATTTAAAAAGAAACAAACAAGGTTAGATTGAAAAGAAGATGTAAAATGAAGGAATACTGCTGCTATTTGCGCAGCCAAAAATATTCTTCTGAGGCGGGGGTGGGGGATGGTACAGTAGTCCTTACAGGTCTATAAATGCCATGCTGGGATTAGTAACTTAACATAAAACCAAAGTTGGTAGTGAATTCAACTCTTACTCCCCCCACCCCGCTTTAAAACCCCTCCCTTTATGAAAACCTGGACACGGGCCTGACTGCAGATTATCTTAAATCAAAATATAAATAAACAATGCGCTTATCGATGCATAGCATTTTAATAATTAAAGTAGTTATGCTTTCAATTTTTTTCCTGATATCCAGAAGAATGTGGGAGGGCACTTCCCGCTGAAATGTCCGCCCCGGGCAGCGGGTCCCATGCTATCATGATGAATCCCGAAAGCTATGGATGGACAGAAGATCAAACTTTTAATTTTTTCAGTAAAAATATTATTAATAAAACTCTTTTAAAATAATGTTGATGATACGATAATATCGTCAACTGTATTTTGAAAGGCGTTCATACAGGGGGTTCCTACGTGGGGGGGGGGGGGAACATGGCGCAGGGACTGCACCATTGAAATTTTTAGGGGGTGTTTTGAGGGGTATTTTTTAAAGTTTGGGGGGTCTCCGCGATATTGAGAAGTGTGCGCCCTTGCCCTTAGGGGGTGGGCCCTCCTGGCTTATATACTATGCTATTTTTACCGAGAAAATTAAAATTTTGACATATTATGTCGCATTTACACATTAAAATAACTGTACGAAGTAATGAGAAATCGTCAACGCATTACATATACCAACTTACGAAGTTATTATTTCGGCTACTTTGTATGCATATAGTCAGGTCCGTTATTATGGGGAGCACGTGAGGGGGGGGGGGAGAGTGGGAGTTACTTTGCTGTTTTTTTTTTTTTTTTTGGTAAAACTTGCATTTAACCTTTTGCGGGGTTCTCAACCCCCTAAAAGACCCTCATTCCTCCCCCAAAAATGAGAAATATACCCATCAAACCACCCCTAAAACTTTCAATGTTCCCCCTCCTTAGCAGGCACCCCTGCCTTTGCCCCCTCCCCCAGCCCTTCCATGGAAAAATTCGAAATGACAGACTTGCATGGCAAGCAAAGATGCTCAAGATTTTCAACCTGCACCCAGTGAGAAAGACCGTAAATCCACCCCCCCCCCTTTTTTTCCTTTTGTTTTTTACGTAGTAAGTAACAAGTAAACAGATATAAACAGAACTTGAAAATATAGAGTTTAAAACACATTTTTGTAACAAAAATGCCAATTGTTTTCTAATTGGAATAAAAAAAATATTTCATGCATTATACATCAAATACTTAATAAAATTCCACGCTCACCTGTTCCCAGTAAACAAAATCAAAAAATCCGCCGACATAGGTGCTGTTGCCATCACAGATATGAAGCATTTCTGAGACAAGTTTGAAAATATATTTCGGTTGATTTGATTGACTGACATGTTGAAATAAAAATACTTTCAATTAAATTTCCCAAAATGAAAAAGTATAGCGCTGAATTAAAAAAATGGCTTTGTTCGAACAAATAACCAAGATTTAAATCAGTACTACAGTTCACTTGAGATTTAAAAGCGTTTACAAACACTAAATCACTTAATTATTGTTAATATAATTTTAGGAAGACACCAAAAATAAAAGTTTTTATATGTAAAACTGAATATGTTTAAAATACAAGCTATATAAATTCGGTTGATCAACAATAAGACCTCAAACCATGCTTGTCAAAATAACTGCTTTTGGGTAGTGACATCTGGTGAGCGCATCCGACAATAGAGTTGTTTCTCATTTCAGAATTAACCATTAAATGTAAGGTTAAAAAAAAAAACACTTTAAAAAATGTTCCTTCGCTTTAAACTTCTGTTCAAATCATGAGAAAAATACTTTTAAAATCATAGTTTAATTTAAGTATGGTTTTTGGCAACATTAAGCTTTGACTGAAAAAACAAAAAATAATTTACCATCAAATGTCCCAAAATTATAAATAAAAATTGCGAAAATGCCTTATTATTCAAGTAGTAGTAAAACTTCATTCGTCATAGAATTAAAAGTAAATATTTCAATTGGAAAAAAATCCCTACGTTTACGAATGCGGAAAAAAGAAATATACTTAATAAGAAATATATGACTAAAAAAAAACTTAAAAAAAAACAAAAAAACTGAAGCATGTTTTTTTTTTTTTTTTTGGAATAATGTGTATTGTTCAGAGAGTTTGAATGAGCGTTATAAGTTTCGAGTACGAAGAATGAAAAATTGAAAAAAAAAAAAAATTCTACTAATATTCTGGATGCATTATCTAAATTAAATCCTTCAACTTTTCATTCATTTGAGGACTCGTGAAGTATTTTCAGTAGCCATTCAGGTCCTCAATTGAACTTTTTTCCTTATAAAAGTAAGGTTGCAGAAAGAAAGGTACCGAGCAACATAATGAATAGAAAGGTACCGAATATAATGAAATACTAAAATTGCATAATGATATTCGAAGATAGTTATGAATCTGTTTGTTGATCGAGTTGTTTAATATTCACGCATAAGTAGGGGTGTTTGCAGGCTCTCCCCCGAAAATATTTGTCAGGAACACATTTTTAGACTATTTGGTGGTTAATAAGAGGAAGGGAAATTTGGAGCTCTCTCTCCGGAATTTTTTCGAAATTTAAAGGTATTATATTTGCGAAAACACAATTGTTTGCAACCATTCTTTTTTTCTTGAAGGGAAAGGATGAGATTCAGGAATTCTCCCCAATCGTTTTTTGATATAGAGCTTCAAAAATGCAATTTTAGCTATCTTTAGCAATGCTAAAAACCAGGGGATTCGGGGGCTTTCTCCCTGAAAAAAATTCCGGAATTGAAGTCCTAAAAACGCAATTGTAGGCCACCTTTGATTAGCAGAAGACATGGGGTTCAAAACTTTTCCCCAGAGACTTTTCGATATAGGAGTTCCGGAAACGTTGTTTTAGATACGATCTTTGATGATGTTGGTAGGTGAGGAAAAAAGGACATGGGGGCTTCTCTCCGGAAAGTTTTCGAAATTGTAGTCCTGTAAACGCAGTTGTAAGCCATCTTTTATGACGTAGGGGGAAAGAACGGGGTTTGAAACTTTCCAACGGACATGGTTCAAAATAAATGCGATGGTTGCTCATCTTTGGTAGCGTTAATGGAAGGGATGGGTTCAGGAGTTATACCTCAACTTTTATTGAAGCTTCACAAACGTAATGATAGTGGGTCTTTATTGATGTTACGGGAAGGGCTCGAGATTTCTTCGGAATTGAAGTTCTAAAAATGTAACTGAAGTTCCTTATTAACGACATTTTCGAAAAAGTTTTCGATTCCGGCGATTTATTCCAAATTGAAGCTCCAAAAATTCAAAACTTTTGACGATCTTCGATGACATTGGAGAGAGAGGGATGAGGGACTCTCCCCTGGTAATTTTTTAGCTTTAAAGTCGTAATAAATTATTTTCAAATAAAAAAAGAACCGACTTCAAAAAACAAAGAGGAACTAAAAAGTTTAAAATAATTGTTCATACTTACTTACGATTTTCTACCCTAACGCATAAATCAAATTTATTTTGCACTTAAAGTACAAATATCAACTAAACACTCAAAATATAAACGCTGATTTTAATTACTATACGATAAATTATTTTAATACTTAACTAATTATATACGATCTCTTAATTTTAATAACCATTTGAAGTCGATTCCTTAATAACTGTATAATAATAAAGCCTTCATGATTTTCCTAAAATAAAATTGTTTTTCTTACAAATAGTAATAAAAACCAAATAAACCCGGTTTAAATAAAAAAACACCTGATTTAATCCCCAAGTTTCCAAAAACACTGATTATAAATTAGGTTCAACAAGTAACACTTAAAAAAGTAGGACTACTAGAAGGTAGAAATTTTGCTAAACATTTTACAACCGTCTAATATTTGAAAATGGCTTATTACTGTTAAGAATGGGGTTACATGGTTAGAAGATACCTTGAGAATTAATAAATAAATGAATGTTTTTGTGTAATATAGTGCTTTATAAAAGTGTTTTCCCTATATTACTGAAAAAAACCGAAAAAAAGGACAATTTTTTTTTTAAATCTCAAAGAAAAGCTGAAATTCTCAATTTTTTCGATATTTTAAGCCTGTTCCTAAATTGGAAGGTATTATTGTATTTCAACATTTCTTTTTAATTTCTGAAGGCATTCATTCAGTTGCAACATTTCCGTCTTAGAGCATAAAAACATCATAGACACAAATTTTTTAAAAAATTCGAAAGAAAAACATAAAATTTTACATTTTTCAGAATTTTTAGGCATCTTTGAAACACTGTTTAGCTGAATTTTCTGTTAAGTTTATCTGAATCTTGTAAAAATGTTCCATTGTAACTCTAAGCTGTTTTTAAAGATGAATACCTCTTAATAATTTTCAGTGAAAACTACTTGAAAATGTGTTTTAATTGTGCATGACAGAATGAGCTTTCTGAATTATGTAACTATTCAAAAACAACAAACATCTACAATTTTTACCCAATGATCTTGCAAACTATAAACCTGTCTCGGATTTAAACATCTAGAAATGTCATCCCTTGATATTGAACAAACATGTAGTTGCAGAGTACCTGTGCACCTGGAAAGTCAGTGTACCGAATTTTACAGATTAGGTGTAAAAAATTAGCATCTTTGCCGTTTCCTACGTTTTGAGGCGTCAATTCTGGTGTTATACGTGTTTCAAATTCTGATTGCAATTGCTTTTGTAAAACTTGCTCGATTTTCTTCACTGAATGTTCTTACATTAATAATTTTGTTTTTGGCATTCTTTTACACCCTTCTTGTATGTCTTAATATATACTTAAGGACTTGTACACTTCTACCTTTTTCGAAAATTTTAATTCATTTGTGTCCAAGCTGAATGACTAACCAAGTTTAATTTACAGTTTGATTTGCACATAGTTTTATTTTGAGTTAGTCCTACCAACTAACAAAGTAAAAATAAAACAATGTGCTCATCAAACAGTACATCAAGCAGTTATGGCAAAAAAAGTGTCATATTGAAGCCTTACATTCGGAAAAAATACTATGAAATGGCCCCTTTATTAATTTTTTAAAAAATATATTAATTAAAAATTTTTTTTAAGTTGAAAAAATAAAATCTGCTTAGTCATTCGATATTTATTTCACTTTAGTATTGCTAAAAGTTTTGAGGATTCTTTTATTTTGGAAAACCATTTTAAAGTTAGAAAACAGAAAATTTTCACGACAATTTTATGTCAGTTTTCTAATGCAGGACCAGTACATCTTGTTTCCTCTTTTGGAATGAAAATATATGCAGTACAAATAATCGTTATATGTCGAGGAATTTTTCTTTTTCTAGTAGATTGAATAAATGTTACGTCCGCCATTTTGAAATCGTGGACACACGTGCTACCTATTCTTAATTTTCACACCCACCTGTTTATGGGTTCGCAACCCCTTAAGACGCCAAGAAATCGCCAACTTCATTTTCAGAGGAAAAACAGTTTTGTATTCTCAAACCCCTTTCTCCGCGGGAGGTATCTGGAGTGCATCAGCTAACAATAAGCGCTTTGTTAGCTCTCCCTATTCCCCCGGGTCTGAGGAAGAAATTGGACTCCACCGGCCGAAAGCCAAGGCCGACCCCTGTCGGTTTGGTTACCGGGCAGTCTCTCACATAAATCTTATAAAACTTACTACTCCGATTCTAAGCCCCCCCCCCCCTAAGGGCTGGGTCCCTAGTTTTCGACGAGGCTGACATAACTTCTCGTCGATCCTGAGCTGGTTTTTGGCAGCGGTTTTCGACCTGATTGATTGAGAGGGATTCGTTTCAAATTATTTAAAAAAAAAAAAAAACACTTTTGGAACCCGCGGCACAGAGTGCCCGCACCCTTGAGGGGCCCAGGAAAGTTAAAACAACATTTTTATAAAACTAAAACGTATATTAGTGGTGTTAAAATGAAAAGGTACCAAACGTGAAAAACACGTAACCGTTAACATTATTTGCGTATGTCGCTATGGGAGAACGTAGCGAGACATTTATAGGAATGGAATTGGAGTATCCAGCATGGATCGGTCGCTCGCATGCGCACAGAGGCTCATATAGAGAGCGTCGTCCAATTGACGCGGCAGTGCCTGAGAAGGAGACTTGTTTAATTTCTTTGATGACACCCTGTTGTTGTTGAATTCCTTGAGTTCAGGAAAACCATTAACTCCGATGGGTACTGCGAAATACTCCAAAGCCTACGCAGATTCATCAAGAACAAAATACCAGGGCTGCTCACGAAGAGTGATTCTGCTCCATGATGACGTGCGTCCACACGTCTCCAGAGTCACCCAGGCAACACTGATCAAATTAAAGTGGGAGCAGCTTGACCATCCGCCCTAAACCCCAGACATGTTGCCCTGCGATTTCCATGTGTTTGATCCATTGAAAAAGCATTTGAAAGGGAAGCGCTTCAACTCAGACGAGGAACTCGATGACACTGTGAAGGACTGAGCAAGGACGTAGCCAGGGGGGTCCATGGGGTCCGGACCCCCCCCCCCTTTCCCGAAAGAACACCGTCTGCTTTCTCTCGGTTGTTGCACCTCACGTCAACAAAAATTTTCCAAAGAGAGAAATTTTATGAAACCCGGTATTTTCCCCTTAAATATTCCCATTAATCAGCATTTTTCCCGCGTCCGAGTCAATTCAGAACACGAGAACCTCGTGCAATAACTGCAGGTTCCCAGTTGCCGCCTGTCTTTTGCCGTGTAACGTACTCCGTCCGAAAAAGACGAATTTCCGTTTTCTTTCAACGCTGCTGAGTTGTGAACTTGAAATTCGGCCCCTTTCCGTTGATCCACCAGATTGCCATCGGCAAAGTAGTTGGAAACAAACATTTCCAGTCTCATTTTCTTTTTCTCTTTTTTTGTTTTGACTCTTTTCCCGTTTGGACTTCATTTCCAACACACATGCTGCAAACCCAGCCGTAGGTGGGGTTTGGTCTTTGGGGGACCAGGCCCGTCCCTATGCCGGTCCCAAGTCCGGGTAAATGGGGAGGGTTTTGCGATGGTGTAGCATCCACGCATGTAAAACTACCACTCTTTACTTACGCTTGAGCAGATTTGTATCTGCCCAGTGGCTATCGAGTGGAACAGTGAGTAGGCAATGGGCGCCACCGGAGTCAGGTCTGTACCTGGGTCCACGGTATCTAGAGTCGTAAGTGGTTGGATTTCGTTCCCGTAGGGGTTTAGGGGGCCCCGGCCGAAAGGTCAGTACTCTGGAAGCCCACGATGGCATAGCAGAGCGGGGTTCCCTTTTGTGTACACACATGCTGCACGAAGTACAGCCAGAGTGAGGTGCAACCCTAGTGAATCAGTAATTGAAATTCCTATTATTTTCTGTTTTAGCACACAGTTTTTATCTACCACACACTTATAGGAAACATATCTTGAACAAAATTGTAATCAGAAGAAAATTAAGTTTACACAAACTAGGTAAGTTGTAGTGTTCCCTTTTAAAGTTTGCTTAACAATACGAGCAATTTTATGTGTTAATTTGTTTTCCCAATTAAAAACTAAGTTCAGACAGCAACGAAAAAGAAATTCTACACATTTCGCGTGTTTGAGGATGAGAAAAAATAAACATTAATTATTGATTAATTTACTTTTGTTCTTTATATTTTTGGGATGATTTATTTCAGATTCATTTTATATATTGATTAATAATCTTATTTAAACTTTTAGTTTATTTTTAACAATAATAGATCACTTATCTCTCCGGAAGCTTACAACTTTTAAACTGTAATCCTGAAAAGTTTTTTTTTTGAACATTTGTGTCTTATTTTTAGCACAAACTAGATTTTTTACGGATGTTTTTCCACCCGATATTTAAACATGAGCATGAAACATATTAAATGTCCAAAAGGTATTTGTGTTTGAAGGTAAAATAAGCGAATAAATAAAATTTGAAGTTGATGCAACGAAATTACTTTTCGCTGTATCAAAATTTTATAAAGCGAAGAATGAAATTGAAAATTACTCGAAAATTTACTGTGATCAGTTTATGAAATTGCAAGCTCGGCCATATTAACACATGTAATTTAAAAGTAATTATTTGAAATTCGTACTTTTAAATCTTACTGAATTGTGAGTCTATGGTCCCAAGAGAAGAGCCGTTAGTCATTTTTAACTGAAGAAAAAAATCTTTCTTCGATGTTGTTCCGTTTTTCAAGAAAAGCATATTTGTATTTGCTTCATTGGAATAAATTTTTTGATCGTTATTTACCGCCTCTGTACTGCGGAATTATTTGGTAAGCATGTATGCATCCATCATTAGTAAATTGCGAAGATAGCATTAAATGTAACAAAAAACGGAAATGTGCATTTAACTATAAATTACTAGGTGAACATTTCTGCTATTTACTGCGTTACAAGCAAATAATTAAAAAAATGGGTGAATGCAAAGCAAATTTTCTTGTGTTTTTCACTCCTATATTAGATTTTTTTTTAACTCTTAATTTCTTCAAGTTAAAATTTTTTGCTATTTCCTGCAATAGAATATGTTTTACTAACATCACATAAAAGAAAGAAGAAAAAAAAAGTCAATACCTACGTTATAAAATATGATATGCTTTCGTACAAAATTGCTCCTAGAATGGAAGTTATACCAATTTGAAAATGCAAGAATCAGAAGTGTTATTATTGTTATATGAATTTTGGAAGGTAGATTTAAATCATTACTGGATTTTTAACCACAATCATTCTAAGAGTTTTTACGAAAGATTGTCTTTAGATTTTGGAACATCAGATGATGACTGAGGAGCAAAAAAATTACAAACTGAGGCTATAAGAAACCTATAAGTTTTGATTCCAAAAATTGGCTAGCTCTATACACATTGCATATAGTTGAAAATGTATCTAATTTGATGCTACTGTATTATCGCAATCGCAAACGAGACGAAAATTACCTTAAATGATCAAAATTTGACGTTTGTCTCCAAATTATGAAATTTTCGAGTTTGACACTTGCTTACTGCTAATAAAGACAGTAAAGTAACCAGGTTATAATCAAATATTGTCACGATAATTCGTAATAGAGCATATTGCCATTTTCCCTTTTGTTGTTTACAATTATATTTTTAATTTGAAAAAAGACTGATTTGTACAGAAGTTGTTTTGTATCTGCAGAATAAACAGAACTCGTGTTTGTGGTGAGTTAGGTGGGTGCGATGCCTCCTCTTGATCTTTTAAATGAAGCATCAAATTGAAAACATCAGAGGAAAATCGCCAATAATGTTCAAATCATTCATGACCGTATAAAAAACATTTATAAAAAGCAATCATTTGCATTTTTTCCAAAATGTTGTTAAAACAAAAATACACAGATGCTTAATTTCATTCATTATACATTCCATTACTAAACAGGTAAAAGATCTCTCAGGCATTCGTTTGGCTTGAAAAAATTAAACCCCTAGTGCAGTTTCGCATCGAAGAGAGCTCGAGTGTCTCCATCTGGTGGAAACTCGGCATCAAAATTTCCTGTGCTAGTCACATCCTCGCCTTAATGGTAACATTTGAAAGACTAGATGCCATATCGGTGATTTGCACTAGGTCCGAAAAGGCTAAAGCCTCTAACGAAGCCCCATTAGAAAGAAAGAAAAATACCACAACGGATCCTAAGATAGCTTATTTTACCAATTCGTTGCAAAAAATAATAATAACGATAAAAAAAACGGCAATACGCGTTTAAAAAAAAATGATTGCAGCAAAGTAAGTCCCCGCCCACCAAAGAGTTAATAGTTTGTTCAAGCTTTTAAATGATGGTTAGAAATGATAATTAGAAAACAGATAAAATTAGAAATTTCATTCAATTTCGTACTATGAAAAGAATGTTATAAACGTAGATAAATAAAGAACTAGTTCAAGCTTTTTAAATGAAACCTTGCTAATATTTTCGTCGAGAGGGTGGTTGAACTTTGCCAGAAATCTTGTTCAAATCGGACAGGGTGGCGGGATTACGTTATATAGCATACATATAGTTATACATTCGACTCGATAGATATAGATTTCTTTATTTTTTCAAATAAAATGACTTGTACATATTTTGTTGAAATATATTACAAAGCTTTAATATTTTATTAAATTATTACTTGCATTTTCCAAGTAATCCCTAGAACAGTTTTCGTTTTGCGATTTTCTTTTATTGTGAAATTTTTGTTAATAGGAATTATATCACTCATTTTGAAGCATCAGAACAGAGGAAGCTTATGTGACGGAATTTTTCTATCCATGTTTGGAAACTTAGTATGGGATAACTTTTAGTTTAATGTTAATTTTATGAACTGACAATATTTTCTTTGCCACTTAATATAAAATTTTTGTTAACTAATTTTAACTAATCGCTCCATCAATTTCAATTATTTAATTAATTTTAGTTAATTATCATATTTTAGTAATTAGTTTTAATTGGATTTATGTTTTTAACGTAAATATGAGCTACTAATTTTGCTTTAGCATGCCTCCTCTTTTGAAGTTCGTGCAACCTTGGACCCCCCCCCCCCCTTAACAAAGTTCTAGCTACGTGCCTGGACTGAGTCTCGTCACAGCCACAAAAATTCCGGGAACAAGGAATTCTTTGGACAGTTTGTATCAGTGGGATAGTGGTGCTTCGGCC
The DNA here is from genome assembly GCF_026930045.1 of Uloborus diversus. Taxonomy (NCBI): domain Eukaryota; kingdom Metazoa; phylum Arthropoda; class Arachnida; order Araneae; family Uloboridae; genus Uloborus; species Uloborus diversus. Next base: position 88,081,483 of record NC_072733.1, on the reverse strand, counting down.
TATGGTGCATACTTTGAACAAAATCTTCATTTAGACCCACAGCATCGTTTGGTACCTTTTCATGTGAACACCTCTTATATTTTAAACGTTAAAAATCCTTTTTAAAATTCTGAAATATAACACCTTTTCGCATTTTTGACAACAATGGAAATAAATAAATAGTTGAAAGTAACATAAAAATGTATAGTAAGAAAATAGTTCTCCTGTCAAATTTGAAAATAGAAACTCAATTTAGAAATATCAGGGAATCATAAGAAAGCATCTTTGCGAGATCCGGGCTAAAATATGAATTTCCATTAAATTTTTATAAATGGAAATAAAAGTATTAAATGCATTATAGATATCAATAAGAATCCTCAAATTTGAAAATAATAACTATGTAAATAAACTATCTAATTTTATAAGATCGTCCGACACTTAAGTTTTTAATCAGAAAAATAAATAAACAAAATAAAAAATCATTATTTATACGAGAACTACAACAGTATAAAATGCAAAGAAATACAATAAGTTGCTGATATTTTTATTGGCTAATTGAAGAAAAACAGAGAGGCAGAGAAAGAGATTAAAATTATCGTAGTCAAATATCACATCACGGAAAAGGATGCATGGAGAAAATGAAACCAAAGCTTTAAAAAGGAATTCCGTCATGTTACCGCTTGTTTATATAAAAGGCTATGTCTGTGCGTTTCTAGTCAAAAAGTGGGAGTACGATGCATAGACGAATCTGTAGCACTTAACCTTCATGAATTGTATCCTGCAGGTAGTGTGAAAGCGGACGTCGCATCGCACTTTGAAGGTTGAATTTTAAAAGTAGGTCAATGAAAATAATTTATATTTCTTCATTTTTGGTTTAAAATTTTTTTTATCATGCCTTTTTTTAACTTTCGGAAAGAAAAAAAATGGTTTGAATTTTGAAATCTTGAATTATCTCCAATTTTTTTTTCGCAATCACGAATAGCAATAGGACCCTACTCGTTGGGTTTCTTGTTTCGACTTTCTACTTATGGCTTTTATCGCAACCATAATTTGAATTCAAGACGTCAAAGTTCAAATGAATGCCAGGGGCTGGATATTGTGTGCCGGATACTATTTTCAAGTAAAAAAAATTGTGTAAAGTCGAAAAAGTCGTGTATAAATAATTCGATTCCAAGGCACACGGACACCTGCCTTATAAGCAGAGAAAAATGCAATCAAAGGATTTTTCTGTTACTTTCTATAATTTTAAAGCAGGATTACGTCAAAAAGAAATTAGTTCAACGGATGCAATCAGATTTTGGTAATGAAGGTCCATCTCGTGCTACTGAATTCAGATAGTTTAAAGAATTTTTCTTAGGTCAAAATCCTTATAATTTTATGCAGGATATGTCTTAGTTTTTTATGGTTTTCTCTCTCTCTCTCTCTCTCTCTCTCTCTCTTTATGTGTTTTTTTCTCTGATAAGATTGTATTTACGGTAAAAATAATTATTTTTATATGAACTTTTTATTAAGAAAATATATTCAAATTTGTTTCAACACAAAAGTATGAAAAAAAAACTTTTAACTTTTTTTCGTATTGTTGACACTTGAAGAAAATTGAAAAAAAAAAAAAAATCTCTCATTGTAAGTGAGCCTTTTAATATTTTCAAACTTAAATTTGGAATATTCTCATTATTTGGATTGGACCCTTCCCGAAATAAATTCCTAAATATAAGCTCTTGCGACTACTGATTTACATCATTCATAGAGGTGATTAGTAAAGTGCTAAACCTAAATGACGCACGATGAATAAGTGACCTTCTTTTGAACGTAAAACAATTCTTTAAGTAAATACATGACTATTTTTTATGCTGTTAGACTTGTTGCTAGGCAACATGCAGTAATTTCCTCTTAAAAAATTTTACATCACGTATACACCGTTCCACAACTATTAACAATAATTGCTTTAAATCATTTATTTTAAACATTTATTATTCGGTAATTTATTTTTCGGTAATTTATTTTGATCTAAAAATTCGAGGGAGTAGAAGAACATGTGAATAAACTATATATTTATTTAAATAAATATACATGTATTTCACACGTTACTTGACACGTGACTGCTAAACATGCTAATAATTTTCTGTTATGTAATTTTAAATTACGTATAACGTCATTTCGTAACTGATAACAATAATGACATACTTAAAAATGATTTACTTTAAACATTTATACTTCCGTCATTTCTTTTTAATCATAAAGTTCTGGCAGTAAAAGAGCATTTAAATAAATTATATATTTCTTTGCATATATGTATAACTATTTCATGTGCTATTTGACACGTGACTTGGCGACAACATGCTAGCAATTTTTTGTAATGTAATTGTAAATTGCGTGCAACGCCCTTCGTAAGTGACAACAGTTATTACTTTTAAATTATTTATTTTAAACACCTACAATCTAAAAGTTTTCGGGGTACAAGAGCATTTGAATAAATTTTAAATTTCTTCAAATAAATGTATAATTATTAAATAAGCAATTTGACACGTGACTCGGCAACATGCGAATAATTTTCTGTTATGTATAACGCCATTTCGTAACGAGTAACAACAATTACTTATAAGTTATTTATTTTAAACATTTCCAATTCCGTCATTTCTTCTAAACTGAATGTTGCAAAAAGTTTAAGAGCGGTTGTATAAACTATATTTACCTTTTCACCGAAAGAATTCTTCAATTATTTCAATGCAAACACGGCACAACTTGCAAAATTTCATATTTAAGTGCTTAAGGATATCTGTTTTCAGAAAATGTGTGTCTAGTTTTAAAATAAAAATAAACAAAGCTATCACTCAAAATGAAATGTGTTTAAGAGATACATTATTTTAACTTGTTTGTTATGGTTCTCAAAAATAAAGAGAGGAAAATATAATAAGAGGAAATGCAAATCTCTAGGTATTCAAGAGCTAATAAAAAGAAAGTCTAAGGAAAAGATTTATTTCCTCCTTTTCTTTTGTACCTGACTGCGCAATTAAGAAATTTGTTTAAGAACACATTTCCCTCACCTTTACCTACTTCCTGAACAGCAACAGGAAATAAGACAATGATGAGGCAGATGAAAAATTCTCTGAAAAAATCACGATGCATCCAATTGAGGCACATTTTAGGTTAGCTGTAATTCGTATGTTGTTTGGAGTTGAACAGAAATTCTACTCACTTGTTTAAAAATTCAATGTCTCTTTAAAAATATCAAACGGGCTACAATTCGTATTTCAATAGATCTTCTACGGCATATTAAAAATAAGTTTAAAAAAAATTAGTTTGAATTTTGATATCTTGAATTCTCAAATTATGTTTTTGAATTTTGAGATCTTGAATTCAAATTATTCTTTTCGCAAAAACGAATTATGATAGGACCCTACTCATCGGGTTTCTTATTTTTTCTAATGGCTTTTATCGCAACCATAATTTGAATTCAAGACGTAAAAATGCAATTGAATGTTCGGGACTGGATGATGGATGTTATGTGCTGGATGCTGGATTTTGTGTGCTGAATACCGTTTTCGTGTAAAAAGGAACGTTCAAAGTCGAGAAAGTCGTTTATAAATAATTCGATTCGGATTTACATGGATGCCTGCATTATAAGCATAAAAAAACAAAAATCAAAGGAACGGACGTCATTCAACGGTCAAGTGAAAACAATAAACAATTCGCCATTGCTCAAAAAAGAAAAAAAAAAAAAGAAAAATGAAAGAAAAAAAAAATATATATATCAGTAGCGAAAATCCGTGAAGTTTGCTCAAAACAGAACATTTGTGCGCTCGGTGAGAGACACTTCGGTGAGTAACTTCGGACCTAGAATGCTCTGTTCACCTAATCAGTCAGCCAAGAAATCATAAGGAAGATCTTCGCTGCAGCTATTTCATCTTTGACGATGTGATGCCACAATCTAAAAAGCGACGGCACAATATCTTAATCCAATTAATGACGCTTCTGCCGTATTTTTGGTTTTACGTTACCAGTGACTTTCGAAGTCTTGCAGCTTTTTCTTTTGTCAGGGGTGCCCCCCCCCCTCAAGAGTAAGGGTGCACACTAGTAAATATCGCGAAGATCCCCCAAAGCAAGAGCCCCCCCAAAAGTAAAAAATACCCCTCAAACCCCCATAAAAATTTCAATGGCGCAGTCTGCACCATGACTCCCCCTCCCCCAAGGTGGGCACCCCTGCTTTTGCTATTGTTTTAAACTTTAAGAGAACAAAATTTCCTACTATTTTATTTATCTTCTAGTGGTTTTAACTGCGTAATCTTATCTGTTTATCGTTACTAATGATGAACGGAAAGGCTAATGAAGATATTTAACATAATCAAATGGGACTCCTATGTAGGGTAGGCCGACTAGTGAATAAACAGCTCGTAATTAAAAAAAAAAGTTTCAAAAGTTTTCTCTTTGATACATTGGCAATACGTAGTAGCTTTCTTCTACACATTTCAAAAAAAGAAAGCGACTATAAAATGTAAGTACAAATTATTGAAAAAAAAAGAAAAAATGACTTGCATTACTTTTGCTTCTCCACGGCTCATTTGTTCATTTATTTATTTTCAACCGGTCGTACAGGTGTCCGTCATTCAGAGGGATCAGTAAGGGGGGTCAATTGCCCCCCCCTGGCTTTTTAAAATTAATGTATTTACATGTAAGTGGACTTGGGTTTTTCAGTTTTTTGGTATGATTTACATTAAATATCTTAACCTTTGCCCCCCCCCCCTCCACCCTCTAGCAAAATTTAAAATATCATTTCTGTGGTCATAGACGGACAGAACAACATTGGCTTATAATTGAATAAGCGAAACTATCAACTCACTCGTTTAATCAAAGAGAGAGAGAGAAGTTGAAATAAAGTTGTTTTATTCATCAGATATTTTTCAATTTTTTTACTGTCACTTAAAGAAGTAAAAAGTACAGAAAAATGAGCCCGACTTAATTGTAAACGGGTAACAAACTTTGATAATAATGACTAGTTAACAACCTTTACAACAAAATACTACGGTTCATCGAGATTGATTGGTCTTTAGGACGAAAGAAAACTTCTTTCCACTTATAACAAGAATACATCTCTTACTACCCAGTGGCGAGATGGGGACATCCAGAGATGGGGGGGGGGGACATAACGCTCACCGAAATTAGGAAATTTTCCTTTTCGGACCATAGAAAGGGACAAAAAGTAGCTATATCTCCAGGGCATAATTTGCAGGGGAGCTCACGGGAGCTGAGCTCCTGTATTTCTTTTCAATTTCATTAGAGTTTGAACATTTTAGACGAAATTCAGGCTATTCATGAGCAAAGAAAAAAAGGAAAAAAACTTGGGTCTATAGGGCATCCACAATTTTTTTGTCAGAAATTAAACCCTGCATATTCTCCTCCGATTTTTTTTTTCCTTTTTTTTTCTGGATATTCCGCTGACCTAACCGTTCTTCAGGCAAGATATTGATTGCGTATAGGTTGCTTCCTAAGTACTTTTTTAACTCGAAGACTCACCATCTTGTACATTTTTATTCGGCTAAATAGGAAGAGCATGAAATGGCCTTAATTCACCTATGGCTTGCAGTAGAGTTCGACCCTCGATGACATGCAGGGTCTGATTACTGAATAGGCCGTCTAGGCCGTGACCTTGGACCCCTACTATTTAGGGACCGCCAAATGGCAAACATTGTTTTCGTCAATGACCAAAATTGTTTTTTCCAATGGCTAAAACTAAAATTTGAATACAGGGGCCCCCAAAAATTATTTGCGCTTGAACCCCTTGATATCTTGATTGGGCCCTGATGACATGACGGGAAGTGCTACAAAGCTGAATTGCATCCATGCCCTGGACTATATCCATGTGCTCTGGCCCCTATATTACTAGGTGGTCAACCTTTTTTGAAATTAACTTTTTTTTAGTTTTTTTTAGTGAAAAAGTAATCGTCATTCTAGTTCCTGTTTATTTGTTAATTCAGTCAGCTGAAAATGAGAGAGGGGGAGTAAAACAAAATCTGACAGTAATCATTCATATAAGGGAAAAAGTTCATTCAACTCATAAAAAAATTTGGCCTCAAACTTGTCCTCATCAAATAACACGTCCACTAAATCAGATATTGCGCAATAAAAATGTGCAATTATAGTGTTTTAAAATAGTCCAAGGGCATCTTTGATAGTCTGAGTTATGTTTCTGATGAAACCGAGATAGGATACAGGAGTGATAAGATACGCTTTCATACTCAGATTACTTATAAGTATATCGAATTAAGAAAGTATACCTATTATATTTTCCACTGCGTAGTCCACTTTAGTGGTAAAAATAGCATATAATCAAATTTCCTTCCACTTTAAAATTTAGAAGAAACTTCAGAACAAAGACACAATTAACTATTAAATGAGTACCTTAAGCTGCTGCTAAAAGAGTATGTAATTCCAAAGAATAAATTTATTGGTCGAATTTCTCGTACAATTGCAGTTGTTTTTACAGCCTAGCCGAAGAGACAAAAGATGTTGCAGTCAATAACGTTAAAATTCATATTTAAAACATACGTAATTTTTCCAAGAGGCTTTTCTTTTTTTGTCGTTTGAAAAACATTCGGTGTACCACTTCATTTTTATTTCTTTTTTAAATTAGTAGTATTCTCAGATTGTTTACAGATAAAACTAATTTAGATTGAGCTGATTTTGAACTAAACCGACCCTATTTTATTTTTAATTTTTAATTTTCCATTAAAATCCCAATTAAATTCATGTAGATTCGCACTTTTATGTCATCTACTGGGTACAGTCAAAATGTGAGTTGTTTAAGCAATTAATTACTATAATATTGTTGATGTTATCCGTAAGTTTTCACGGCGGCGATATGGTAAAAGTATGCGGATTGAGGGAACACCCTGCTTTTTAAGTAAAACTGAAACTGGTTTTTTCAACGGTTTTCGATCTAACTAAAGAGAAATTCGTTCCAAAACAATTCGACTACAAAAACTTATTTGGTGATTAAAAAATATCAAGGCAGTTGCCAAAGCTGATGACCGATAATTTCATCTTTTCCCTCCTGAACAAAAGCGTCAGAAAATGACTCATTATGCATGTTATATTTGTACGTTTTGTGTGTGTGTGTGTGTGTGTGTGTGTTTTTTTTTTTTTTGTGTGTTGTCTTTATTACCTCTAATTTTAAAATCTTATTTTAAGTACAAATTGCGTTTTTCAGAAAAGATTTGCAATTAAAATTGACTGAAGAAGTCTAAGATCTAAGTACGAACATAATGTATTACATTGCAAAATTATGTAGTGGGGGACGTAAAAATTAGTTTCAGAACATGGTTTGAAATGGCCACCAACAGTGGGAAAGTGGCCATTAACTATTTTGGGTTCACTGGCCACTATCAATTTCTTTTAGTTTGACGCATTAATATGATGAAGAAGTATCAAATTAGGAGGTAAAACTGCTTTTAATAAATCTTAGATTGAGCTGGTAGCTTATAGCTACAGTTTTAAGCTTCAGACTTAGCGCCTCAATTTTCTCTTCAAAGATCACCAAGGCTCTTTCTTCTGTCTTCTCTCCCTGTCTATAAGTCCATGTCTCTGAAGCATAGGTCAAGAATAATTTGATTAAAAACTTGTATAATATAATTTTCATCCTTCTCTTCATTGAATGGGATTTCAGTATCATCATAGGCAACACTTTTTTAGAGTTATGAGGCTTACCAAATTTATACTAGAAAGTTAGTTTACAGCATAGAAAACGTAGTTTTCTCTGTTGATGCTGTAACTTGCGGCTTACAAAACCTATGAATAAATGATGTGAAAGATCTTTTCTTTAGTTCTTTCAAGAATATGACTGATCTTCATAAAAGAACTAAAGAGTATTTGATCAGCAGCTGCTTTTCGTTTCTAGCATTCCAAACTTCCCAATGATTTTAGCCGCATCTTTAAACAATCACCTTAATAATATGAATATCTGAAAGATGATATTTTATTTCACTGCAACTGCAAAATTCCAATTCTTCTCCCTTTTTGATACAGTAAAAATATTCCGTCATCTCATCTTGTGGGGGGGGGGTCATCCGTACTGTCGCTCAATGCTCATTCATAGTATATTAATTAGTATACTTTACGTTACGTATGAGCAATGGAACATCAATTTGATTCAGAACAATTACTATGAAGATGTCCAACTTTTGTCCCAACTGGTCCAGTAAACTTGATGTTTCATTAATTTTCTTATCATCATATTCGGCTCCCTGTCCCCTTTGTCACAAAATATCACACTCCACCTTACCCTTCCCTTTGTCACATGTCACGCTATATTACGTAAACATATTGTTAAAAAAATGTTTTTGTTTCAACCAAAATGTGGGATGTCACATCTCTTGTAACCCCCTTCTTCCCCTTGTCACCTTTCCCCCTCATTGGGCAGCTGAGAGCCAAGGCGGGTCCCTTGTCAGTTTGGTCACCGGGTCCCCCTCCCCCCCGAGTAGTAAAACTGATACTACTCCGATTACAAGCCGGGCCCCTGATTTCCGACCAGGCTGACATGGCCTCTCGTCGGCCCTGTCTCAAAGCGGGGCATTCTTTGTGGACTTAACTGCAAACTCATGTTTATCATCTTTTTTACGTTAAAAAATATTCTTGTTCTCACTCCAAAAACATCCATTTCCCTGTCAACGTGAACTATAATACTTAGTAGCATGAATTATTTTGTTTTATTTAGAACATAATTATTATTAAGGAACTTGTTATATTCTAGGTATACAACAAGTAGTTCTACATTGTACAGTATTTTCGGGTTTTAATTTTTCGAATCATTTTCATAGATTATGAAATGTTATTGCATCAATTAATAAGCAGCCATGTCTTTAATTTCTTCATCTCATTCTAAGAAGAATAAAAATATTTGCGTCTAGTCAGACGGCCACTTCTATATCACTGATAAACTCAGCATCGTCTTTCTTGTAGAGGCAGTTTTTTTAGGTCTTTGGTTTTTCTGTGACTTAACTCTCTTCTGGTGTGATTTAACTACCGCATAGAATATTCGGATTCTTTTTTGTGATTTTAAATTTTTTGTATTTACGTGAAATTCATCTAGGTATGCATCATCATTATTTCTTAATGTATCGTTTACTTTTTTTTATATTATACATCTGCAAATTTGGAGCAATAATTCTGAAACACCAAATTTTTCTTCTTCATTCCTCCTAGCAACCTGGTTGAATTCTTCATCAAGCTATGTTTTCTTTGTAGTACTATGTAGTAATATATATATGTAGTACAGAAAACAGAACGAAACAACAAAATTCATTTTTTCCTTGTGCAAATAATTCGAGAACTATATAATGTATACTTTTAATAATAAGACTTATTTAGATAATATCAACAAGATAACATCTTTAGATTTCGAGCAAATAGAATAAAACAAGATAAGAAACGTATAGCTTGATTCAGTCTAATTTGTCAAATTATCTTCTTGTACAGCTGATCTAAGTTTTAATACGAACGCGTAAATCTAATTTCTATTTTTATAGAATTGAATCGTACTCAAGGAAAACTACAAATTATAAAAGCTCTTACATCAGACAGGTCTCTAAACTCTTCCAGGAGAGAGATACAAGATATAAGATCTTGCAGGCAATACAGTATAGAAATTGGAAAAACATTAACGCAAATATAGATGAATTTGTTTAAAATTGAAAACAGGAATTTTTGATGCATTGGCGCAGAAATTATCCTATGCTACGGAAGATGTCTAAAATTTATAGTGAGAGCTCATATGAATGGCTTGCTTAATGTTTAGCGTGAAAAATTCATTTCTTATTACTTCTGAACGATTAAGAATGTTTATTGTTTATGATATTTGCAGCGTTAATTGGAGAATAACCATTTAATTGTACTGCAAATCAAAATGTAACTGAATATGGAAATGATTTAAGCTGTACGGAAGTTATATTTCTATAACAATAATCCGAAATATTTAAATTACGTGCAAAACACGAACAAAACATCATTTTTACTTAAAGTAGATAAATTAACCAATCCATATTATTATTTAATAATATCAATAAAATATTAGGCTCTTTTTATATATATATATATATATATATATATAGATAATTTCTTTTTTTTTTCCTCACCCAAAATATTTTTCCTGCAATAAATGTACATTTTTCTCTCTGCAACACTTACTCAAGTCGCGTCGTTTAACGGCAAATTTTATTTGGTTGCGCAATTAATTAGCTCGTGCGGAACAGCAGATGACAATCTTAATTCGACTTTCAATTTTTATCACGTAGATGCCATTGTTGTGTAGACAGCAAAAATGAGAGCAAGTTGAAGTGAATGATGACAATTTAGACTCATTTCTTTTTTTCGTTTTAGTTTCTTGAAATTTGGTTTCAGGTGTAATTTTTCTACCTTGAACATTGATATATCTTTGGTTTTATTAAACCATAACAGCGATAATTATCAACAATAATTCGCAATTTGAACAATAATTATCAATCTGAAGAGAGTTATATAATTTGTTAGTAATTCGCTGCTAAAAATTTCGAAACATACTGAACAAATTTTTCATGAATTCTCTTTTGTTTTACTAATTGTTCGTAGTGTAAATGACTAGTTAGAAGCACCCAACTAGTAATGGGCAGGTTTGTCTTGTATTGTCATATGTTTGTATTCGATACTCCAGGAACACCATACTCAAAATAGCATCATTCAAGTACATCCCCACCACATTTTTTCCAAACATAAGTTTTATCTATGTTTGGAAAAAATATCCAAAAAGGAAAAAAAAACTTTTCATAACAGTTGATGAATAATAAAAAATACCTATGTTCCAATACAAATGAATGACTATGTACGTACTATGTTCAAACACTATTTTCGATACCCTCTCCTGAAATTAAAATTTACTCTCATGACTTTTTTTTTTTTTTTGAGCTGTTTTTTACGAAACCTTCAATTACTCGAAACTGCTTTAAGATGACTTACGTCACTCTCATTCTAACCACGTTATAAATAATCAAGAATGACGTACTAAACGAGGAGAAGAGCTGTTCCAATTGTTCGACAATTTAAGTATTTGAGGGGCTTTTTTAATGACGGCAAACTTTTTTGACTCCCTTCCCTCCTTTGCCACAAAGTATCACACTTCATATCCCCCCTCCTTTGTCAAAAAGTATCACACTTCACCTTACCCCCTCTCCTCCCTTGGCACATGTCACGCTGTTTTTCATAAGCATATTAAAATGCGTTATGTCGCACTCAACGTTACCCCCTCCCTCCTATTTGCCACAAACTGTTCCGATTTCATGAACCCCCTGCCACCCCCCCCCCTAAAGTGAGTCTCCAATTGTGGACGGCCCCAAAGATAATTAGCATTTCTCTTGATATTGCAACTTCTTAGATTATAAAAAACTGATTAAGTTTTGCAAGCGTTTATCAACTTCATTGTGGACATGAACATTTGTGGACAACAATTATATAAAAAATAGTACTTTTTCACCAGTTATATTTGCACCGCAAGCGTACTTTTTTCATTGATTCATTATTTATTCATTTATCGTCTCAAAAAGATTCACGCCTAAAATTTATGAAAATGTTACTCCTTTCGAATGCAAGTAAATTTGAGTAAAGGAACGGTATATTATTAAGCAATTGGTTGGACTAATTATTTGAAAATTAAATCAAATTTTCAAAGAAAACACAACAAAAACAACATAAGCTCACTTATTTACTTCGGTGGAATTACGGGAAAAATACTAACTATGTATCATTATGTAGCAAAATACATTAGTCGCCTGCATTAAGTCTGCAATGTTAGGAGGAAACTTCCCCATTATTTTTGCATTGATTGTTTTTGCTAAAGTCACTAATTGTTTAATTTATGCCGTAATAAATGTTGTTCCTTCAATACAAATATGCAATCACTAATTATTATTTCACTATAATTTTAATGTAGTTAATAAATATATTGTTGTACAGTCAAAAAAGTCCTGATGAGTTTTTCGTCCCAAAAGTTTTTTGAAGCATTAAAGCTAATTTCTTAGATTTTGTTAATAAATAAAATGTACAAATGTTTAAAAGTGCACTGTGCTCCTTAATAACAATTCATCAGCAATTTTAAACTCTCTGCATAATTTTGAATTATTATTTAACTCTAAACGCTTTGATATGGTAAGCATGAATTCTTTAAATCATATTTAATCTAAAAATATCTTATAACCGCGATATTTAAACGAATTCATTTGGAATACAGTCGACTCGCGCTACAACGCGATTCGACTTACGCGAAACGGCTATAACGCGAGTTTTTCACGAGTAACGATTTTTCGAGCTAACGTGAATTCCTCGCCTGCAACACGAAAATTTTCGTTAAGGAATCGCTGGGCGTACGTAAGTATCGTCTTCGATACTGGCTACTAAATATTGGTTTCGTGAGTGGATGAATCACTGGAGTGAGTAGGCTCCCACGCCGTACTAGTCGAATCATCGCTTTGTTACTGTATACAAATAACCACTCCGTATTTTCCACTCTAAATGTGAAAGTTAATTTAACATAATAGTATCTAAGCGTGCTGTTTCAGCTTAAGCTAGGAAAGTTTCTTAAAATTAAAGAAAAAGTGAAGATCCTCGATATGTAGGCGAACATTGATATCAAACGGATGAGCTTCACAGCACCAACCATCATCATGTTCTGTTTTTTAGTTAGGGACTCTAGTTATAGCAAGTATTACTTATTTATCTACTGTAGAGTAGTGTAATAGTGTTGCATTTCGTTATTACTAGTATTGCGTATTGTACAAACAGCATTGCACTTTCTCTCACTCTCTCATTGATCAGTGATTTTGTGCATCATAACAGTCGTAAAAAATTGAATAACGTAGGTTTTTATTAAATGTAATATAATATCAGTTATTTATGTGGGAAACGTTGACATATATACTTAAGAACTCTTTTAAAGCAGTGTGAAGGGTGTTTACAAGTGTCTAAAATAATTGTTTGTGTTTATCAAAAAGTCGTAAAACATACCCTTTACTACAACGCGAAATTTCGACTTATGCGAGGGGTCTCGGAACGTATCCCTCGCGTAAGTCGGGACTCGACTTTATGTTTTCTATTTTCATTTTGTCTGCTGCTTTAAATGGTTTTTTTAATGCATTTTTTTATGTTACATTTTTTTAACAGATATTTCTTTAATGTAACAACTGCGTACATTTCTTCATGCATAATTTGTTTTTTGATGATGGTTACTTCACGCATACTGCTGTGGGCAGGTAAAACGGCCATATCTATAGAAATGAGTTTTCGAGATATTTGAAGAACTGCGTTTTGGATTCAATGATAACATTAGGGAAATGTTGGAATTAGATATTTTTTTCGTGCTTTTTTTTTTTCAGCGGAAGCCATACAAGCAGGCTTATACAATAAAGTTAACGTACAATAAATGACAACAATGTAAAAAAAAAATAAAGCACTGCCCTTGACCTGCTCATAACAGTATGATGGTATAGCTTTTGAAATATGGCTATTGGAGTAGCATCCTACTTCGTGTGATAATAATTAGTGTGAATAAAAGTTTTCAAAAAATGTAGTGAAATTTATGCACATTATAACTATTAGAAAATGGAGTAATCAACAATACAGCATAGAAACTCGAAATTAAAAGAAAAGGAACGTAACATAGTACGGAATAAAATTACGTTTTAAAAAATACATACACAATGTTTCGAAATCTGTCTGCGATCCTTGGAAGGAAAACATTAATTTTCAAAACAACAATTAAATTAAACAATTCAATTAATTACATTTTTTATTATTTGTTTGCAAGTACAGCACAACCTCGTTTATCCGGAGTAACTGGGACTAAAGGCAATCCGGATAATCCGGGTAGCATGGGTAATAAGCAAAGCAAATCTTTAAATAAGGTGACTTTCGGTTCTTACAAGAAAAAATCATATTTCACAGCAGGATTATATAAAATTGTTTAAAAGACATTAAAAAATATCAAAGTATTTTTCCACATAATTTCTAAACAAAGTATTGGTCCTCGATGTTTTGGTTCAAACACGTGTGTTTTTTTGAACAAAGCAAGATCAATCTAACGCTTTATCATTTTAGTTCAGCTGCAGTGGTGTTTATTTACCATAATTTATTGTACAATCTATGCAGGAGCTGTATATTTAATCAATAAGGAGTGAATGATCGTCGTACTTATAGTATGTTCTTGCTATCATAATTTTGGATTATCTAATGCAAGCATAAATTTATTTTTAAGCTACAAATTTGATCCAGATAATCCGGAGATCCGGATAAATGTGGTTCTACTGTACAACTATCGCAATTACAGCTATCTATTTCTCATCTGACTTTCATTGAATTTAATTACAGCCTTCAGTTGATATTTTCTAGCTAAAAAATTTATTTTATTTTGCATTTGGACGATCTACTGATAAGTGACAGACTTGAGGAAGGTGACTTTTTTTTAGCAGGAATTCTTTGATTTTGAGAGAATTTGCACTAATACCGATATGCAGCTTTCATGTCAGTAGTGGTTTCTATAACTGTCAATATCTAGCAAGGTATTTCTTAAGTCTCTTCCCCCCAGTATATAGTTATTAGGGCTCGACCGATGGCATTTTTTGACCGATGGGCCGATGCCGATTGTTGGCCGATTGTTCAAAGATGGCCGATGGCCGATTGCCGATTGTTTTTCTCCAAATGGCCGATTGCCGACGGCCGATGGCCGATGGCAAAAAAAAAAAAAATCTAACGGAAATAAACTGATAAGATTGTCAGGGATTTAAAGGATCATTGATTCATTTCACTTTACTTGAATGAAATGAATCAATGTACTTTACTTCCTTTACTTTACTTTACTTCCTTTCTACGAATAAGGTAGGACTTATAATCAAAAAAAAAAAAATCAAATTTCGACCTAATTTCTATTTTACGATCACCCAATTTAAACTTCACAAGTTTTTTCGGCACATCTGTACACGCATATGTACCTTACAACATATAGATAACCAAAATATCCATTTTAAACACCTCCTCAGTTATTTATCGCAAGTTCTCTTGTGATGTCTTCATACGCGTAAACTTGCGTCACTCAGAAACGTTATGAAATAGTCAGTTGAAAACTCATACGTACGTAGTATGATGTAAAAGTTTGAGGAGAAGCAGTATAAAACCTTACCCTGAATAGTTCACATTACCGAAGCATATATATCTACAAAATAATCACCTTGAACGACTATGCACTTCTGCCAACGTTCGTATAGCTTTTAGAAGCACTCCTGGCAACCGTTTTTCATGTTGAGGATGCACGGTTTATTGATCAATGCTCTGATATGACAAACAAATAACATAACGTTTCGTCGGACTTAGCTCCGTGTGACTCTTACATGTTCCCAGCAAAAAAAAAAAACATTTGCATGGACGCCGCTTTCTTCCGTCAGGAGAAGATAAAGCTGCATCATAGAAGGTTGCGAAAAGGCTTCCAGGAGTGTTTCCAAAAGTTATATGAACACTGGCAGAAGTACGTTGTCCCTCAAGGTGACCCTTTAAAGGTGGATGTGCTTCGGTAACGTGAACTATTCTGGGTAAAGTTTTATATAGCTTGTCCCCGAAATTTTGGATCGAACTACGTACAATCAATATAGGATGTTGTTTTGCTTCTCTTTCTTGACTGTTGTATGATGATAGAAAAAAAAAAAAAAAACAACAGCCAAAAAAAAAAAAGAAACGAAAGAAAGAAAGGAAAAAAAGGAAGAAAAACAAAGACACTGTTTAATAACCAACTGATTTTTTTTTATTGAACATATAACTAATATTTCAGCAATATTGTAATAATGTATGGATTATGTACACTATACATAGTTAAAAAAACTTTAAATTATGTTATTTAATCATTAAAAAAAAACTTAAGAATAAAAATATGAAACCGTCAACAAATTACGCAATTAAAGTGGAAAGATTGCACGTAGACATTTTTTAGTCATGAAATTAAACATAAAAAGTATTAGATAAATTACAATATTAAATCATAATAGGAATATTTTTATACTTATTTAAAACTTATGAACAGAAAAATTTGCATTTTTCATAAAAGCTATAACAGTGACATAAATATTTCTGAAAAAAGAAATAGCCATGAAAAGAGTGAGGTTCTTAAAACGCAGTTACAATAAACAAACTCGATATTTACTCCAAGTTAATAATAACTGAATACATATATTACTTGATCTGATGTTTGCACATATAATATTGAACAATTTGACTGTTTAAAATTTCTTATGAAGCACTACAAACAAGTTCAAATTAAATTTTTCAATTTAACAATAATTTGCTGAAATTTAAAAAATTGCTTAATAGAAAATCCTTGAAACTTTTCTGTAACATATTATTAACAATATGATGAAAACGAAAATAACTTGTTCATTGATTTTATAAAAATGCATGAAAATAGTTACTTACAATAGGAAAAAATCGATCGCTATAAATGATGCAAAAAAGATATGGCGCGTTACGAAATAAAGGTGAAACAAGAATGAGAAATAAGCAAAATGACATTTTTTGAGCAAAATAAGTAATCGCTAAATATTTAAGAAATGCTTGGAACGACGAGAGAGGGGCGGGGGGGGGGGAGGGTCACCCGCTGATTTTGGAGTAACTCACAACATTAAACTTCGTTCCCAACTTCGGTCTCATTTGTTTAGTACAGAACCGCTACCACCAACGCCTCGGAAGAGTTTCTGAGTCGACAGCACTTCCGAAGAAAAAATTCAAAAGTCCCTTTGATTCCCGAATTATGTCAGCATTCTAAACGTCTTTAATCAATTTCTTACATTATTGCTTTAAATTCTTCCTAAACAATAGATTAAGTTTAAAAAAAAAATCTCTAATTTTATGAATGGTGTTAGTTTTAAACAACTCGGAAGTGCAACTAGAGTTTAATTTCAGAAATACAGGGAGGGGGAGGGGGGCACGTAAGTGTTCTAAAAATTACCATCGGTTCAACGGGAATCTAACAAAATGACACGAAAACCGGTTTGGCCATCTCATATTTGTTTCCATAGCCTCCAATTCGGCAATATATCACCAAATGAGCGTCAGTGTGAGACGCTATATTAGTTTTGTTTTGAAATAAGTAATTAATAGACACACACACAAAAAAAAAAAAAAAAAAGAGTAAATAGTTTTTTTAGAACACCCGATCGAAAACAAAAAGGGAAGTGCACAACTGGAACGTACGCACATCCCACATGCGAAATTTTAACCTTCTACAGCTTACCGTTTTTGAGTTATGACTTATAAGAGATACATACGTACATTCAGTCGCAAGAAACAACGCAATAATTAACTTGTTGGGTACCTGAATGCAGTATTAAAAACTCTTTCAGGGGTAACTAAAATACAAATTCATACTGAAGTTTAAGTAAACAATTTTATATGAAAACAATAACTCCCTTTACTTTGCATTAAAAAGTAAAACAGCAAAGGACTTCTCTTTTTCGAAACCATCGGCCAATTCCATCGGCTTTTCGATGTTTTTAAGGCCGATGGGCCGATGTTTCCTGCAAGTTAGCATCGGCCGCCGATGCCGATGCCGATGGCTAAATTGTTGAACCATCGGCGCCGATGCATCGGTCGAGTCCTAATAGCTATTAAGTCTCCTTTTTTATGAACTCTGAGAGATCCATTAAGTCGCACGAGGAAAATCGCATTGGAACCGGGAGGTGGAATACGTGTCCCATGTGGTCTAGTGGAGGGTGACTGTCACTCATCCAGACAAATCAAGTGCAGGGGTGTTCATTCCCTGGAAGAACAACGCCGAACTCTTCCTCCCCCGAAATACCAAGAAGACACCCAAGAGCGAGAGCCCCTCCTCCTCCAAAAAGGAAAGAAATACCCCTAACCCGCCCTCCCTAAAAAATTTCAATGGCACAGTTTACGCCATGACACCCCCGCCATCTAGTTGACTCCCCTGTCAAATGAATACAAAATTAAAATCTTTGTGTTATCCATTTTAATAACATTTATAATTAAATATTATTTATAATTAGTAAAAATATATAAAAGATGAGAAAATATAATAAGTTTAAACAATATATTAATCATATTAATTAAATAATAATTAAAATTGATCAACAACTAATTAATTGTGGTTGAGTGACATCTGTAATTTAATTTGGATGCAGATCCATGACTACACTCAGATAAGAGTTCGTGTTGCCTCCAGACATGAAACGTTTGTTTTTGTGATGGGGAAATTTGAGAAGAGACGGTTTCCCAGCGATTAGGAAGAGTTAGGTGAATAATTCGTTTTAGTGATAAGAAGTCTTCTGACGGGACTTATTTCGTCACTAAAAGAGCTGAAATAAATTATTGCGAATGCTTTTAATTTCAAGCAAATTAAAAATGCACAACAGAAAATGTAATTATTGTGGTAGAGAGATGAATAAGGAAAACGACTTCATTACTGGCTCTGAGAAGTTAACATGCCAAATAGAGGTCACAAAAGCAGCATAATATAAATAATCCTTTATTTTAAAAAATCTAAATATTTTAAACGTTTCAAAGAAAATTTCGTTGTTCTATTTCAGAAGTTTTTTGCTTTTAATCTGCGCTCTAAACATTTGATGGAAGAGTTATGCCACTCAAGTTACTGAATTACAAAATGTATTTTAGCAAAACAGAACACATAAAAATAATCATTTCAGTCACCCAATAGCAATGTTTATTATGAATTATTATTTTAATGTGCTCCATTTTGCTTAAATATATTGATTAAATGTTTAGAACAAAAAAAAAAAAAAAAAAAAAAGAAGAAGTAAAAATAAAAATAAATAAATGAAAATCAGGGAAAAGCTGTCGTTTTGAAATAGAACAAAGCAGCTTTCTTTTGATGACCAAACATTTGAAATGCTAAAAGTTGAAGACGTTCAATAAGACAGTCATGAATGGTATGATCACCTCGTTACCAACTGTCAGCATTTTGACGTAATAGCTTTGTTGGTGAAAACGATATAATGCGGTGTAAGGAAATATTAATTTTAATTTTCATCTTATTTAGAGATTACCTACTTAGAGAACATATTTACATATTTGATTCATGACAATGAGCAAATACGAAATTTTGCTAAACAGTACGTTTTTTCTGCATCAAAGAGAATTGTTTTGATCGAATTTCCTCACACCTATACATTGACCTAATTTCCTAATACTTCACTGAGCTTCAAATTTCTAGAAAGTAATTTCTAGCAAAAAGGCATTGACTTTCTTCTAGAAATCCCCAAAGCTCAATTAAACAGAGAATTACGCAAAAGGAAATACCGTGGAACTTCCGAAAAATAAAAAAATCAAGCAACACGTTGTTTCCAGAGAAAAACAACTTTTTAAGAGCCCCGCGGTCACATTTTAAGTTTTACCGCAAGACGCTAGACGGAGCGACGATCGCTTCGCACAAAACACGCGATTTCCTGTTGCTAAAAAAACGAAGAAAAGAGGAAAATCTGAGCGAATGTGAGTAAAAAATGTAAAATTTTTCTAGAAAATAACTTGAAC
The DNA here is from genome assembly GCF_026930045.1 of Uloborus diversus. Lineage (NCBI taxonomy): Eukaryota > Metazoa > Arthropoda > Arachnida > Araneae > Uloboridae > Uloborus > Uloborus diversus. The sequence goes on along the minus strand of NC_072733.1, from coordinate 88,061,947 downwards.
TTACCCTGTTTGGCCAAATGTGCTCCTCTTCGGGCCATTTGTATCCCAGTAAAAAACTAAGACCCGTTCGTATGACAACTACGAGACACTGCTAGAACTCTACATTCACGTTGCCACGATACGAACTACTATGGTTTTCGTCTGCTATCCTTTTCCTCCTGCTATCATGACGTCAATCCCCCAACCTCCGCTCTACCCTCCTACCTATCCATCGCGACCTCTTATTACTTGGGAGATTTCTTAGCAGAAGAATGCTGGGGAAGTAATAACTGATTGACAGGAGCAGTGAAAGTGGATGCATTTTTGAATGGGAATTATCGGATACACGCTGGTTGCAAAAAAAAAAAAGAAAAGAAAAAAAGAAAAGAAGGAAAAAGAGAAATCCTTCACTTGTTCGGAAAATCAGCCAACCTGTTCGGCCGTGTCTTTTAGGAATATACGTCACATAACTTTAATAATAATTGTTGGAATATATATCTTTCTTTATAAATGCAGGTTCTTTTTAATAAGTAAATGTGTTTCAGTTTTTTTATTTTTATCCTTTTTTTTTCTGTTTATTTTTGTCCCTAAAGGATCAGATTTCAACTTACATTTAAAAAAAAGAAAAAAAAAAAAAAACTGTAGATATCAGCGGCCAGGGGCGGCTCGTCACTATGGGCCGGGTGGGCTTGGCCCCCCCAGAAAAATTGTGCACCGAAAAATAAATTATTCATAAATAACGTTTTGTATCTCAGTTAAAAAAACAACAGAAAACAAAGAATTGGGGGCGTGAAACAGATTTTAAATCTCTAAAACATTTTTCATATCGCTAATAAAATATTAGAAGTTTTCCATCTGTTAGCGTTCGTGCTTGCAAGCTTGGGGCTTCGACTGGTTTGCCCCAGCCACACCTCCGCTCCTAACCAATCACGACGACTCTACCAGACAAACCAAAACCGCAAGACGCACCACCCCAATTAATCCTCCGTGGGCAAGAATTCTCTAGCCCATGGACGGGCAGCAGAAGGTGGGGGAAGGATTTTAAGCACGTCACTTGTACGAAAAAACAGCTCGGAGGGCAGAAAAAAGGGAGCCCACGTGAATGAAAAAAAGGTTTCTTTTCCTCCGTCCCTCTTTTGTCTTGAATCCGGAAAGGGATTTACAATTTTATGGATTTATCGCATCTAATGCAGATTTTTATTAATTTATTTTTCTGCTTGGAACTAATATGAGCTGAATTTCTGAATGGGCAGTTTATTTTCGAGTAGCACAGATCGGTTTTAAGTGAGGTACTAATTAAAAGCTCTGAATTTGTCCGAAAGTTTTACAAAAATCCTTCAATTCGGTGAGATCTATTCAATTTTCTGATTTGTTCTGATAATTGGCTAAAGTTAATAAGTACTAATCGTAAAATAGCCTCTATTAATTTATTTTCTATGTTAAAGTAGTCTATCGCGGAACAAACTTGACTTTTTTCTGTTAGACCCGGTACATCGCTTTCAGTCCTTAAAAGACATAGCGGCTACATTACCTCAAAAATGACTGAACTATTGAGTTTTGTTTATTTGAAAACTTCATATTGTTTCAGAAATCATGGGAATTTCAACGCACTAGCTTAATTATTTTTTAAAAATATTGGCTTTAAGTCACTCACGCTAGGTGTGCGTTTTCTCGATGAACTTCTTTTTGGGCAATCACAAATTGCTTATTGTTTTCACTTGACCGTTGGATTACATCCGTCGTTTGATTTTATTTTTCTATGCTTATAGGGTAGGTGTCCATGTGCTTCGGAATCAAATTATTTATAAAAGACCCTTCTCGAAATCACACAATCCTTTTTACATGAAAAAAGTAGCCAGCATACAACATCCAGCCCCTGACATTCATTTGAATTTTGACGTCTTGAACTCAAATTACGGTTGCGATAAAAGCTATTAGTAGAAACAAGAAACCGAACGAGCATTAGGGTCTTATCGCAATTTGCGATTGCGAAAAGCATAATTTAAATTCAAGCTCTCAAAGTTCAAACTTTTTTTTTTTTGTGCGTTTCCATGTTATTGAAATAGTTAAGGTTTTTTTTATATTGAAGATACAGCTTCAAAGTAATACGTTTTGCTGTCAGTACAATATACTATTTAGCAAAATTGTGCATTGGATAAGCACTTTATAAATTACTAAAATGTTGAGAGTTTTTTTTATCCTTGTAAACAAAATTTACTATGGAAGTTTTATGATTTTTTACATAATTAACGACAGAATATTTTTAATAGAATAAGCAAACGAATGCACAGCTTTTAAGAAATGATTATTATGATCATTTAGCAAAAGCGATTTCTGAAATATCTGCAAAAACAAAAAACAAAAAAAAAAAAAGCCTTATAATTTTTTATAAAATTGAAATATTCTTAAGTGTTTTGAATTTTTTAATGGCATTAAAAAAATTATTGATTAATCAGTAAGCGCGTGCAAAGATTTCAAAAAATTACACATTTTATTTAAATGCAAAAAAAAAAAAAAAAAAGAATTGAACTATGAATGTGATGTGGCCCCTAGGTATTGTAATGTGGTTTCACACAATAAAAATTCAAGGATTTTTATAATCAAGAAGAATAAATTGTCAATTAAGGAAACTGTTTCTAGATAAAATATTGTTGCCGATTTCGTAATTTGGTTTAAGGGAGCATAGCTAAATCGAAATTAATACTACTGCGCGATCAACTTGATTGTTATTGGTATAAAGACAGTAATAGTAATTTGATTAATGCTGTGTGTTGTTTATTACTAGTTACATGGGTTGGTTGTCTTTAAATTTAGGTTGTTTACCTTGAAATTGAAAAAAAAAATATTAATCAAGTGAATTATTTAGTAAAACACCAATTTCAAACTTTGACGCTTGAAGAGAAGCTCGAAATGAAGAAACTGCACAAGGATCATATTTTGTTGCTCAGCATTACTTCATTGTTACTCAACATTAGCTCTCTTCATTTTATCTGTATAAATATTATTGTGAAAGCTTTACAGAGCAGGCCCACCCGCCAAATTAAGGCACGAGCCGCCACTGTCAGCGGCTAGCGCATACTTACAGAGAGAACACTCTCTTGGAAGTTAAAAAGTTGCCCTTCCTCCGACAGTTACCGCTGAAGTGCAGAAATTATTCTTTCTGCAGATTGTCTAGGTAATGTACAGATTAACTATGGAGATATATAGAAGTGTAGAAAATTGTTTCTCAAATTATAAATGCAAATTATCTAGGCTAGGTCAGCGGTGCCCAACCTACGGCTCGTGGACCACATGCGGCCAGCGAAGCTGATCTGTGTGACCCGTTGTCAATTTTACAACTCAAAAACCATGATTAGCTACAATGTCACAAATTTGGAGCCAATTTTCTAAAATTGGTTTCTGGAAAACACTTCGCATTGATAAAATGAGTATCAAATAATGGTAACAGTAATTCTAGGTTTATAATTTTCTTTCTTTTTCTATATTTTCACATATTATTTTGAAAATTAAAAAATATCTTAAATTTTTATGATCTGCGAGAATCATCTTAATATGAGGTGTGGCCAAAGGCACCCTGAAGGGAGGTCATGGGAGGTCAGTGTGAAATTCCAAAAATTTCTTTATTCGGCAAATTTTGTCTGACGATTCGGTAAAATTTGGAGTTCTATTCGGAAGTTAGAGAATTTCAGCCCTTCCAAAAACTGAAGTTCGGGGCACCCCTGGGTGTGTCCCTCATGTAAAACAAAAAGTTTGACACGACTGATCTAGGTTCATGCTCACAAACTCCTAGGATCTACTTCCAAACTCCTTAAAGTGAAAATACGATATTTTGATGGAACAACTGCAACTTTTCTGTACGCGGAAATGCCATGTATTTACTTATCGATTTCAGAAGATAACAATAACAATACACAATCAATCAGCAGTTAGCTGTTAGAATCAATTATCAATCAATTAAAAACCATAATACAAAGAATCAAATAGTTTAAAACATTGTTACAATTAAGGATATTAGAGTAATGTAATTTATTCACATTTCTATTTCTAAAAAATCAAATTAACACAATCAAATAACTACAAATTAGTTGATGATATCAACCATCAATCAATTGAAAAACTATAATGCAAAGAATCAAAAGGTTTGAATTATTATTACAAGTAAGGAAATGATTTTGCAAATCATATGATAAAATTAGGCTTAATTTTACTTATAAGTATTACAGCAAAGATTTAAGGCATTTTGAATTGCACAGATTACTCTTGACAGTACTAACTCTTGATTCCGTTTATTCAGGGGCGTGCACAGAAATTTTGGGGCAAATCACAAATGAGTTTTACGGGCCCCCCTCTACATTGTTTACCCTTACAAATCTTTATACAAATATTTCACCGGTCATTTAAAAAATCTCGGGTCCTCTTAAGGTTCGAGCTCGGGCCAGCAGGTGTCTCTTCTCCCCCCGCCGCCTCTGTGCAAGCCCCTGCATTTATTAACGGAGCAAATATGTTAAGCTGCCGTGCAAATTAACTTAACAATCAGCATAATAACGACTTTCTAGATTAGGTGGTAACACTATGTTTAAATAAATTTCACGCTTTATTTTATTTATTTGTTATAATATAAGGTTAGGTCGTAATACAGTAATCGCTTATAAGGTCACTTTTGTCTGACGTTCTCTGAATGATTTCAGTACCTAACAGATTCACTTCCAATATTTAAAGGATCGTATTTTCCGCAATATACGATCCTTAAAAAGTGAAAAGTCACTTCTCTTACTAACGTTCTATGAAGTGCAGATAATGCAGCGGAAAGTGATACCAAAAAATGAAGCAGTAACCAGGCCCAGATCTATAAATTTTGGGGGCCCCTGCAAAATCTTTGTAGGGCCCCTCCTCAGACACCAGCAGGTTTTTTTTTGTAACGTTAATAAGTCTTCATGCCAGTTTTTTTCTCCTTTTTTAAAAAAAAATTTCTTGAGCCGTTGGGTCCCCTTAAGGACGTCCCCCCCCCCTTCTGCGGGGCTTGCGGATACGCAGATCCAGACCTGAAACTGAATGCTGAACTGGACTTGCCTAAAACTGATGAATGTTGATGTTTTTATATGTGAAGTTTGTTCTTTTTATATGTACTTTGCAAGCAAAACCGGAGACTGACGAATGTAGAACAAGTCACTGATATAATGACCAAATTGTTACGTAAACATGATTTTACACTGCATGTTTACGTAGAGGTTTCAAAAAGTAAGGTAACAAGATTTCTGACGTGTGCGCAGATTCTCTGAGTGAATAAAAATCATGCTGAAGAAAACAATATAATTGGATGATGACCTTCAAATTGTACCAGTGGATGGAACTGGCAGCTGAGTGTCCAATAACAGGACAAAATGTTAATTAAAAGATGGCTACGTTGACAGAAACATGTCCCACCAATGAAACACGATGTGTGATAATGTTTAGGTGATTGGATCACCTTCCTCACAGTCAAGACCTCGCTCCAAGTGACTTCAATCTCTTTCTCTTTGGACCTTTTAGGAAAAGCTTGGAGGTCCGGCATGGAAGAAATCATCGTCAAGAAGGTGAAGGTGAAAGCGTACAGTGGGGCAGAGGGCGTACAGTGAAGTGAGACACTTTGTGACAAACAAGTGCGCCCCGATGGGAGGTCACAGAATTTCCTTTTTTGGCAAATTTTGCTGACGATTCGCGAAATTTGGAGACCATAGTGCAACATTGAGATTCTTTTTTTATTTTTTTCAAATTGATTTTTAATGATGTCTAATGTTCTTTCTCACTATATGTTATGCATGTAGAACATTTGCGCAAGCTCGTTTATTATCGTTCGGTGAAAGTTAAATTTCATTCGGCAGATTGAGAATTCCCTCTTTAAAAATGTTAGTTTGGGGCACTCCTGGTGGAGGGGGAGGAAGATAAAAATGTGTCATGGAAAATGGACAGTCCCTTAACCTATATAGAAATTTCTTTGAAGCTATTAACCGTTAAAAATCTCGCACTAGAACTTAAGTGAAATAACTGCGATGTTTTATTGAAATCGCAGAACTTACTCTCCTCGCGGTAGTTCATCACGTTGCAACGGGACCTCGGTGGCGCTGTGGTAAAAGCTGTGTCTTCTAAGCCAGAGGCGTGGGTTCGATTCCCACCTCGCCCTGGGTGTTTTTCTTTTCTCATGTATTATAAATCTTTCATTTGTATTGTCCTGAGCATAAAATTTGGAAAAACGTTGTGGATTATTGGAGGTATAAAGCTTCTCTGCTGAGAATAGTTAAAGACCTCAAAGTGTGTTATCAAATCAAATCAAAGTTGCAACAATGAGTCAGTGTCAATTTTGTGCTTGGCTTTTAACCTCGATTTCGTCGTTCTTTTTATCATAACATGTGGATTTCAAGTTTTCAATTAAATAGTTTTAGATTGGCAATGTTTGTTCCCTGTTTCTCAATGTTTACGCGAAAAAGATATCTCGGGGCTTCGGTAGCCTTGTGGCTTCGCCAACTGCTTTGTAAGCAGAGAGGCTCGGGTTCGATTCCCGCCTCTAGCCCTGGGTATTCCTTCATTCCTATGTAATGTACATCTTTCATGTGTATTGTCCTGGAAATAAAATATGGAAAAAGGTTGTAGATTATTAGAGGTAAAAGCTTCTCCGCTGAGAATAGCTATATACCCCAATATGTGTTATCATAAATCAAATCAAAATCATAAATCAAAAGAATTCTCAGCAAAATACTAAAGAATTTCTTCACCGATCTGGGATGTTTGGAGACAACGAAGCTTTGAATTTATGGGAAGTGATAGTAAGTAAGTGGTATGGTTAGTTGATTTAAATCGATGTAACTATTGCACCCTAATTAACTGATATATTTGAATGTATTAACTTTTTTAAAGAATTGATGCATACATGCTTATTCACTAAAAAAGATATATGAATCGGTTATAAGGTCATCCCGCTTATAAGGTCAGTATCGCTGAAGTCTCGAGGGGTGACCTTATATCGAGGTCCGACTGTGTTCTTTTAAAACTGAAGAGTATAATTCAAGTTTTTATTTGTCCCAAAACTTAAGTTTTCGGCCCGAAGCACAAGTTCTATACTTCAGTACATTTCAAAAAACTTTCTTTTTTTTTAAATTCTCTTTTCCCGGGGGGAGGCATTGCCTGTGATAAAATTTTAAAAGAAGTCACTGCGGTGACCTACTAGCAAAACCCAAAGTCATCAAAATAAATATAAATCAAAGAGAGAGGGGAGGAGGAGGGGGGGGGGTTATGCGTTATCTTTGTTTCATTTAAGTACTCGCTATAATATTGCAGTCGCAGCGTAGCCCTCGCAGCATTAAATTTACAAGAAATGGTATGTGGCAACAAGTTGGGGCAAAGTGAAATAGCGGGACAAAGTGAAATGGTGAAATATTTACTCTGTTTTTAGCGCCTCCTATCTGGTAACATTTTAACCATGTAGTGGCAAGTGTACTTCTCCAATCAATTAAAAGTTACCCCTGAATATCAAAGCCTATGATAATACAAGCCATTTTCAAAACTGATACTCAAACTGTATAATATTTTAATATAAATCAAAAATTATTTTTGTAATTTTAAAATGATTAAGTTCTTATAATTAACATTTCAAATATTAATTGAGACCTACTAATATTCGGTGCAGTATTCAGTTACTTAATGTTAAAATTATTTTTATTTCAAACTAGCTGCACCCTCACGGCTGTGCTTGTGCTATAAGGTTACACCAAAAAAGTTCTTTAAGCGTATTAAGTAATTTTTTTCTTTTAAAATTACGTTTACTCTTGATGGTTTTCTTTTTTTTTTTTTTTTTTTTTGTATATTTTTAATGTTGCATGAAGATTCAAACTCTGATGAATTAAAAATCTTGTGACAGAATTCTTCAAAACTTTTATGCATTCACTAAGTACATAACTGGGGAGGGACACAATGTAAAGGAAAGGCAATATAACACGCTCATCAAACAAATATATGTCATTCTGAAATTTTATAGTTTTCTTTTCAGACATTTTCACGCAACTTAACCTAACAAATGATTTTTCCCGTGTCTCGTTTGATATTTTCAGAACTGCGCGTCAGAATCATAACAGAAGGCGCTAAAAATGCTTTTGATGATTCGGTGAAGGTAAAACATTTCTTTCTGCACACTTTAAACAATTTTTATTATATTTTCATGCGAAATATCATTAAATATGAGCAAAAGAAAAAAAACATCGTACTTTCATAATCGATTTTGCTAAATAAGTTCTCCATTACTTGTTTTGTACTGCTAAAGCTTTTTAACGCCGTTTTAAGTAGTGATGTTCCGGATCATCAAAAAAGTAGATCCGCGGATACGGGTACGGATCCGGATCATTAGTGTCAAGATCCACGGATACGGATCTCATTTTTTTTTTTTTTTACCCAATTCAACTAGCCAACTGTAAAATTTGTTACGGAAGGTACTCCCGTCAGATTAATGGCAGTTTCTTCAAAAAATGTCAACTGCGGCAAAAATATAATCAAGACTATGATTTACTCTTTAAAGAAATCTCCGTTAAAATTGGGGCAGAGTTGGAAGGAATGGGCCAGTGCTGTATTAATGTTTAGATGGAATGTGAAAAATTATTTCTGGCTTACTCGGTAGATGTAGGATACAGGAGCAAGAGTGTAAAGCTGCTACTCGACAGGCTAGAAATAATTTTTCGCATTTTATTTTCAGCATAAATGCAGCGCTGACCCATTCCACCGAACTTACTCCGACCGACGAAATACAGAGCCGGGAACACCTTTACAAACAGTAAATAGAGTATTTAGTCTCACCTTTTTTTTTTTTTTTTTGAAGGATGCCGAGAAAAACATAAATGAAGAATAACAGAAACCCCAAATGAATAACAAAAATTAATATTAAATTGAAAATTAAAAAATCAAAACATGTCTCGGAGAGCCGACCTCATATTAAGATGAATTTCGCGGATCAGATTACACATTTGTTAACAAATATGAACTGACAGCAGGTAAAAATTTTAAATCATTGAGCTTTTTCTCCTTATCTTCCGACTATGAAATCGCTACCAATCACGCGTATAAAGGCTTAGAATTGCATTTAAAATTTACTTTACAAGATTATAGCTCCTACTGTGTATAAGTTGGAAGTTTCAAATAAATGTCATACGCAGAAAACTTCGTTCTTTCAATTAGAGCCAACATAAAGTAGGCGTAAGGGTAAATTTTTACTACCATATTTGTGAAAAACGCTAAGTCGGTTTTTAATTAATATCTCCGGTAATTAAAGTTCTACAAAAACGAGGCCAAGATAAAAAAACTTTCGATCAAGTCACCTTTTGAATTAAAAATGAATTATCAAAATCGGTTCATCTGTTTAGGAGCTACGACGCCACAAAAAGACACACTGATACACACTTTCAAAACTTATTCCCCCTTCCTTTTTGCAACGGGGGAGGGGGGGGAGGATACAAAACTGGCTTCTGAAATGATACTTTATAATTTAAATAGGGAATAAAACCTAATTTAAACGGAATTTAAGAGTCTTTTATTCAAATATTTAACAATTTTTAGAATAGAAATGATCCGTTTAAGATCCGTCAAAAAAGTAACGGATACGGATCTTTATCTTCCCTCGGATATCCGCGGATACGGATACGGATATCCGGAACATCACTAGTTTTAAGAGAGTAGTCGTCACAATATCTCAAAAGGGGCTTTGTTTTGTTTTATTTTATTTGCAGTGAGAATCGGTTTTTTAGTTTTGTAGCATGAAGTGAAATATTAACAGCAGTATCTCATGATACTTATTAAATTACTGATTTTTCTATTATTGGTATAAGATTTGTTGTCTAAATTCCCGTAAACGTATTTTAAAAAGGAAAGGAAAAATACTTTTATATCGTAAATCTACTAGTTGTATCGCTTAAAAAAGTCACAAATAAATTAAATTAGTCAAGAAAATTTTTAAAGTGGGATTATGAGTTGTGGAAATATGTATCGGTAGATCAGTCTGTCTATCTGAAAACCATTTTTTTTATTAAATAGATCTCTATCAAAAACCTCATTCTCACGCTTCTTTGCTTAATTTAAAAATTGTTTCGTTCATATTTAAACAATGAACTGAAATCAAGCTCAACATTATAGACAGGGTCCGACAAATTGAGCCGCAGAATAATAATCATAGTAATAATAACAAGAAGAATAAAATAACCTCACTAGCTCTATCAGAACAAGGGAAAAAAATCTATTTCAAATATATTTTATTTAACATATTTTCACTCTTCGTTTTGTCATCAAAATTCCAGGTAAAGTAATGTTTTACCAGCAAACTAATATTCAAACTTTCAATCATCAACATTTTCTAATTTTCAGAACAACATATTATTAATGCCTCAGGTATGTACAAACTGATTTAAGGACGTTAAATAAGTGAGTAGGTTTGAAAATTTGTTTAAAATTGAAGAATTTTGCCATTTAGGCAACAATGAGGTTCAGAAAGTCATCATTTACAAAAAAAGAGAATGGTGCCATTTTTGGTGCAAAGCTGTAGTCGATCTAATTTCTGAAGCATTCTAAGCTTAGTTAAAGTTTTTCTTGGATGGTATTGATTAATTTTGAAATTTTTTAAACAATTCAAAATTTTTCAAAGCAAAAACTTACGGGAAAAAATTCATCTATAAAGGATAATAATACTGGGAATAAAAACTATTTTCAGCACTGATTACTCGAGAAAGTGGCAAAGATTTTGAATGCATTTTTCATTTTCGGTTTTAAGATAGAAAAATAATTGTTTTTAAAACTCGAAATGCACTTCTCCGAAAGTCAGAGATTGATTGTATGACCCAAAGTGGAGTAAATTTGAGGCCTAACGTTTTTATATTGTTAACATAAATGTTTATGATGAAGTGTTTTTAATTTCATTCTAGAGTTTCTTCTTCATCTTCTTATCTTTATTTGTTGCTGTTGTTACTTACTAAAAAGCTGCTTATAAATGATGTTAGATGGCCATGAGGGGGTAGGGGGGCTCCTGGACCTGAATGCGTCATTAACATTTTTAAGAGGGATTTTACATGGTTTTTACTCCCATTTTGGGAGTCCCGTTCTTTTGAGAAAGGGGAGGGGGCAGTAGTTAAGAGTGGCGTGCTGTCTTTCTTATTGGGATGGGAATTCCTAATAAAGCGAACATTACAAAAGAAAGTCTTGATAAAAGGAGTTATTGCTGTTATAGCTTAGAGAACTTATAGAGTTTAGAAATCCCACTGAAATTGAGCGGAAAAAAAAAAAAAAACTAAAGTCTTTTTAAATTTGTTGTTGTTGTTGTTGTTGTTAGGGTTGAGACAAGCATGCATATAAACATATTTTATCACTTCAAAATATTTATAAAATATGAATTCTCGTGAAGAAGTTATGTGACTTTTTTTTATCAAATAATAAAAGACTTTCCATAAAATATTTACCAATATCAAGAGAGTTGTCCTTGGATAATCGACAGATTAAATAGATTTTTTCCTATGTCCATAAATCCCGGAATCAGGAATAAAGTTGGTTTTCCCACTCTGGTTTTTCGCGATAGCTCACACATATATCTCAAAACTATTATGTACATTTAAAATCGTTATACCTTAATTGAAGCGTGTAGCTGCAAAAATAGGTATCTCCATTTCCAATTTTTTCGCAAATACATTTTTTTTTCTTCCAGTTTTTTCATTGGAATACGTAGGCCAACAACCTGAGGCAGTCAGAGAGTTTCAAAATGATCCACTAAATGGTTTCAACAAAGCAGGAAAGTTTATTGCAACTCATATAGTTTTGCACTGACATAGGGGAGGGTGGCCCAAAGCGGGTAGGTTAACGAAGAACAATCGAAAATTGTAGTTTTTGGCTTTTTATCGTAACAATTTTGATTTTGTTTCGTAGGAGGGTTCTTGAACTTCAAATTAAAAAGTGATTCTTGCAATATTTCAAACCCAATTTATTTATTATCAAACATTAAAAACACTCGAAAAACCCGCTTTGCCTTACCAGGGGACCTAAAGCGGGTGAGCCATTCGGGTAAAGCGGGTAAGCCTAATTAATTGCGATTTGGTACATTTATCTGTCAAATATGAAGCAATAAAGGATTAAAGCAATTGACTATCTAACTGCCACTATACAAATATAAATAGTAAAATTATCCCTATCGAATTGAAGTTAAAAACATAACTCAGCACATTTGTTTGTAAAACATAAAGAAATATTTGATTGAATCAACAAACTAGCAAATTTTCATCATTAAAAAAAAAAAATTGAAAGTTATACTTATCCTATTTAAATGGAAAATCTAAGTCAGTACATTTGCCTTGCCAACAAGACATATAGAAAAATACCCACTTTGCGCGAAAGCACGTTATTGATTTCAATAATTATGATCTTAAATTAATAATTGAAAAAACGGAATGACCATCATTGTCTATAGGTGGATGGAGTCAGAATAACGTAATATTATTGACAATAAAAAAAAATTAGCTGGTCTTCGACTAATCACAAGTTACATACCTTCAGTTTTTTTTTTTTTTAGAAATGTATCATTTTTTTTTTGTATTTTAAGTCTGGCTACGTTATGCCTCTTCACCGCTGCTTCGCTGGGACTGATTGAAACTCGGGTACATAAGGGTAAACACGACATACGCATAATATCATTGCCTAACCGTTTTGGGCCACCCTCCCCTATGTATGAGTTTTTCCTAAAACATTTTTTTTTTTGGAGATACCTACAAGAGGTGGACAATGTCGTTCTTTTTAATGAACCGTTCATCAGAGGATCATTCATTCTTTTGATCCGTTCATTCAACTCTTTCATTTGAACGACTTCGTTCATTTAAAAAAGTTGCAGGTGATCTCTCTGCACTACATGCTCGCGTATATTCGAAACGTTTCATTAGATCAGTAATATCCATTGATGGAAAAATAATTAAAATGATCTAAAAGTAAGAAAATATACCTATGAAAAATGAATTTAAAAAGCTGTGTGAAGGTTTAGATGTATAAAGCAATTATAGTTCATTTTGTAAGATATTCCTCAGTTGCCGAATGGTAAGATATGTTTTCCATTCCAAGAATCGCAGGTTCCATTTCAGCATGTCAAAAACTTAAGTTATTAATTTTTTCCAGCTACAGCGCTGTATATATACAATATTACCAATAGATCATGTATAACGAAAAAAAGTAACAACAAATGTATCGGTAGCTTAGCCGCAGTACCGGCTAACTTAATTTTCAAAAAAAGACTTGCCTAAAAATATTACTGAGCTTCAAAATTATTCCACAGAACCAATGAGAAAAAATAAATAAGTACAGTAAAATCCCTCTAATGCGGACACTAACGGGATTTTTTTTTTTTTTTTTGTCCGCTCTAGAGAGGTGTTCGCAGGACAGGGGTTTAATAATGTTATTTGCATTGGAACAGGGGAATTAAAAATTGTCCGCATAAGAGAGGTGTCCGCCTTTGAAGAGTGTCTGTTAGGAGGGGTTTTACAGTAAATAAATAAAATGCAACACTTTTTTTTAATGGGGAAAAAATTAAACAGTAATAATCTTTATTAAAAATTTCTCGATAATGAATGTAATATAAGCGACTTTTGCATTTCACCAAGCAAGTTAAAATTAAAGCCAAATCAATATGGATGGTAGTTGATAGGAGGGATGTTATAAAAGACAAAAGAATCTAGAGAAAAGTGATAAAAGGTATTTTTAGAAATAACTTTGGCGACAGAAAGCGTGGAATGATTTTATCTGGAGGGACAGGAACTGGAGTGTCTAAAAATTTTGTTAGTACCCCAAACAAGTTACACAAATCATTACTAATGGATACAATGGAAAATTGCAAATGAACTGCAACGATGAAAGAAAAATGATGAATAAAGCAGAAAGTAAAAAGGTTCGGATGAAAATATCGTGTTGCACAGAGAAAAAGGAAATTTAAGATTGATTGAGAGTTAAAATTTTGAAGATCAATGTAATTAAAAAAAAAAAAAGCATTTTATCACAAGTGCATCAACACAACGTTCCAAACTGCTCACCGTTCAAAAGAAGGGTCGTTCATTTTTGAGTGAACGAACGGATCCTTTCATTTTAAAGATTCGTTCTTTTTTACCCGTTCGTTCATAAACGACACATTCCTAATACCTACGTTTTCAGCCATGCGCTTCAATTTTAGCATTGAAGAAATCTTTATATAATAATTAAAACAAATTCCAAATAGCTATGTTAAGGGTACACTTGGAAACTACTTAATTTCGGCGTTAGTATTGGCTGGGGCTTAGCAGGGTTGTGATTTCAAAGTTTTTCGGGGGGGGGGGGTAATGTTACTTACTAAATACACATGAAGGGGGAAAAAAGCAACAAAATTTGTTCACAAATGCATATTAACATTTTGTTGCAGAGCAGAACAGATCGAAATGAATGAGAAATTCTGTCCCCTTCATTTGCATAATTTAACACAATTTTCGTTAAACTCTACTTTTGAGAGTGCTTCTCGATAGCATCCTAACATATTTTGCAGGGTTATCCACTCACCTCAAACGCCATGGAGTAACCCCCCTCCCAAAATGAGAGTCTGCTCCAAAAAGAGAATCCTTGAAGCAAACGCAACTGAAAATTTCAAGTCCAATACTGCGCTAGGGCCGTCATTTCAGTGTTTCGAGGTGGGTGGGGGGGGGGGGGCGAAGGGTTTGAACTCAATGCATTTTATAGAATTTAAAAAAATCAAAAGTAAAATGTATCGTTTTCGAATCCAGGGCGGGGGTGAATTCCCCCATCCCATTGCCAAATGAGGGGCTTGATCTGGACCCCCCTTCACTCGGGCAGCCCTGTGTTCTGTAATTGCAAACTAACCTGATAACCCGTTTGTTTTAATACGTTATGAGAGAGAGTGCGTCTAGCAGGTGCTTGACCTCAAGAGAAATCAGCCGACCTTCCTATTCGCCAATCAGTGGCGTGACGTGACGTCACGTTATCGCGCGCAATCTTCCGATGCGAGCGCCTGAGTACGGTTTTGAAACATATTTCTACATTTTCGTTTGCTGACTCTCGCATGTACGTCAATGATGGGAATTCAAAATTGTGTCGATAATGAAACAAAGTGAACAAAACTAATTCTTTTAAGGTACAAAATGAAATAATTGCACATAAAGTTATGAATGTTACTTTTTGTTGGTTAGTTTCTAGTTTCATCGAAATATGAATGCCTATGATTGCATTTGCAGGGTTTTGTGCGAAGCTCGAGATTTTTTTTTCTTTCTTTCTTTTTTTTTTTAAATTTATTTATTTATTTATTTTTTTTTTGTCTTATTTCTTTTTTTTTCAGGTATTTTCTTTCTTTTCTTTTTCTTTTTTTTTTTTTTTTTGCCTGTCTATTGAAACAGATTTCTCCAGAGAGAGGGACATGGATACTTCTGAAGCGTGGTTTGCTTTTGTTTACAATATGATTTTTAAAGTTGAAAAAATCAAATTTTTTTGTTTTAAAAATGAATAAAAGGTAGAGATAGATACATAAAAAAGGTATAGATAGAGAAATAGTTGTATAAAAGGTTTATCCAAACTATATTTTGATGCTTTTGTTATTCTACGTTATCATTATTTTTATTTATTTCTTTATACATATATATATATATATATATATATATATATATATATATATATATATATATATATATATATATATATATAGTTTTTGTACTAATAAATAAAATTATTTGAATAAACAATTTAAATTTTTATTCGTAAAAAGTTCTAAAGAATAGAAACATTGTATTTAAGTCTCGTTAAAATTTCTTGTATAACTAAGCACTAAAATAAAATCTGTAAATTAACTTACGGCATATAGCATAAACTGTTGAGTCTCTTAAGCCATTAAACGCAAATAAAGCAACTAGGAAGTACTTGTAAAAGGAAAAGATAGAGCTGTACAAAAACAAACATTTGCGAAATTCCACTATTCACAGTAAGACTCATTTTTAGTAAAGAAAGCTGAGAAATTTGATTGCTAGTGAAATTTGTTTGAGAGTGCAAAACCAAAATTGAAACAAAACTTTCTTTGGTATAGCAAAAAAATTTAGGTTCCCATAACATTTCCCGGTTCTTGATCCTCCTATTGAGGGTTATGTATTTTTACTATTGAGTGAGGAAGATTTTAAAAAGTTCTAGAACACAATTCGAGATGAATAAAATGGTGGTAGTGAGGGAAAAAAAATCAATAATTGCATGCAAACCCTTGAATGCTGTTCAATTGTCATTTAAGCTTCAAATTTAAAAAAAAAAATCGTTTTCTTTGTCATCGTTTTTTAAGGTTTTAAATGGATGTTAAAAAATAAACCTGTACCAAAGCTATCGATAAAAATGTTTTTACATTAATTAAAGTTTTTTATATATTTGTTTCAATTAAAACGTCAAGTTGAGATGAGAAAATTGTATTCATTTTTCCGTTGGTGTTTTCATCTATAGAACCTTTTCACAAAAAACGTATAAAAAAAACAGCCTGAGAGAACTTGAAATCCATTAGATTATGGAGAAAAAGTGCGATTTCTATTTTAAAAAATATATCTTGAGGCTGTTCGTTTACATTTAAGCTAATTTTTGGGAGCATTTGTTTACTTCATATAAAATACGCGTTTATACTCCCTCTCCAAGCTTGGACTGCAGGGTCCAAGAAAAAATGACCAACTCTGACTCCTACTCCCAGAATTTTAGAGCATTCGACTCCTTTACCCCAAAATCAGTCCGACTTCGACTCCAGCTCTGATTCTGCAAGCACTGACAGAGTTGCAGACCCTGGCGGGAAAGGACCGACTCCGACTCCGACTCTTGAAATGTTAAACCTTCGACTCCGACTCCTTTACCACAAAACCAGTCCGACTCCACAGCCCTGCTCCGTGCAATGCATTTTCCACGAAATCATTTAAAATAAAATATGTACCGGAATAATATCTGTCGAGTACAGGCTTTGATAACTACACGTTACAAGAAACAAGTAAGGTGAAAGTGAGCACAAGGATTTGTGTTTCATCACTCTTTGAGCACAGAAGTTTTCCCCCTATCTTTATTTCAAAACTTCATTTTGACGCTTCTTCCTCAAAACGCATGCCTTCTTTCACGTTCGACCTGAGAAATTATTCATACGGAAATGTCCTTCACACAGCTTTGCATCTTTTCAAGCTTTTTGTGATTGCTTATTGTGCAATCTTTCAGATTTGTAGGCCAAAAAGATCTTGCTGCGTAATTATGCCAAATTTTCAATTTAAAACACATGAAAGTCTACTTAAAACGTAGTTTTTAAACATTATTCTTCTTTAAATTTGTCAGAACATTTGAGGCTTTGTATATAATTATCTCTAACCATGCCAGTGGCGAGTAATTAAATTGAATTTACAAGAAAATAATTTATTTATTTGAACATACCATACATAGCGTTTTTATTTAAACTATGCTTACTTTTTAAAATATATACATAAATATATATTTAAGCGTTTATCTTCCTCAGAAATAATGCTATTTCTCTTCTAATTGTTGACTGACGGGTTTTAAGGAGTTTCTATCTCAAGAAAAATGTTCAAAGTTTGAATGACATAAAAAATTTAAAAAGTATATTCCCATAACGTGCTTAATAGTTTTTATACAAACACGAACATTTACTTGATCAGGATTTCTATTTTATAAACCGACTGTGCTTCACCAGCAGTCAAGTTAGCAAAATGCTCTATGTGGATAATGGTCGAAATAATTTTAATGTTCAATACCATCTGAAAATATAACTCCGTGAATTAAATATTTCAAATTGCTCCATTCCCCCCCCCCCCCGTAAATTATGTGACATTATAAAATTAGTAATTAAAATAAATTATCCGCTAAAAAAGTGTCGTTGAGTAAAACCGGCAATTCCTCCTCTTTTCTTTTCTTTTCTTTTTCTTTTCTCTTTTTTTTTTGTTTTTTGTTTTTGCCTTTTACTTAAATTTTTTTTAAAGGTTCTTGTAATATCATAACAAGAAAATTTATGTCATTATAAATTTTACCAAACCATCAACAGCAAAATTTCGAGTACTGCATTCTAAACACAGAATATTTCGGACAATGTTTGAAATAATTACTAGGCAAAAAATATTGATAATATCTCCGTATTAAAATGAAACTGAGATCATACCTTTATGCAAAATCATAATATATGATTCATGAAGAACCAATGTATTAAAAAAATCCAATAAAAATCCAAAAGTGAAAAATATTAATATATATAAACTGAGAATATTCAAAAAACGTACCTTTATCCAAAACCATTTTCAACACTGCCTGCATAACACGTAAAATCCAGCAGTTTCAAGTATATCCTTCTCAAAGTTACCTTACATTTAAACGAATCTTGATCCTTTCCTTGCTTTATTTGAACTGGAAGAGCACGATCTAAACTGTTGATTCCGTGAAAGAGGATCGGAATTAAAATGTCATTGTCACGCCACCGCCACGAAGTAATAACTGATAAAAATGAAATGGAAGAAGTGTGGAAAATCGGACGAAGGTTCTATACCAGAAATGAGTTTTATGCATATCGAACACGTTTTATGAGCATGACAGGTTCGTATTAGGGAATGACATCTGTTATCGGTAGGCGATGCGTAATATGATGTAACACATTTGAGTTATTTTAAGAAGGATGCGAAGTGTTTGGGGGGATTTTATCTATTAACAACTCGTTCATATTCGTTACTACCGTTCTCAAGTACTGATATCTTCGCAGTATTTAATTTAGATTTTTCTTTTCTTTCCGATTTCTTAATCAGTTATTGTTACCAAAAATACATTCACATGCAATGCGTACATGATCAATCAATAGTTCTAGAAAATATTAACGGATACAGGAAAGTCTTCTGTTGATATATACCGGTATAATTGTTAATACTTTTTTTTATACTGATGTAAAAAAAATAATTAAAAAAAAATAGTAGGGTCTGGTAGGGGAAAATGGGCCCATGGGGTAAAGTGAAATATATTGAAAATACGATTTTTTTTGTTTTTTAAATTGAGATATTTAGTTTCCTTTCTTTTTTTTTTGGAGACGTATGTTGGGATCATAACAGATATTTTTACTTTAGTTTTAGAAACTGGAATCAAGTTAAAGGTTTGAAAACTATTTGTTTATGCTCAGTGCATATGGTATGTAAGCTACTCATGAACTTTCCTCTAAAGTCATTAATATATGGCAAAAACTTTTAGTTTTAGTACAGACTTGTAGTAGAACATGAAAAGTTTATAATTTTATCGATTATGCTGTGTTTCCTAAGGCATTGTAATTTGGGGTAAAGGTTAATCTTTAAAAAGGTTACTCCAAATTTTGTAAATAGATGTTATTTTTATGTTTTTATGTGCTTTATTTGTTGTAAACTTGCTAAATTGGACGTTGGTTTCGGTAATTTCCATTTAAAATTTCCTTAGTTTTTGAAGCCTTAGGTTGCTTTTGCTGATTGCTGCTTAGGAAAATTCACCGTGGTAGTATACGAGCTTAACCAGAAATTGAGGAGATATCGCCAAGTTGGTAGGTTTTTGGCTCTATTTTGGTGCCAAATATCATGAGCAATCGCCTAATGTCAACAAGCACGACTTTTCGAACTTAATATAGATCCGTGATTCTCAGTCTTTATACAACTACCGCCCACTTTATGAGGGAAATCCCCCTCCCCCACGTGAATTTGTGATATTTCAAATTTTTACTGCCCAATAATTTATGAGAAGCAAAACTTAAAAGCGATTTTATTCGCAGTTTTACCTATAATTTGATTGCTTTAGCTCTACGCTTTTGCCCTGATGTTAAGTTGAAAAATGACTAGGGTAGACCGGGACACGTTTACACTTTGGGCACATTTACACAGTGCCCTTTTTCGAAAGCGAGCTATAACTGGAGAGCCAACAGTCATACCAGATTGATGCTGCTCCCTAGCAAATATTCTCACTAGTTTTTGAGCATCAGTCGAGCTTTGGTTTAGCATGCGGATAGAAAAATCTGTTTTCTACCAAGTCGAGTAAATTTTGTGTTGAACGTTTTGAAGCTTATTGTGAATAAATAATACATCGTTAAGAACAAATAAATATATAAAAATGAGCAGAATTTTATCATTTTCTGAGAATTATATTTGTGTGGACAGAAAAGTTATTGAATTTTGTTGCACATTAAAAATAAATCAAAACTTTCCGACAGGGCAAGTTTACGCATTTTCATCGGGGCGCATTTACGCACGTTCTTGATGTGTCTTACTACTCTGTCTTACTTCTAAACAGACCTTGGACACTTTTTTCGCTCTGTACTGTTTCAAACCTTTACTATTTTCAGGTTATTTAATTTTGAAAATAACCATTCATTTTAAATTAAGTAAAAGAATCGTATCTTATAGCTAACAATCATAGAGTGATGTCTTCATGCTTGTTCAGCTTTAACTTTATACACTGTTCAGCCTCTGATACATTTTCTTTATTTTAAAGATGGTAAGACATTATGTTCAAACAGACCACGTTAGATGTCAAAATAATGAAAAGGCTTATCAATAATCCAAGTATTTTTCCCAGTAAGCCTTCTACATCATCACATAAGAACTACCCCAAGTGAGACCATTTGAAAAAGTAGGACCAAAGCTTAGGAATCAGGAAAGGGGGGAAAAAAGAGGATGCTTACAATCCTAACTGATACTCCGATTAAGAAGCCCTCAGACAAGAGCAGTTAGAAGCTACAAAGAAAAGAAACTAAATGGGCAGAACAAAACAAAAAGGAGAAATTACTTTAAAATTTACAAGTTTCTATTGAAGCAGAAATAGAAGACAGCAAAGAAAAAAAAATATGAAACCGAAACCTGCGACAGGGAAAAGTTAGTACACTTTGTAAAAAGGAAATTAGTGAACGATTCAGTTTACGAAGTAGAGAATTGCGCTTGCATCTATTGTTTGAAAGCACACAACCAATCGAAAAAAGGATAAGACAGGTTTCAACGTCTTAGATGTCAAAACGCAGTCTCTTGACAAGTATGCGAAAAGAAATACTTTATTTTTGTTGGTAAAATCGAACAGTGATGAAGAAGATGACTAAATAGTTTCTGTTTTTAATTAGCAATAATCCTATGATTTTAGTTTAGCCTATAAAATAATCTATAATTAATTATTTGTGATTTTCTTATTTTTAAAGTGTTTTAAGAGAAATAAAATATTTAAACTTGGTTAAATATCTATTTCACTTACTATTTGGTATCATTTTTAATCAGGGCCGGATCAAGGGTTTCGGGGCCCATAGGCATTAGAAGTGTTGGGGCCCCCGCCCACATGTATTTTATACATAATCTCATATATTATTTCTCTAGCCTGTATTTCTGTTACCACGCAAAATCTTCCCAATTCCTTTATCAAATTTCATAATTTACCCCTCATTTTAATGCTCTTGGTTTTAGGTGCTGACTACAATTTTAAGTATTACCAATAATGTTTATTAACAATTAATACGGTGACTAAAATGTGTTTATGTTTACTTTTTATTTTAGATGTAGAAAAAAAAGGATTTATAGATCACTACTCAGTAAAATATTGCTGAAGCATTTATACCGTTATTATTATTTGTAGCGGATTTAAGGGGGGGGGGGACGGTTTCCCTCCCGAAGAGATGAAAATAACTGTATCATTAACTAGATTTTAAAATACTTCTTCAGAACATAAGTAAAAACGAAAAACCCACATAAAACATATATTTCAATAAAATCCCTTTGATTTAGTTATGAGGACAGTATTGCAGTCAGAGGTCAGTGCAAAAAAATACATAAAGCTCACAGATATCGAATTCAAAGGTACAAAATGTCACGATTCCTTCATCAATACTTCTAAGATAGAAAAAAAAATTGATTTTTCATTTTAATACTCTCTTGTTTTAATCATTAAAATAATCTTTCGTTATGTAGTTTATCGTTAGCCAACATTTAATGATCTGGATGCCGTCGGGCCAAAGTGACGGATCTTACTCATTTTTTGTCCCAACTTGTCTAACGTAAATATTTTTTTCATGTTCAATTTTAAATCCCTCTTGAGGGCCCTTATGTTGTAGGGGCCCTAATATCAAATATAACATTTGTGATATTTGAGATCCGGTAAATATGCCCTCGTCAGCCCTTTAGCAGCTAAAATAAAAGGCCGTAGTCTCCATGACTTTTGAAAAATGAATAACAAAACCTTTTTATAGGGGCCCCATAGTTGTCGTGTGTGCCCCTGGATCCCACATGTCTAAAAAAGTTCCTGTTCGACAGGAATAAAAGATGAGAAAAAAGGAAGGGAGCCCCCCATTTCTTTTCCTTTTTCTTTCTTTCTTTTTTTTTTTTTTGGTAGAAAAAAGAACTTTTCTCTTACATATTTTCAACTTTACGATTTCTCTGGGGCCCCTCAGAACCTCGGGGCCCCTAGGCAATTGCCTACTTTGCCTATTTAGTAATCCGGCCCTGTTTTTAATATGCGTGAACGAGCCCCACTCGATGTCGGGGCAAGTTTACGCAACCGACTTGGACTCAAAAAACATTTTTTTTACGGTTAAAAACACAAGCTGAGCAACAACTGAATATACAAATTTTGACTTCATTAACTGATTCATAAAACCACAATGTCTAAAATTTCTTAGGTTCAAAAATAAAAATTAGAAAATTCATTGAAAAAAATCCTCGTAAATGGGCCCCGGTCTACCCTACTGCAAAAAACGCATCCTTACATTAAAAAAAAAAAAAAAAAAAAATCAATGAGATGAAATTAAAAAAACAGGCACATTTTCCCCCATTAAAAATGCAAGAAAGAATCAAATCTCACTACAAAAGTTGGCTCAGAGATTTAAAGCCAGTGTATTCACATTAATTTCGACATTTTGAGTGAGATGAAAGAGCTTAAACACACTTCTTACACGATTTGAGGTTTCACTTTCCTGTAACTATAGATTTGTCATAGCATTGAAACATTGTTAGACACAGTAGGAAGAGGTAAAGGCAATCAAAACTATTTTTGAAGTTAATCCACAGCTTAGGGTAGAGGTAACAGGCGTTTCCTTGCAGCTAAAACTCTGCGAAAGGATCACCATTTGAAGTTTCATTGATTAAAGGTTCGACGAAATTCCTCCTAAATCTGAAAGGGAATTTTACGTTTCTTATGGAGATTAGACAAAATTGAAGACTTGAAATTCACTCAATCAAAATTTTGTTTCGAAAAGGGAAGGTTTTTTTTTTTTTCCTAGATGATTGAAATAAGAGACTCAGTTCTGATTAAATTGCATGCATTTTCTTGAAGCTGAAGCTTTCATTCTATTGAATATAGCGAATAAATCGGTCATAGTATAAACAATATGGACCTTAACTAGTAGCAACCTGTCTCTTAGAAGTACAACTTTATTTTTGAGAAACTCAAGATACAGAGAATTTAAGAAAAACGAGCTGATGTGTGCATCACATGACATCCTTTTACTCCAATTTAATGTCATTTCCCCATTATTGGCATTTTTAATGTGAATCAATAGTTTACTACAGTAAAACCTCGATAAGTCGTCACTCAAGGGACCAAAAACTTTTGACCACTTATGCGAAGTGACTACTTATGTGGAGTGGGAAATTCAGGAAGAAAAAAAAAGCCTTACAAATATTCATGAATAGCAGTAGAATTGTGAGAAAAACAATATAGCTTATGTAAGAAATGTCTATAAATTAGTGGAAATTTTAAAAATGAGGGGAAAATACTAATGATAGTTACTTTGTTTTGTTTTCTCTTACTTATACATTACTTAATAACAACAACTTATTTTAATGTAGTCACGGTACATTAATACAATCCTTCAATGTTGACTGATGAAGTTGTTGCTTACGAAAAAGAACTATCTCTTCTAACGTACATCAAGCCAGTGGCGGATCACCGCATAGGCGCATGAGGCGATAGCTGGGGCCTCCAAAAAAGCAGAGGGCCTCGGAGCTGCGAAGTTCACTATCCTCAAAACCAAAATTTTTGTTTTGAGGATTTTCCGTTGACAGGCGTAATTTTGAGTGGCAAATGCTCAAAACTCATGAAAATTGATATTTAATCAGGAATTTTAGGTGCGGGCTGATTGCTTCCAATAGGGCCCCCTAAGGCTTAGGGGACCCCTGGTTTCAGGTGCCTTTGTTTGGATTTTCCCTGGAGTTTGGATTTTCCTCTTTCTTCCCACAATTTCAGCATACAATTGTGTTTGTAAATTTTCGACAAAATTATTCTGATAAAATGCACAGTTAGTCTTGCTAGCAGGCCCAGATCTGCGTACCCGCCAACCCCGCAGTGCAGGGGGGGGGGGACACGACCTGAAAAGGCCCAACGTCCCAAGAAATTGAAAAAAAAAATCAAAAAACTAGCAGTAAGTTCTTATTAACGGTACGAATGTACACTGCTGGCCTCTGGGAGTGGCCCTACACAGTTTTTGCAGGGGGCCCCAAAAATTATAGATCCGGACCTGCTTCCTAGAAGAACTTTTTCCGTTCAAAGTAGTTCTTTGACCACTTACTAGTCGGATTCGTCTGAATAAGGAGTATGCATCTTGTTTTAAAAAAGCACTATTGATATACACATTAGGGTGGGCCGAAAAAACTTTTTTTGGAAATCTGTTTTTGGATAGTGCGGAAAAGTTGCTATATGGGCCCGTTATTACCCATAAAAAATTTCGCTAAATTTTTTTAATATTTAGCCAGCGCTATTTGACCTTGAAAAACTGAAGAAAAGGGCAAAAATGCACTTTTTTTCAAAAAAAAAAAGGGGGGGGGGGTCGAAAATAAAAATTTGAAGCTGGTTTCAGCAAACATTAGAAGTATCTGTCAGTGAATTAGAGTAAATCCTCAAAGACTTTTATACATTTCGTAGAATATTTAGCTACGCTCCTTTAAGACTGAAACATTGGAAAAATGAAAAAAAAAATAAATAAATAAATAAAAGTAGTTTCGAAATAAGTAAGTACTGAAATGTTACGCAATACGTTACTTAGAAAAAACAGTGAAAATTCAATCAATTTTATGCGACATTTGTACGCCAATTTTAAAAAATGCACACACTCAAATAAAAAAAATAGTTACATGAGATGCTAATTCTTTAATCTTCGGTTCCAATTGTTTCTCCTGGATAATAAACGGCGCTCAACTACTTCTATTATACCTAAGATTATTTTATAACTATTTTATATATATTTGACAAATAGAGCCCTTGAGTATTAAAAAAATGTGAATCCTCTGAAGTCCTTTAAACTGATTAATGAATTGAACGCAAGTATTCTTCTTTTTCTCAAGCCATTTCTTCCTCTCGACTTGATGACCCACTTAAGAGACAAAACCCCCCGACAAGAAATGCTGTAATTCTACACCTCCACAGCTGGGAATTAAGCAATTAAAGGGGTCCTGTTTTGTGTCCAATGTTCACAATGAGTTGCCACTGAGGCATCTTATACTGGAATTGGACGGTTGCACAAAGTGGCCACATTTATATTCTGGAGCTATCGAACAACTTCTTAGAGATTGAGAAAAAAATCCGGTGGTCAAATTTGATAAAATTGACTGCAATCTTCTGGTTTTGGACATGGAAGATATAAAAAATTTAAGTACTAAACAACAATATTTGTATAGAATCTGTCTTGCCGTAAAAGATGGTAGTTGTCGTTCAAGCGTGGCTGACAGTAGCCCAGGCAAACTCAGTCAGTCATGCGCGATGACTGACAACTACAAACGTTTGTTACGCTTGTATATAGGCACTCCAACTCCATCAGAAAACCTTACAATGCTTGTAAAGTATGTAATTTTAGTTTATGCTCCAATGTGGTTTGAAATAAAAATAAAACCGAACTGCTAGTACCGCGCCCAACATTTTTGGAAAATGATTTCTCTTGCAAGCAGTTTCCAGACAACGTTAAGGAGATAATTTTCAGAGTTCTCTCAAGTAATGCATATTTTGCTCATCCTGAACAGCTACTGTTGACAATGTTGTTTGACTCAAGAAAATACATTCGGGAATTAGCTGTTAGGCGCATTCTGAACTCTAGAAATAAGAAGACGAAGAGCTCGGATGGTGTACGATTTTTTGAGCGTCCTAAACTCAATTTTGAAGCCGTTGATTCAGTAGATTGGGCAAACTGTGTTGTAACAGAGCCACCTCTTACAATGCATCTAAAAGACCAAAAATGGAAAGAAATGTGCAAAGAACATTCTACAGAGTTTACTTTCGAGAAATTTCCCTGTCACACGCAAGCTGTGAAACGTTGTGTGAAACTAATACCCGAAGCTGCAATAAAAGTTCGTGGTGAAACTGCACGAGATGGATACATTCATGCTAAACTTCAAGCTAGGAAAGAACTTCCATCATTTGATAACAAGGGACAATATTATTCCAAAAAATAATATTCATTATGCATGAGGTATTATAAATCAAATTTGAAGATTTCTTTTTTAAAATTTTATTATCTATACATGTAGTTCTGGAAAATGTATGATACTATTGCGTGATAATAATTACTATGATTAATGGCGCTATTTAATTAATTAGTCTATGATTTAATTTTCAAAAATAATTTTCACATTGGATTTTAAAGAAATTCAATATTTTTTCATTTTTCTCCAATTTTTGATTTCGGAAAGGAGCGGTTAAATGCTCATTAAAATCAATGAAACATTTTATGGGCTCGAACTGGCTCATTATATAACATTTTCGGTGCATTCCAGCAAAATATTTGGAATTTAGTTTTTTTAAAAAAATTTCAACAAAAATTCATTTTTATCTTTTTTTTTTTCGGTTTTTCAGTGTCAAATAGCGCCGGCTAGATATTTTTTAATATCCAAGAAATTTTTTGTGAGTGCTAACTAGCTCACTACGCAACTTTTGCGCGCTATCCAAAAATTGATTTCGAAAAAAAAATTTTTTCGGCTTATTTCGGCCCACCCTAATACACATGATTGTATTTGCTTTAATTGGAGTAGTCATATAGTTAGGAAGTGTAGAGAGGGGGTAGAGAAGGGTGAGGCACACCCCCCCTTCCCAAACAAATGATAACCAGTCGTCATTTTTGTGTCAGTATTATATCAGTCCCTCAAAATATACCAGTCGTCATTTGTGCGATTTTATGCCCGAGTCGGTGTTTATAGGGGAGCAGGCAGCAGGATTTACAACATGGGATGTAAAACTTGACCTTGGAATGGTCACTTTTCTTGACGAACAATTATATTGCCTTTCCTTATCTAGAATGCTGAAGGGAGAAGAGACAGATCTGTGGGGGGTCGAGATTGAAGTCGTTTTCACACGCTGGGCACAGTTGTGTTTTCTTTCTTTACTTTTTGAAAAGTTTCCTACTTTCCCACCAGTAACCAACCCGTAACAAGATAGTTTTATTACGTATTTAGTTAAATAAGTCATTTGGAAAAGGCGGGAGTTTTTTCTTTTTTTGGAGGAAGAACGAAGAACGTTCGTCATTCGCTGTTTTGATTCACTCGTGCTCGTGAACGTGCTTTTGCTCTGTGTCTTCAATCAACGACAAGACCATTCCTTTTGAGATAAGTTTAACATGTTTTAATAACTATTTAATTTTTTGAATTATACTGCAATCTTGGTGTTAAATGATAAATTTCGAAACATAATAGGCTACAATTAAAGTGGTACAAAGGTATTGCTTTTGAAAAAAAGAATATACTGTTAATTCTTCTTTAAATTATATTTCCATTGCAGAGAAAGGGACCATTTGTTAATTCATTACAAATACGCTTTACAAAAGTACTATAAAAATTTTAAATGCCTTTTGCAGTGAAAGTAGTTGATTTTGAGTGTTCTCCTTCTTTCACTGGTGCCATTTGTTTGTAATATATTTTACAATTTCAACTTCATTAAGATTGATTTACTTATTAAAGACAAACGTTTTATATAAAAACTGTAGTTGGTACAAACCTAACCTGATAGCGTTTAATGCAATAATTAAGATTTGAGTAGCTTTAATGCTGCTAGGTTAGGTTCTCCCCAACTATTGAAGTGTTTCAGTTTTATTTTCAGGAGCGTACATTAACATTTGCCATATACTAAAGAGCATGTTTCACTGCTTCAAAAAAGAAAAAAAAAAGATGGTAATGATCATAGAAAAAAAAAACATAAGCTTTGCTTGAAAACTTCTGAAGAATCGGGATTTTCAAACATTAAAGGAAATTAAATTATGAATTTTGAATTTCAGAAGTATATAAATATTTCAGGAAAAGTAAAAATATGAGAGTAAGAATTTCACTTGGATTCATCATAGCGAACTCATTATACTTTTCTCCTCATCACCCTATTTCTTAGCGTACGTCTTAGGATTACCACCCGGAGGGCTCCGAAGGCCGATGAACTCTTTGAATTTCAGAAAATACTCGAGCAAGAGTTCCCGAACAGACTTTTTCAAGTTTTTTAAATAAAAGTTAGAAAATATTTAAATGGTATAGCCCCTGAATATAAAATATTACTAAAGTTTTTAAGACCATAATTTTGAAAAAAAAAAATTCACGGAAGAGCCCAGCACCTCTTTCCCGTAAAATTTTTTATCATGTAAATTTTGTCTGCAATTGCGTTTTTGAAACTTCAATTTTGAAATTGGGAAGGGGTGAGGGGCAGAGAACTTATTTCGATCTATTTTTAAAAAAAAATCATTGGGGGCACTCCCTGGGCTCCATCCCTTACCCCTTACGTTAAATGGCCTATAACCGCGTTTTTAAGGCTTCAATTCTATCTACTACTTTCCGCTGAGACAACGCCCCCCCCCCTAAACATCAGCAAAGAAAGTCTAAAATGGCGTTTTTAAACCTTCAAGTTTCAAAATTTTTCCGGGGGAGAACCCCCGGACCCCCCTTCCCTTAGTGCATGAGAAGTTCTCTCTCTCTCTCTTTTTTGTTTTTGCTAAGTGCCTCACCCTTCTTGGACTTTTTTCTGATGGCACCACTAAATTATACTTGCATTGGAAAACTGGAGAAAACTGGAATTTTGCTAAATACCCAGGGGTAGGAATTGTTCCTAAAATTCCTAAAATTTCGAGTTTTGTCCTAAAATGTCTATAATGTTCACACTATATTCCCAACTTGTGCAGAAAAATAAAACTTTTCATGATGATATGACTGTATTTTAGGACAAAATAAACTTCGTAGACCTTAAGATTTTTTTTATTTTTTTTATTTTTTAAGAAAGAAAGAAAAACCTTTGCTGCTGCTACTTTTTTTTCTAGAGAAAGGCGGGGGGGGGGATGCAGTTAACAAAAACCATTGAACTATAAGTAAGGTGGAATGACTGCTGTCGATTCCCCCTTTTGTTAAAGACGTGGTCCAGTTTTGAAACAGGTTCTTGAGGGTACTTGAGAGGTGACAGCAGTCTAGACGGCAAAACATAGCGTCTCTCGTATAGGAGCCATTCAAAAGGTTTGCTGATTTCATCCGAAGCCAAAAATAACAAAATAAAGTTTCAATGGAAGTTTTATTATAAAATACTGTCGGTCCTGCTTAATCGAATATCGCTGGTTCCTTGAAATATTTGATTAAGCAAGGCCATTTTCTTTACTTTTCTAAATTGACAACATTTGTCTTAAAATGTGATAATAATAAATCAATAGCTATGTAAAGGAAATAACTAATGTTACTGCGAACGAGTTTTTAAAATAAGCTAAATGAAAAACAAAGTTTAATGATTAGACAAGAACAAGAAAATTATAAAAAGTAACTTACAACATGAGTTATGAAATCTTTGCTTTAGCACCTTTTTTCAGTACATTATTTTTTGAAAAATTCCATAATAGGGCATTGGTTGTTCAAGGTCTTTTGGAAACACTTTTCTGGCTCCGTTTTTTTCCCTCCTAGTATACCGTATCTTATATTTGATATTTAGCAATTTATCTTAATTAACTAATTATCTACTGCATTATTATTATTATTATTATTATTATTATTATTATTATTATTATTATTATTATTATTATTATTATTTTGTAATGACAAAAAACAAAAGACTTTTGATAGAAGAGTGGAAACGTTTTGATGGAAAATAAATGTTTTTTTCGTCCGTTGTCGGCGATAAATATTACTTCATATTTTAACGTCAATAGTTGTTCTTACTCAACTTTTTCTAATTGATTCAAAAATTTTCCCAGCAAAAATATTTGCGTAAGCTGATTAATATTATCCGATTATCCAGGGAAATTATTCGTTAAAGCGGGGATCTGTTACATTTCGTCTATAGGGAAATATTCGGTTCCAGAAGGTTTTATTCGCATAAGTGGGGTATTCGTTTATCCGTTACTCGATTAAGCGGGGCCGACAGTATATTGTTCTTTATGAACCTTAATTTTGAGAACAAATATTCAATCTGTTCATTTTAAAAATAGCTCAGGTATCTTAACTATTTCGCTTTGTCATACATTCCCTTACTATGAAAGATGTGGAAAATTATAGACGCATGAAAAATGTTGCATCATTGAATATCATTGTAAATAAGTATGTATACAATTTTTAATCAACCTATATATAATAATTAATAATGCTTTGTTTAATCAAAATAATGCAAAGAATAAGTTGTAAAATGTGAGATGTAATCATACGTAAAGTTAGAAGGATTTAAAAAACTGCAAAAAAAAAAAAATAAATAAATAAATAATAATAATAATAATAATAACAATAAAAATAAAATGTGTCATCAAAAGCTGGGGTGAGGCTATCCCCCGTAACATAAACTTAGAACATGATCCTTTAACATTTCATTCATTTTTACGAACTTTGTAAATTATTTGTTTTGTAAACTTTCATACTACATGTTTACCTGTTATAGTAACGTCATATCGTATGCAGAAAATTACATTTTTTCATTTATTTTTTATTTGTTTATTTATTTTATTTTATTTATTTATTTTTTATTTATTTATTTTATTTATTTATTTATTTATTTTGTTAACAAATGATTTCATCATAGTTTCTTGTTGAAGGTAAGTTAGAAGAAACTATTTTGAAGAATATTTTTCCCGCCTATTAATTGGCAGTACTTGGCCGTTATAAATAGTCGGCAAATTGGCCGATTAATCGGCACATCCCTAATGTATGGTCATCCTGATTTCTCTGATATATCTTCACTCTACAGAGTCCTGATTTAGTGTCACGTTTAATTAAAAAAATGTTGTGAAATCTTTTGAATGTCGAATACCTTTTTGTAATTTCTATCTACTTGTATATGATAAATTAATTTTGTGGAAACATAAAATTCGCTAATTTTGTCCTCGGTGATGGATGGGATTTAAAAATTTTCTGTTGTGAACACTATTATTATTCGTGATTTTTTTTTTCACTTATTGTTAAAGTATAAAAATTCAATTTCACAATTACAGAATGTGTTACACATTTTTAAAAAATTTTGACAACATTGCATAAAATGCATAAAACATCACTTACCCATTCTAAATATATTGAAAAATTTTAGAAAAAAATCGGACCTTTTTTGGTTAAAAGGAGGAGTGCTTTGTATAAACTATTTTAATACTCCATTTTGAACTATATTGAAACATATCTTTAAAATGGCTTACTAAAAGGAAATAAAATATTTCATTTTTGTTAAAACGCGAAATTGTTTTAAGTTTATTTGTCAAGCCAAACAGAATGAAAACTTTTTGACACTAAATAACTTGCGTTATAATAATTTAATCAGTTTTACAAAACTCTTTCGGTAATATTTTCTGTAGATTCTTTCTTTCAAGGATTGTGAATTTTTCACTCCGTTTTTTTTTTTTTACAAACTTATTTTATAATTATGTACTTAAATATCTTCTTAAAACATAAAAATATAAACTTTATTAATGTTCCTCCCTTTTCATTGTTTATTTAAGATGTTTAAATAATGATTCGAAAAGAAAAAACGACGTAAATCGGATCATTAAACAAATAGTTTGTTATGAAATCAAGATGCATTTTTTTGCGAACCTAAGAGTGATATTATTTTAAATACTGGAGTTGTTCCATATTAATAAACTCCTCGGTGTCTTGAGCAAAGCAGATTCCCCTAACCAGATTGTCTTGCCGTCTAGACCCCTGTCAAACGGTGAGGAGGAATGAGAGCCTTTTTCGGACCGCGTTTCCTCCCTCAGCAGTCATTCCACCTTTCTTATAGTTCAATGACAAAAACAAATGCTCAATATAAAACTGTTTTATCTATACTTTCTAAATCTTGCAGTCATTCCACTTCTACAAAAAAGCTATAAAATAAAATGAGAACTCAAATGTAAGCACTTGGTTCAAAAAGTATATTAAAAACAAAAGTTAAATGGTTTGTCCCCAGGTGTAATGGAAAGTAATATTTATTTTTATAGTACTTACATTGCGTTGTAATCTGAGCATTAGCTTGTTCTTCCAATACAAAGAGTTTGGTGCTTTGTGTTTCTGTTCAGTGAAGTTGGATAATTTCTTGCATATATAATTTTTAAATTTAGTCACTAACTTTTTGTTTTAAAAATGTGAATAGTAATTTGTTTTATTGAAATGCCATGGGAAACGAAATTCTCTTCCTTGTAGTTGAAAAAGCAGGCAGAAATAAATGCAAAATTAGCACATGGTGCCATGCAGAAAGGGATGAATTTAAAGCATTTTATTTTCACAGGTATTGTCTCATGCTGATGCGGCGAGACAAATGAGGTTGACAAGTAGCTGTAAAAATCAAACTGTATTTTAAATTCCAGGTTCTTTGTCTTCCACTGAAAACAAATTGGTTATGATGAAGAAATCCTAAGTTTTTATTTGGAATTCACTCCAAGATAAAATTTCGTAAGCGGAGGTTTTCTTATAGTTTTAGTTGTCATAAAAAACAATTATTCATTTGCATCTTCAAATGGTTCATCTGGAATTTACAGGGATATTTTTGATGATTCTAAGATACTAAAAAGTATCAGATTATCTGATAAAAAGAAAAGTATGCAATAAATTTTGGGATTGCACCTTGCACTCTACTTTTAATACCTCCTTATTAAGGACATTTTTTTTCAACAACAAAAAAAAGTAAAGAAGCAATTGGACATATGTATATTTATTTTTACTTCATACTGGTCACTGTGTTAAAGAATAAAAGATTGAATGCATTGTATTGTAATTTTCAAAATTGAATTCGAAACGTTTTATCATCCAATGCGAAAATCAAGCTTATAAATTACGTTTAAGTTTAAAAACTTGATATTTGTTGTCCTAAAAATTACTAAGCTTTTATCAAAATTGTGTGTTAACATTTTTGAAATCACCACTCCGACCCCTGTAAGTGCCTGAAAGCGGGGCTCGGAGAATCTCTCCTCATGTACTGACTAAATTACGACCAAATATAGGAGGCAACATTTTTCACTGTAATGTTTTTTTTTTTGGTCAGATCGTTTTTTTTTTCCTTTTAAATAAGAATGTAACTGTCTCCCCCCCCCCACCCATAAAGCTTGTTCGTGTATTCAAAAAATAAAAAAAAGTTATGATTTCCTGCATTGTTAATATTAGTAAGACTCTATTGTTTTTGTTGTGAGTGCCTCGGGAGCAGGCTGCGCCTGGGGCCTCACAATCCTATGATCCGCCACTGCATCAAGCTTTAAATTTTGTGTTTTTTGTTCCTTGTGAACGGATGTTAAATACTGACTAACTTTCTCCAGGTATTAGATTTTGTCTGTCTTGCTGGAAGGAGTTAGATTCATATTCTCGGCACTTGACAGAGTCACGGCAAGAATTATGCTTTGAATGACCAGAATCGAGGATTGAGATTTCAAGGAAAATGAATATCAAACAGCCTTTCAACTAAGTCCGACACTATTTTCTAAGATCCGATAAGGAAAAGGAATTTTAGAAAACAACTTTTGAGTGACTACACTGCAAATAATCAAACACTTTTTGAAAACTTTTTTCACACGGACACTTGTCCCCTTTTTTAGAACACTTTTTTGGGTCAGTTTCCAAAACACTACTAGAAACACAGTTCGGAACATCTATTTAGTTCAGCATTCTTTTTAGCGTACTTTTTAAGCACTTATAGAATCGCGTTAAAGACACGTTTTTGAACACTTCACTTAACATTTTGTGGCATACATACAGGTACAGTTTCTAGAATGCGTTTTAGAACAATTTCTTCGCACTAATATCATCCGAGGATACCTACCGCACAAATATAAAAGTAGCTTTTAGAAATCATAAATATGCACTAAATTCGTGTTCATTTTGAAACTGCAGGCTGATGATGGTTTAGACTTTGGATGAATCTAATTATTAGTTAGCATAGCTACTATGAAAATTTAAAATACAATGATATTTCCAAGATAATTGAATAGCTTACAGCAGAATTGCACACGAACAATGTTTACCAATAAAAAGATTGCAGGAAAATGTAGTGCACAATATTACTTAGTACAGAAACTGCATATAATTAAAATATTAATTTCCATTATTTGGTTTTCAAAGCTAATCCATACTGTAAAAAGCAATCAAAAGTGTACAAAGGCTCACATAACTTCAGTTTGTTGCTTCATAAATTTCATTTTCAAAAATTTTAATTTCTCAAGATCAAAATAAATTTGCCTTCATTGTTTGAATTCGTACTACTTTGCTATTCAGTGATCTATTGCTTGGTATCTGATCAATGACCTTAAACATTAGTTGTGTTCTTTTAAAAATGTAAGTGCAGTGGAATTCTTTAATGACTAATTATTTCCTTGAATATTAACTAAAACGATGAGTGCTGGATCTGGGGGCGAAGGGGGGAGTTGGGACCCTTGCCCTCGTGAGACAATTTTTTGGGGACAACAAATTTGTTCTATTTCCGTGGGGGGGGGGGGGTCGTAGAAACTCAATATAAAACTTGAAGGAGAATGAGTAGGAGCATCAGTTTCAAGATTTGCCCTAGCTCGGAAAAATCGTATATCCGGCACTGACAATTATCAATTAATTATTTTTAGTTTTAGTTCCTTGCATAAGGAAGAAAAGTGTTCGCGAAAAACAAAATAAATAAAAAATTACTTAGTCGTCAGTGGCTGGCATACACTTTCAGTTTAGTAGCCCTTTTTTTACCATTAGTAGCCACTTTATTCAAAACATTTATTTATTTCTTGAATGAGGAAAAAATGTACTACATTAAAACATGAGCTGTGGAAAAGGTATTACCGTATGAGATCTAACTGAAATTCCATTCATTTGCCTTTTTCCTATCCCCTCCTCCCTCCCGCCAAAGGTGAGTACAAACCTTTTGTATAAGCTTCCAGGTTTGTGCTTGTTTTTAAGGGGTGCGGTTTGGATCCTGAAATTAATAATGGCTTTTATTAATGATTGAAAGGCAACATGTAATACTAAGGATGGAATTGTTATTACAGTGCAAACTAATTGCTTCAAAATAGAAATGATTTGTGTATGGAAATTCATTGGTGCAAAAATTCTGTGGCCGTTTCGGTTCTTAAGACGTGACTGGTTGAGTACTCTTTTTAGCTTCCATCGTATGGAATTTAATCTCCAGATGGCAACTAAATGCCATACATTCAGGTCTAACTCAATCAGACAGTTAATATCAAGTTCATTAACTAATGCAGCTAAATTTAAAATACGCATGGGATTTATGTTTCAAACTTGTACACATAACACTGAACTGAGTTTATCAAACTTATCTAGTCATTAAACACAATATGTTTAAAATTAATTTATTTAACTTTATACATACACATTAAAAAATTTACATAACAATGCTTGAAACTATCATTCTTCTACAACCGGGTAAACCATTACCTAAAAAAAAAAAATAAGAAAAAGCCGTTTTTTTTTAACAAACATACGCTTAATTACGAGAACACAAGCAATACGTTATACATTTATTTGTAGGCTGTAGGGGAATGTGGGGCAAAGTGAAATGGTGAAATAATTACTTTTACTGCCAACAATCTCGTAATATTTTAACTATATAGTAGCACATGTAGTCTATTCCAGTCAGGAAAAAAATACATCTGGAGCTTAAAATTAATGATAATAATGGCAATGTTCAAAAAAGGACATTCATATTTTATAAGAATATTTTTGTAAGAATAAAATGATAAAATTATTGTTACTAACATTTTAAATATTAATTGAGACCTTCTAATATTTAATGCGGTATTTTTTACTTTTTTCAGTTAATTTTAAGCTTACTTGTATTTCTAATATTGGCAAGGTAAATGGGAGAAAGTGAAAAAGTTTATTTTGCTTACTCATTCAATTGCACTGTTCGGCAAAAAAAAAAAAAAAAAAAAAAAAAAAAAAAAAAAAAAAAAAACTTCAAAATGTTTCTGACATTCCGTCGGCTGATTCTTATGTTGAATGACCCCCTGAATCCGAATATGACCTCCGTTTTCTCTCTATACGTACCAATTTTTTTTAAAGGTCCCCAAGTTTTTTTCAATTTTCCTTTGTTTTAGAGTATTTTTTTTTTTTTTTTGGAGGTGAAAGAAGCTTTATATTAACTGCTAACATAGTTTTGTTCGCCATAGAGGTTGAAAGTTTGAGATCATGGACACCCATCGCAAAAAAGGGGGAACTTGGGGTGTATACCCCCCAAATATTAGAAAAATCACGAAAAACGATCTTTTTATTCTGCTTTTCTAAAAAAGATGTTTGTAAAAAACATTTCGGTGTAGAATGAGAGTATAAGACTCTCTTCTATGACTCCTATGTCCAAAAAAATTTTCGCGATGTAAAAAAAAAAAAAAAAACTGTCTTATGAATGTCGCACGTTGCATACGAGTTGAATCGCAGGTCTTCATTCAAATAGATATTCTTCTGGATGATTCTTATATAAAATGACTCCTCGTTTCCAAATACAACCATCTTCCCCCCCCCCCATCACGCCCCCTTTTTAGAACCTCCCCCCTCCCCTGATTCAGAGTCATTTATTATTTTAAATTTTGAGGGGAAAATGAGCATTACAATAACCTTAAACATTATTCTGAATGACCAGAGATGTGAAAAGTTCTAAATCTCTTTCATATATAAGGTGAGTTGGGGGAAGTGCAGCCCTTACATTGTACAGTTCGACTTTATTAAGGCCTAGGCATTACAAGATTTGATACAAATTTTTTAATTTTTTTTTCTTATGTTACCTGTTTTAGTGTGTTTCCCAAGACATGAGCCTGTTAAAATCATTGCAGGTAAAAAAAATGAAAAAAAAAAAAACATTTTAAACTATTGCGCTCTAGGGCCGCACTTTCTCAATAAAAGTGGGGCAAGAGCATCACCCATCTGAATTTTTTTAAAAAACCGTTTGAGAAAATAAGGGGCAAGTGAAATCAATAGAGTATTTTTTCCTAATTAAAAACGATTTTTTTATTTTTATTTTCACCTATTTATTGGGAAGTAATTACATTTTTCCTAACGAAACCTGTCAATGTAAAATGAAACACGTTCAAGGAACAAGGGATTATTAAACAAAATTATAATGTTTTTATTTTAAATTAAATAAGGAACATGAAATATAACTTTTATTATGCTAATAAGCTTAAAACAACAAAAACAAAACTTGCATATCAAGGAATAATCTTTAAAACTTGAATAGCAACCAACTTATAAAATATTAACTTAATAATACAAAACCTAACTATACAACTGACAAAAGGTAACATGTCTTTGGCGAACTTGAACATATTTTTTTGTATAAGTACACTTAGTATAGTAATTAACAATTTAATTTGTATTATATTCTGAAAACGTTACTTGGAATATCAAATTTCCTCTACGATCTGAAGACGGATTTGGAAGGATTGATACAATGTCGTCGTCTTGGATCTCGCTAACGTCAGTGCCTCAGATTGTCGGCAATCATGTGTTCTATTGCAACAGATATTGCAGGTGGCCGGCCCATCGTTTTGGACTTCACTCCACGCCGACCTTTCAGATGATCCTGTAATGTTGTCCGCGATATTTTGAAATGTCGGCTCACGCCTTTACAGGTTAGGGTACCTGAACGTATCGCTTCTAAAGCATTGGTTTCCTAGAAGCTTAAAGCAGCAGACAGTTCCTCCCGACGGCAGGAGCCAGCTTTTGACGTTATTCTTTTGTAATTCCGCACAATTTTTACTAAAAATATAAAAAAAATTGGAGCAATATAGACTAGTGACACTTATTGTTAGTTAGACAATGATGCAGGGTTTAAAAATTAATTACATTGCTTCATTAAATCGTTGCAAGCAAATTATATCTGTCATAAAAGAACATTGCCAGATTAATGGGAAAGTGCAGCCCCAAAAAATGCGAGGCTGCACTTGCCCCTTTTTTTCGGGTCGCACTTTCCCAGTCGTATAATTTTCTGGGGCAAGTGCAGCCCTAAAATTAAATGATTTTAAAGTAAAAAATAATGAATCTAAGCTTTAAAAATACGAAAAGTAGACATGAAATAGTTGTACTTACGCTTTGGAAGCACGAAAAAGTGAGAACAACAACAGAAGAAACGATGATTTCTCGAACCATAACAACATGGCACTGTAGTGGGAATGAGAAAAGTTAGGAAACGATGGAGGAAATAGTGTCACCATTCAAGTAGCGCGATCTAACGCAAGCAGTGCAAAGTAATAACGTTTACCAAGCTACCCAGATGGCAGCAGCCTTGCAGATATTACCGGTGTTTGATTATTAACCTAATCCGCACTTACCCCAACTGACCTTAGCAAAAAAAAAACTTGCCTCCCCCCAAATAAAAAGGGGGAGTTCTACAAAAATCGGTACATGTAGGAGGATAACGGAGATCATTTTTGGATTCAGGGGGTGAATTTGCAGAAGAATCAGGCGGATTAGCCTCAGAAGCATTTGAAAATAATTTTTGCTGCACAGTGTGTTTGGAGGGGTGCCCCCCACCCCCTGTTTTCCTTTTTGCTACATATGCATAAGATTTTGAGCTTTGCACATATCTAGTCATTCAGAATTTTGTTCACGGTTATTGCAATGCTTTTTTTCCCTTCAAATAAAAAAATGGCGGGGGAGAGGAGGGGGGTAGGTTCTGAAAAGGGGGCGTGATAGGGAGAAAGATGGTCGTACTTGGAAACAAGGGGTCATATTGGTCATTTTACATAGAAATCAGCCGCAGGAATGCCTTTTTGAATGAAGACCTGCGATTCAACTCGTATGCAACCAGGGGCGGATCTAGAGGGGGGCCATGAGGGGCATGGCCCCTCCCAAAGCCTTGTGATTGTAGGATTTTTCTTTTAAAGGAAAAAAATGAAAATATTATGAGAAAATAACAAAATTTAAGACATGTTTTTTACATTAAAAGAAATTTCAGCCTTAATTGGGAGAGAAATTATATCTCTCTCCTCGAAAAACAACTATTATTCCCAAAATTGTGCTCCTTCGTTTACATCATATCTTGATTCCAACTTTAGACGCTTGGACGTTCTCTAAATGCTGTTGTCCTCAGAGTCACCTATTGCTCACGAGACCAATGAGAGCCTAAATTTGCGTATTTATGGCTTAAATTTTGAAGTTTTTCGGAGAGAGAGCTCACGAATACTCCTTTGCTTTCTGTAATCCGCGCAAAAATAGCTTAAAATTAGATTTTTAGAGCCTCTTAGGTAAAATATTTCTAGAAAGGGGGGATTCCAAACACACACCCTCACTCTCCCTTTAGAATCATTCATTTTAATAAAGTTTCTCGAGAGTTTGTTCAAAAATTTTGGATGGCCCCTCCCAAAATGCTCGGCTGGATCCGCCACTGTATGCAACGTGCGACATTCACATGATATTCTTTTTTTTTTTTACGTCGCGAAAATTTTTTTGGACATAGGAGTCATAGAAGCTTAGTCTTATACTCTCATTCTGCTCCGAATTTTTTTTTACAAAACATCTTTTTTTGAAAAATCAGAATAAAAAGATCGTTTTTCGTGATTTTTATTTTATTTTGAGAGATTATACTCCCCCCCCCCCCAAGTTCCCCTTTTTGCGATCGGTGTCCATGATCTTGAACTTTGAACCTCTCTTGCCCACCAAAACAATGTTAGCAGTTAATATAAAGCTCCTTTCACCCTCCAAAAAAAAATTAATTGCTCTAAAACTAAAGAAAATTGAAAAAAAACTTGGGGGTCCTTTAAAAAAAAAATAGTACGTATAGGGGGGGAACGGAGGTCATATTCGGATTCAGGGGGTCATTCTACATAAGAATCAGCCGACAAAATGTCAGAAGCATTTTGAAGTTTTTTTTTTTTTTTTTTTTTTTTTTTTTTTTTACCCCGCAGTGTTATTTACAATATCACTTACGGATTCATTTATTAATTTATTTACATTTCTTCATTCATTAATTCACCTATTTATTCATGCCTTCACCCATTTTCTTATTCATTCACTATTTTATACGGTCATTTATTTTTCTTCATGTATTAAGTATTTTATTTATTTAACTATTCGTTCATTGTTTCATTATCTTTTTATTATTCATTCTACCCTTCTTTTAATCATTCATTTGAACAAATACATTTTTTATGAGTGAATAGAACATTTTTCATTCAGAAAAATATTTTATTTTTCACTCTTTCTATAAAAAAAATAAAGGGCCAAATTTCCGCTTTTTTTTTAAAATGTTCTTTCTTTGTAAAGTGTAATTTTCAAAAAAAATTTCCAATTTGTTCATTTAAAAAAAAATCTAGCCAACTTAGCAATTTCACTTTACCCCACATTCCCCTACTATTTTTTCTATAATAATAATTTTTCCGAAAAAAGCCACTATATACCTGTCTTCCTCCTTTTCTCTTTACATCATCAAAGATAGCTAAAATGTTTTAGCCGCATCAGTTTTTACAATTTTCCAGATACCAACCCCCCCCCCCCTCCAACCAGAGTTTCCTTCCTCTAACATCACCAAAGATAGCTTTGAATTATACTTTA
Source organism: Uloborus diversus (assembly GCF_026930045.1). Taxonomy (NCBI): domain Eukaryota; kingdom Metazoa; phylum Arthropoda; class Arachnida; order Araneae; family Uloboridae; genus Uloborus; species Uloborus diversus. Next base: position 88,021,073 of record NC_072733.1, on the reverse strand, counting down.
AAAAAAAAAAAAAAAACATTTTCAAAATATTGTGGTTAATAATGCCCTTATTCCTCAAGTTACCTTACAAAAATATTTTTAACACTTTAGCTTCAAAATATTTTCCGCTGAAATGAACCCCGGAACATAAAACCCAAAGTTCCTTAAAAATGCCCTAAATGTACAGTTTAAAAACTGCATTCTTACATTTTTTCCTAGAGGTATCCTTCCCCCCCTCTCCATACTTTTCCCCATCTTTACAGAATCAAAGATAGCTTAAACATATTTTAGACTAGATAAATCTCCGAGGGAGATCTCCCTACGCCCTTTCCAGAACTGTAAAAATGGCTTAAACTTGCGTTACTAATATTGAATTCGGCATTTTTCTCAGAAAAAGGTCTGATATTTCCTGTTTCCTTAGTCTGTGGTCACCCTTAATCTATCTCTCAATGTGATAGAACATATAACAACTAAATTACAATTGAAATAGTTTTTACATTGCAACAGACATCACGTTTAGTTATCAAACATTTTTTGCTAAGTCTTTCATGGAACTTTTCATGGCTCAAAAAAAAAAATAAAAAAAAAATGTTTCTGTGTTTACGTTATCAGGTTGTACCTGTTTTACAAAGAACTAAAGGTTTTTTTTCAAAGAAATAAAGGGTGAAATTTTTTATTCACATGTTTTTTATCATACGGCAAATTAAAAAGTGGGATTAAAGAAAAAACTATTAAGCATTTTTTTCTGAACTAGCGGTTTTAACTATTTTTGTGTCATGACCCTATTTTTAAGAGCACGAGATCCGATACATGTATTGTACGTACTCAAAACACACATAAGGCTTCCTGTTTGCTCTAATTGCTTTAATGATTTCAAAAATTTGACTAAGATACTTAATAAGATTTTTAGCTAATGTTTTGAACTCAGATTATTCATTCGAACAATATTTTGCTTGGCATTTCTGCAAAGCATCGATCATGAAACTCAAATTTCATGATTTTTTTTAACTGCAACAGATAATAAGATTAATTATCCATAAATAAGATTCTAAATGGTACGCAATATTTTATCCTCAAAATTCAAGATAAAATTGATTGATATGAAACATTAGACAATATATTTTGTCAAACATCATTACTTAGAAGAATCTTGATCTCTGGACCTAGGTTCGAATCTCATTCATACTATTGTGGTAGATTTTGATCATATTTAAGTTTAACCAAATCTAAGCCGCAGAACCTCCAGCGATTCATTCTTTTTCGGTTTGTTAAACCAAAAAGTTGTGCACAAGATGATCGATCTTATGGGATGTTTACAAGCAAAAATACTAACGTATCAAAAATTTGCTAACCAGAAAAATAAAATCACCTGAACTATTTTTAAAAACAAAAAGTAGATGACAGAACTTATAAAAAGCATTTAGATGAAAGAGATTCTTTTTTTTTAAGATTGAAATTGAACAGCGTAAGAAATGCCCTTCGACCTTCATTAGAAATGTTTTCGGGTCATAACCCGTAGTTTAGAAGCCCTTGTTTAAACCTCTAATTCCGATGCTCTTAAAAAATTCTAAATCGAAAGATAAGGACAGGAACCCTAAATCAATCGTCAGGTTTCAAAATTAGAATTGTAACACGTTAGTCTTAACGTAACCACACAGTTTTAAAACACAGGATTTCATTTTATTTCAAAACTTAAGTGGTATGGTAAATTATTAGTTTATTTAAAACAAAAGTATGAAGCTCAGTAAATGTACAAATACAAAAATTATTTGTAAAGAACATAAAAAAGGAAAGTGGCGTACCTTTTGAGCATTCAAAAATATCACGAAAATGATTGCGGCCGCTCCAGATTGTTTACAAACATGGCGTAGCAAAGAAAGCAGTGATTTTACAAGCACTCTTAAATCTGCGCGCGATGTGTTCTCAAGTGTATTCCCAAACTTCGGCTGAATAGAGATTCCCAGCAAAACACATTCGGTGCACTTTTGGAACGTTTTCTTTATAACGGAACGGATTAGTAAAACATTTCAGCTTCATTTCTTTGTAGATAACACATTCGAAATACATTTTAGCACATTTTCAGGCAACTGGAACACTTAAAGAGTTTTAAATGTGTACCGATTATTTGCAGTGTAGTTAAGCGTGTAAAATTAAATTCGGTGACCAGTAAAGGAGGGTCATTTTACATTACTGTGAATGAGACCTTGTTGGGACCAAAGAAAAACGACCACTTAAACGGAGTGACCGCTTAACCGGTCGACTACTTATTGAGGTTTCACTGTATATATATCTAAATATCACCAACAGTGGCCAAATTGAAACCAGATTAAAAAAATAAAAATTAAAAAAAAAAACCGCCAAATTTGTCTCCAAGTTGGCGATCAAACTACTGGCGATATCGCCAAGTGTCCGCGAAATTATAAAAACACTTAAGTTTACATCGAAATTAACACTGATTTCACCTCAAAAATGGGCAAAAGACCCCTTTAGAAACACCCGAATGCAACCAAAAGAGGAGGTGCGCAACTAGACCCCACTAGGAGTCTACGTACCAAATTTCAACTTTCTAGGACATACTGTTCTTGAGTTATGCGACATACATACGCACATACATACATACGTACATACAGACGTCACGAGAAAACTCGTTATAATTAACTCGGAAATCGTCAAAATGGATATTTCGCGTGTCTATACGTTCTTAGGCACTTATCCACGTGTGGTCGAGTCGAAAAAAAAAACTCAACATTCATTCGGGGTGAGTAAAATGGAAATTAAGGTCGATTTTTTATTGAAATTATTTCCGTGAATACAATACTTCCTTTTTTGTAAAAGGAGGTAAAAAAAAAAGTGAAAAATGAGAAGGAAAAATTTGCATTAATGCTTATGTTACTCATTTTGTGCTATTAAATTGGGGAATCACTGTCAAATTAAGTGAGTAATAAGAGTTTAAAATTTAGTAAATTCAACTATATTTTCATCATCTGCTTAAATTACTTTCAAATGTTTTATGTTATATCATAGTAATTAACTCATGAAATTATATAATTAAAACCAAGGGTGCCTACCTGGGGGGGGGGGGGCATGATGCAGACTGCGCCATTAAATTTTTTAGGGGGGATTTGAGGGGTATTTTTCTTTTGGGGGGGCTCTTGCTTTTTGGGTGGTCTTCGTGATATTCAGGGGGGTGCTCCCTTGCCCTTAGGGGGGCACCCCTGTCTGTACTGCCGTGCTAAGCACAGACGTGGTATCTGCACATCTTATCAAATGAAGTTATTACAAGCTGGTTATTAGTAATTTAGTTCACTTCAATCTCAAGGTTTTGATGATTTGTGGCCCTGAAATATTAAACGAGCTGATATGTGCATCACATGACTTCCTTTTACTCCAATTTAATGTCATTTCCTATTATTGGCAATTTTAATTTGATTCAATAGTTTACTCTCTAAATATCACCAACAATGGCCAAATTGAAACCAAATTTAAAAAAATAAAATAAAAATCGCCATATTTGTCGCCAAGTTGGCGAAAAAAATTGGCGACCAAAAGACTGGCGATATATCGCCAAGTGTCCGCCAAATTATAACACCACTTGAGTTTACATCAAAATTAACAATGATTTCCCCCCAAAAAGGGGCAAAAGACCTCTTTAGAAACACCCGAATGCAACCAAATGGGGAGGTGCAGAACTAGACCCCACTAGGAGTCTAAGTACCAAATTTCAACTTTCTAGGACATTCCGTTCTTGAGTTATGCGACATACATACACACATAGATGCGTACATACAGACGTCACGAGAAAACTCGTCGTAATTAACTCGGAGATCGTCAAAATGGATCCTAGGCATATATCCACGTGTGTTTGGGTTGAGAAAAAACTCAACATTCATTCGGGGGTGAGAAAAATGGAAATTAAGGCCGATTTTTGAGTGAAAATTTTTTTGCGAATACAATTTTTCCTGTTTTGTAATAGGAAGAAAAAACTTCAGAAGCTAATGAGGCAGGTACCTTTTAGTAGTTATTTTATTTTCGAGGTAGGGCGGACAATGCAGTTCGTTTTAGATATAAAGTTGAATATAATAGCTTTGTTTCCAAACAGATGCGTGTCTGATATTAAGAGTGTGATATTAAGAGTTAAATATTAAGTTATGCAAGTCATTAAAATATTAACAAAATGTAGTCGTTTCTTTATCTTTTAAAACCTAGGAACTACTATCGACGAGAGAGCAGGGCCGTACGAAGAGCTGACGGCGCACGGGACGAAAGTTTCCTGGCGCCCTTCCCCCCCCCCCCCCTCATACACACAGAAAAATCAAGTTAGTTATAACAACAGTGCATAATACATACTTGAATGTTTTACATATTAATAAACAGAACAATCAGAGTGCTATGCATAATACAAATTAAAACACAAGCAATGAATCTGTTTCTAATATTTGATACATTAATGCCCCAAACACCTTTTGAAAAATGGAAATATTAAAAATCCAAATATTTATCTTGTAAAATGTTATCCTACTAGATAAAAAACAAACAATTAAAGCTGAATTGGTTATTCATATTGATCAAATTAAGAACACGAATAAATAATTTGCTGATTATAAATAGAAAATGTATTTATCAAAGCAAATTACATCAAAATTAAAGTTCGATCTGGACTCATCCAATTATTCTTTTCGAGAGTTTTTGATTTTCCTTGTACCAACTTAATACCAGCTTTCATATATGTTATAAACAAAGATGTTATTCTTTTGTATCAAATATTTGTAAGTTTTAGGGAGAAGCCCACAAATACTCAGCAACATCGAAAATCGCTCAGAATTGCGCTTTTGGAACTCTAATTTCGAAAAATCACTGACCCTAATATTACAAAATATGGTCCTACAAATTGCGTTCTAAGACTTGAGTTAAAGAAAATATTTGAGCAAGGGTCCCCATGCCGCCTTTCTTTAATATCACAAGCAATGACACTTACAAAACACACTTACAAAAAAAAAAAAAAAAAAAAAATAAAACTAAGTGGAATAGCCCTTGAATGTAAAGCATTGCATGAATTTTTTGAATAATAATTTTGAACAATCTTTCGGGGAAATGCTCCAGATCCTCCTATCCATAAAATCTTCAAAGTTTGTCGAAAGCTGCATTTTTGAAAATTCAAATTCGAAAACTTGCAGGGGGAGAAGGAATTGATTTCAATCTGTTTAAAAAAATCGATCGGAAACAGTCTCTGAGCCACTAACACTAACGTCAATAAACATGGCCTATAATCGCTTATTTAAGGCTAAAATTTCGTTTCTTAAACTAAAAGTTTCAAAATTTTGACCGAACACCTTTTGACCTTTTTCCCTATCCAATTTAAAAAAAAAAAAATGTTTTTTTTTCTCCCCCAATGTGTCTCCTTAAAACTTTTTTCTCGTTACGTCACTGCACGCAGGACGCAGGGGCGGAATTCAAGCAATTTGGTGAGCACTAGACAAAGAAGAAGTGCCTTTTGTTTGATTTTAAACAGCTATACATATTCTCAGAAATTGTATCTGCTTCAATGATGCAAAGGAAACTAATATTTTGGAGACTAAGAGAGAAGAATATTTTCGTGCCCTAGGAAAAAAATGAGAATCATTGTGATAATTCTCTATTTTGCGTATCTATAACTGTGTATCTATGATACACGAAATGAGGGGGCGAGCGCCTCTAATTTTATACAATCGGGGTATTTCCCTGCTCGCCCTCTCCCCCCCCCCTAAGGACGGCCCTGCAGGAAAGTTGATAATTATTAAAATACTATCGATACAAAGTATCAGAAAGTAGGTAACATCGGAAGGTCACAAACTTGCAGAATAACGTTTGCGTTTCTGCAATTGATGCAAAGTCGTCTGATGTAATTTGCGATTATTTTGTGGTACATTGTACATAAACTAAAATATCTTGGATGGGAGTTGTACGGCCGGGCTTGAATCAAATATTCTCTCGTTTGCTTTTTTTTTTTTTTTTTTGGACATAAATTTCGTAAATAAATTAAAAGCTCATATGGGCCATTCCACCGTCACGTGCGGGACAATTGGACTCCATTTTTGTTCCAAAAACTTGTTATGAAGCTTAATAATTTTAACAAACTGAAGATATCACATTTTCTGATCTTTATCTTTAGCACAAAGAGACGTCAGACGTAGTATATTTTTATTGCATGTTTTGTTGCTTGAAAAAAAATAATAAATTGCAAGCGTCACGTGCGGGACATCAAAAGTCAACCTCTTATCATTTGTTACAGGATTTAGTTAACATTTGTGCTCTAATAAAAATGTGATGGCAAAACAAACTAAAGGTATTAAAAGTCAAGGCTCAAATGTAAATGAAACACATATAATTTCCTAAGAAAAGATATTTTAAACTATTGAAAAAAAATTATGATGTATAACGTCACGTGCGGGACATTTGCAAATTTTATGCAAGAGAATATTTTTTGAATGTCAGAAACAGAGACAATACACAAAATAAAGTATTTGCTAAAACACTTTATTCGAAAAAAGTATTTTAGTGAATCGTATTTATAAACTAATAAGCTATTAAATGAACTATTTTGAACATGAAATGGAATATATTCTGAAGATTTGCACTTTTGTAACTTCACCGGCATTTATACAAAACTTCACATAGAAGTATAGCCTTTTCTGACGAGGTTTACATCATAAGTTTATCTCTATATTACTCATATTATTGCTGAGAAAGCATCATTTTTTATTTTCGTAGTGTACAACATGCTAGAACAATTTCTAGTTGTAACAGTGCATTTGTTCAGGAATTTGTCATACTAGAACAGACTCCTTTCTGTAAACCTTGTATCACAGCACACCGTTTTCGTGGTGACTGGGGCAATGCTTTAATTGTTTAGTGCATTGCTAAAGAGTTGTTATAAGGTATAGTTGTTATTTATTTAGCTGTGGTTGACTTAAGTTCGCTTATTTTTGCTAAATGTCAAGCATATATACCTTTAAGCCGATTTAGGTGCCTAGAGGGACTAATAATCAGTAGTTCAGACCCCCGCAAGTTACTTAATAATCCTGTATAAACTCTCAATAAAATGACAAGATTGCGAAATTTACCGTTTTATAATCATAATAACTAAGTCAATGAAAATAAACTAAAAAGTGTAAAAAAAAAAAATTGTTAAATAAAAACAAAAAACCCGACTGTGTAAAAAAGCAAAAAAAACTAAAAAGAAAAAAATGTAAGCCCAGTAGTTTAGAATGTTATTTAGTTCTTCTTACTAACTACATCATTGAAACAGCTTTATAATCGATACACACATAAGTCAAATCATAAATTCTAACGCAGAATAGAAGAATCAACAGTCGCGGCCCATTCAAATTTTACGGGATTTCTTCACTTGTCAAAAAAGAATGGGCCCTGACTGTTGGTCCTTCTATTCTGCTTTTGAACTTATGATTTGTCTTTTGTGTGTATCGATTAAAAAACTATTTCAATGAAGTAGTTATTCAGTAATACTTAATGAAATTCTAGACTACTGGGCTTATATATTTTTCTTTTTAGGTTTTTTTTATTTCGAAGCAGTCGGGTTTTTGTTTTTATTTAATAATTATTTTTTATTTTACCCTTTTTATTTAATTTTCATTGACTTGTTTATTATGATCATAAGACGGCAAATTTCAATCTTGTCATTTTATTGAGAAAGTTTATATCATGAGGATTATTTAGTAACTTGCAGTGGTCTAAATTATTGATTATTAGTCCCTCTAGGGACCTTACTCGGCTTAAAGCTACATATGCTTGAGCTTTAGCAAAATGCGCGAGCTTAAGTCAACCACAGCTATATTAACAGCGCGGAAAAGTCTTCAGTCAAATCTTTCTCCCAAAACTAAAAACATTATTAAATAAGAACAAAAAACCCGACTGCGTAAAAACCAAAAAAACTAAAAAGAAAAATGTATAAGCCCAGTAGTTTAGAATGTTATTAAGTACTACTGAATAACTACACCGTTGAAATAATTTTATAACCGCACATAGATAAGACAAATCATAAATTCAAAAGCAGAATAGAAGGATCAACAGTCGGGGCCCATTCCTTTCTGATTCAAGGAACCCCGTAAAATTTGAATGAGCCCCGACTGTTGATCCTTCTATTCTGCTTTTGAATTTATGATTTGTCTTATCTGTGTACGGTTATAAAACTATTTCAACGGTGTAGTTATTCAGTAGTACTTAATAACATTCTAAACTACTGGGCTTTCTTTTTATTTATTTATTTATTTTTTTTTTTTGGTTTTTACGCAGTCGGGTTTTTTTTTTGTTTTAATTTAATATTTTTTTATTTGACACTTTTTAGTTAATTTTCATTGACTTAGTTATTATGATTATGACACGGTACATTTCGCAATCTTGTCATTTCATTGAGAGAGTTTGTGTATCGTGAGGTCTATTAAGTAACTTGCGGTGGTCTAAACTACCAATGATTAGTCCCTCTAGGGACCTAATTCCACTTAAAGCTACATGTGCTTGACCTTCGGCAAGCGAACTTAAGTCAACCACAGCACAGTTATATAAACAGCCTGTATAACTCATGATGACGCGAAATCGGAAACGTCGACAGTCAAATCTTTCTCGCAAAACTAAAAAAGTCTGCCGAGAAAGTACACGTCGCGAAACTCAGTCCCTTGAATCAAGGCAAAAACAAATGCAACATGTTAGAGATAAAAATCGAATTAGTAGACTTTTTTCTTTTGGTGCTTATTGCACGGGTTTATTTTGATGAAGACTACAATGTGAGTGTCTTGCCTTCGCTACGCATAATATACTTTTTATTACAGTACATAATACAAATAAAGAACACATGAAAGAGTTTACATCAGAAAGAGGGGAAAGTACATCCGGAGCGAGGGTGTTTTGATCCACCGCCTCAAGTGGGAGAAGCAATCGCTTAGACCACTCGACCACTGAGATCCCAATTAGTAGACTTAGTAAACAAAAAAATTCAGGCAGCGAAAACTACCTGCATTTGACGCACGCAGGTAGCGTGCGACACAGTGTGCAACACCAAACATGCACCGATCCCGAACTGACAAAATATTGCAACTGGTTGTTGATATGGTGAATTTTGATTACTGTCATGTGTTTGGTGACACTCCCAAGGTTAAGACAAATCAATTGATGTAAGAATTACGAAAATTGATCAAAGCGTTTAGCCCCTAGAACGCCACATAGGAACAGACATACATACATAGGCTGATAAACACATTACCCTCCTTTGCGTCGCGCACGAGCAGTCGGGTAAAAAAGCCCGTCAAGAGAGTACATGTCGCGAAACTCAGTCCCCTAAATGACGACCAAAACAAATGCAACATGTCAGAGATGAAAATCGAATTAGTAGGCTTAGTAAACAAAAAATTCAGGCAGTGAAAACGCTACCTGCATTTTTGTCACAAGCTGTGTAACACGCATAGCGTTCGACACGATCCCGAATTGACAATATGGCGACTGGTTGTTGATATGGTGAATTTTCATTACTGTCATGCGTTTAGTGACACACCCAAGGTAAAGACTAATCGATTGAAGTAAGATTTATCAAAATCGGCCAAGGGGTTTAGCCTATACAACGCCACATAGGAACAAACATACAAACATAGACTCATAAACACATTACCCTCCTTTGCGTCGCGCACACGCAGTCGGGTAAACAAAAGGTAACACGGAATTTTTTGCCGTTTTTGTGTATAGCAAAGTGAGAAAATGGACGAACGGTCCTTTGCTTTCTAAAATAATTAATTTATTGTTTATGCTTGCTGGAGTGGACGTTGGTTTGGTGTTTTTGAGATTTATCCACGGCTGAAGATTCCAAGTCTCCTTATCTGTGTTTTCTTTCTTTTTATTAGTTGTTTATTTAAATGATAGATTTATTTTTTAAATCTTTCATTATACATATACAATTTACTAGAAATTCAATGTGTAATATTTCTGTAATTCAACTGTGTACAAAAGGAATTTTTGTGAAAGCAAAACAAAACGAATACATAAAACTAAAATTTATTATATGTATACTTTGCATCACAAAATGTATATTAACATAATTATATGCTGACTATTGATGACTTAGTAAACACTTAGGATGATTTATACGAGTAATAAATATCACAGATTAGAAGAATATTTTTTCAAAAGCATCAATACTTCTTCATATACAAGAGTGTTGGCATGTAGTGCCCAAACAAAGTCTAAATGATTAAATTGATCATACTTGACGCATGTCACTGAAACCACATTTTTAAGCTTCTGTTGAAGAAGAGCGACATCTGTACCATCAGCTAGTTTATCGTTTTTGGACCAGAAGAGAGCAACTGGTGCTGTTATATTTTCTACAAAGTATTCAGGAGCAACAGACTGCAAGAAAATCACATTTCTCATTAAGAACAAACATACAGGGGACTACAACACAAAATATTTTAAAGTTCAAGTTAACACAATAAAAATTTATTCTCATTTCATAAAAATTAATACTAATCTTAAATAGTTAATATTGATGATTATCCTATCTGTTAGCAGACAGGACTGAAATCGCCCTGGTTGATTTGCTGTGAATGCATGAAATTTAAAAGGATAGAATCTGTCTCAAGTAGTAACAACAGTAATTAGCATTGAATACTATTAAAAGTATTGTCGATAAATCGATTTTTTTTTCTCTACAAGTGAGAGCATTGGAGTGCTGGTTAAAAACAGAAAGTGACACTTTGTAATACTGAAACAACTGCTCCTAGTTTTATCTCAGAACTATCATTAATTATTTCATAATTAGAGGATAATAACGATACTTAATTTACTTCACTTCATTTGACAATAAATGTAAATTTAAATAAGTGAGCTTTGTTGAAATTATTTTTTAAAAAATAAATGAAACATTTCATTAAGAAAATTGTTGCATTGTTTTTCATTAAAAAAAAACAAAAACAAACAAACAAACAAACAAAAAAAAGCTAGGTAAGAAATATTCTAACCAAGAAATATTCTAACCCATCTCTCTTATGTGCTCAAAGAGATCATGTCCATGTTTTGAAGATAATAGGTGATCTTGTAGGCCAAGACAACAGTCGGCTCTCTGCAGGACCCGTTGTGTGAAAACAGCGGTATGCGGATCATCAATATCCGGTTAGAAAATCACAGGAATATAATGATTTAGAATGAAAGTACATCGATTTCATCCACTATTCTGAACTACAAATTTTTTGTCTATGTTTTTCGGATAGTAACCAAAATGATCCCACTGCCATAGGAAATCCTGACCCACACAATAACGAAGTAGGTGTAGCGTATTTACATCGCTGTCAACTTGACTCCAAGAGCTCTTTTGACCTCCTGCTAATCAACATTCAAGGTACATTAGTTCCTACACAGAAACGGCACTCATCTTGAGAACACGTCAGCGGCTCCCTCAATTGGCAGTGATTTGCCATTATCTGCCATGAATGCTGCAAGCCATATGGTTCAGGGGTGCACCTTAATAAGACGGTTTATCAGTTTGCAGTGTCATATTTTAATAAATAAGTTGTGCTACAGGGAACCCTCTTATTTGTCCCTCTTGAACTTTCAATGGGTGGCATCTTTCAGATGTGCCTCTGCGAATTAATTTCTCTAATCCAATTGCTTCTTGGAGCTGGAATTAGAATTTGCCACCTATGTACGAGCAATGCATTCGTATCAGTACCAATTTTTATGAATCCACTACTGAATTTGTATGCTTGAATAATACATTTTTCTTCTGAAAATGCTACATATTGCCTGTCTTGATTTCCAATTAGCTGGGGTATAATTCTTCAGTTCTGTTGGATTAACTTAATTGTGGACAATTTCAGGGATGTTTGTTAGCGCAAGGATATTATGCAGTCCAATCGGATGCCCATCTCGTCAAGGGTGATGGTGGACCCCCTCAACTAATTTGGAGACTCCAAAGATGAGATCTAAAAACCCCTCTCAAATATATCCCCCTAAAAACTTTAATGGCGCAGTCTGCGCGTTTCTTCACTGTGTTCTACTTTCTTGTTATTCCATGCAAATACGTAACGTAGCTTCTCGATACATTCCGCCTGATTCTCCTACGCCTTGGATTAACTTCGATATAAATGATGACTCGGTCACGTGACGTGTTTAAAATCAGATTGGTGAATCGGATGCAATTTCGTCCACGAGACTGATCGAAATGACAGGAAAGAAATTATACGAATACGAGACTCACCTTGATTGTAAGGTAATCTGATGACTTCGTAATATTCTGCTGGTAAAATTAATTTCCATACTTTCGTTTTAGTAACACACACTAATATTTTTTATCGATAGCGATGTACATGCCATTTGCAGTAGTCACGCAATAAGCATCTAAGTGTGTTGTGGAGGCGCTTATTCGTAATGGTGGATCTATTCAACGAGTATTTTGCATTCGGTTTCAACTTTGGTTGACATTATTACAGATAGAAAAAGTATTCACATTTGGGTTTACTTTTAGAGCCACAAGTTCTGCACTGAAAAGAAAAAGGCCAGGCCAATCGCTGATCGTAACACCCTTCGTGAGAATACCCTTTCATGAAGCTACAAAGTTGAAAAACGTGTAACACTTTAACATGCAGCAACCCTACAATGGTCTGATAGAAAGGAAAGTAAAATACTGCGCAATGATTTTCATAATGTAAATAGTACTTCAAGCTGAATGAGATTAAGTTGGAAATGAATCCGAATTGCTTGCTGATTATTTCTCAAAGAGCCACTATTGCAGAACTATTCCACAACACACTTAGAGGCTCACATCGCGACACTTTATTAAGATTACTACGAATAGTACGCATTCTACTATAGATCTACAACACCTTCGTCACCACATCTCCTCTACAACTTACAAAGTTATTGACTAATTGAGTGAGATGAATTGCAGAAGTTGAAGCATTTTAATAAATATAATAAAAGTAACATAAATGCATGATTATACTACAGATATGTGTTAAGTACAAGAACACGTTCTTGCTTTAATTAGATTCAGATCTGAAAATTAAAATAAAAAAGCAATTAGAATTGAATGTCAACAGAAAGTTGCAAATCTAATGTTGGTAAGGCGAAAATGATTTTTCATAGCATTGTCATTTTTCAGTAAGCTAATAGCTTATTTATTATGATATAGATTTCAAGGGGAAAGTACCTGGTTATAGTGTTGCATATTGCCTTTTTCACCAAAATCATACTTAAGAAACTTTTTAGAATTTATCATCTGCAAAAGAAGGAAATTATTAGAATAACCATTAACAAAACATTTAATTGTAGGAAACTTAAGGAAAGAAAAATAAATAGTATAAGCAAAGCAAAGTTTCATTCGATAAGCTATAAGTTAAGCCCCTTAGCCGTATCTTAGGCCAAGGCTCAAGCAAATACTAAACAGTTCGCCAGTAAATTACCGAAATTTTCAAGGTATGTTCAAATAAAAGTCACTTTTCTTGAAAAACCTTTAAAAATTAAAACAAACCTTTCTGCACGCGAAATTCTAATTAATTATTTTTTTTACTGGACAGCATTTAAAAAGATTTCCAAAACAATTCTTCAAATGAACTCTACACGTGACTCGACGCTTTCGGGTATTAGCCGTCACTGAGGGTGCTGTCGCAGACGAAAATCTGATTCTCTGGCGTCCATTAACACATGCATTTTTATGTTATATAACGAACGATTCATTCTGCTAGAAATACTCTTTTTGCAATAGAATTTTCCTGGTTTTAAGTCTCTAGATTCCTTATCAGAAAATATGGGGAAACTCATAATCTCTTTTTATTTATCCTTTTTCTCAGCATCTTTCACGCAACCGTAAGTCTGTATAAGCCCTACGCTTGTTCATTCTCTGTATAAAATCTAGTGACTATAAAATAAAACGAGCTTCTACAGTTTACCGCACTACTAACACTGAATACTGGATTAGAATACCCGCAGACGAAAATAAGTAAAATAGACCGTTATCACACTGGTCACACCACGGGTGGGTCCAATGAAGTCATTATTTTGACAATCATTTCTTTAAGAAATTATATTTCATAGATTTTTTTTTCTTGCGCAATTCACATGGGAAAAATGAAAAATTGGTGCTAGGGAATGCAATACCGGACGAAAAATTCAATACCGGTATTCGGTATTTTTAAATCGTGATACCGGAATACCGGTATTAATACCGGTATTTGAAATTTCTCAAAAGATTCTTCAAACAATTTCGTTTCGTTGCCACATTATATAATTTTGTGCAAAAATTGTATTATTTATGAAAACGTATTGTGAACAAATATAAAATGAAGGAACAAATGTCATAAGAAAAAATCGATAATAGTGAAAAACATAGTGCATCTATTGAATTATCTCTAAGACTGGAACTCATTTTAGTGCTCAACTTTCCTACAGTTGAAAATACTCTTTCTGAATTCACGCAGGTCGAGTGTACTGTTAACAGTGCGTGATATACCTCCTCTAATTGTCTAGAAGTCCTTCATCTTCAAGTAGTTCGGTCTCTTGAGTGTTATTTTTAGATAAACCCTTTTTTTTTGTGTGTGTGTTTCTTTTGTACTGTGTGTATTATAATTATTATTTTTTGACTTATAGCAAGTTGTAATTTCTTACCGAGAGACGATACTAAATATTCCAATATTAACATCATTTTCTCTTGAGCAGGAACTTTTGCTCTTGTTTGCTTTTTATTAGCTCTTTGGTTTGAAATCTACAGCAAACTTGACTAAATCTGATATTGTTAGTTTCTCTTATTCGTTTTCGCTTTCTTTTCAAAATTCTTTTTATTTATAACTATATAAATATCTGAAAATATGTTTCAGTTAATTATGCTTACCTCTATGCACATTTTCAAGGCAATACATAATTTCTAAATAATATCTTGCCAAGTATAAAACCAAATAGTCACTATTTGGTTTTATTTGGTGGACAAACCAATGCTGGTGACAACAAATTACCATTTGTTATGCTAACAAGAAAAAAGTTTTTCTCAAAATTTAGTACAGTTGAGACAAATTTTTAAAAAAGAAATGATAAAGTATCACTACAATTGAAGATTCGAAAAAATTGCTCATAAGACATAGGACAAATGCATTAAAAATTACACTCGAAATTAACTTTCACAATAGGGAAAGTGAGTGATCAGGGAAATGTAAAAAGTAAAATCACGGTGCCCAAAAGAGCACGAAAATGTGAACTTTTGGAATTTGTTTGATCTTATGGAATAAAAAATTTTATTTGCTAAGAATTTGTTGAAAAAATTAAATACAGACAAATAAAATGTTCTTTAAAATGTCCGACAATATCATTTTGCAATCTTTCTTTCGTGCTTTTGAAGCCAAATTTTTACATCATTAGATTGGGTTTGGATCTGTAGCATGGAAAAAGAAATGTACATTAAAAAATATAAGTGGATGTTTCATAAGTTAAAGCGAACATTCTTTAATTGAAACTATTAATTATTTTCAGCCAATACCGAAAATACCGGTATTTTACCTCAGCAATACCGGTATTTCGAAATTGAAAAATTGCTCGAAATACCGGTATTCGGTATACCAGTATTGCAATCCCTAATTGGTGCACTCAAAGTAAAATAGAATCAGAGAGGTTCGTTACTAAATTATTTTCATATTCATGGGGACAATCATCCTCTAAAACGTTGTTTCTGACTTTGATCAATCATCCTCTTGTGTTTTAAAGCCCTTTTTGAACTCCCTGCAAACGCACAGGAACCACGGAACCGGCTATAATAATCAAAGTAAGTGCTGTTTAAAGACTTTGGATTAGTTAAATGAAAATTTTTGTGGAAATTAAGAGGACACAGATAAGAAGTATTCATATCCACAGCTAAACATTGTTTCATTAATAGAGTTAACTATAGACAAGTATGAAAATTTTCTGTATATTATATCGTGAGGTTACAAGTGAAACACATTAAGTAAGTAGAGAAACATGTTTTTCGTTTGTGTATTCTCTTTAAAAACTGCTAGGCTAGAGTATTTAATGTGATCACCTAATTTTGGAGAAAAATAAATAAAGATATGACTCTTATTGGGTTTCACCAGTATCAAAGTTTTGTGATAGTTTATAGACTTTTTTCTTTAATAGAGTAAAGTATAGACAAGTATGTAAATTTCTAAAAAATATTGGGGGGGGGGGCAGTAGTGAAACACCAAGTAAAGAAATATGTTTCTCATTTGTATATTCGCTCTGTAAAAACTACTAGGCTAGAGAACTTGGTGTGCTTACCAAACTTTGAAAGAACAATAAAGAAATAAATAAAGATATGACTAAGTGGGTTTTATCCATTGAGAAGGAATACTATGGAGGGAGCGACAGCAAATGTCTCAGTCAGATAAGCTTCAAAAACATTTCTCCCAGGTCAGGTGACTAGTTTGGCTGGGAAGTTGTCGCGTTTTGGCATGCAATCGCTCTTTTGGCACTAAATATTTTTCAGACGACGGCACTAATTATGAAGTCGGGGCTACAAATCAGAGCTGCAGAGTTGTAGCGAAAATGACAGACTCTGGCTCCAACTCCTTTATCTAAAACATAGTCCGACTCCGATTTCAACTCGGAGTTTAAAAACCGTCGGACTCGGAATCTTAGCATCGAAATCAGTCCGGATCCGAGTCCGACTCCGCAGCCCTGCTACAAATTAGAGTTGCGAAGTCGGAAGTAAAATGACCGACTCCGAGAATTTTTGAGCATTCGACTCCGACTTTTTTTCTTCAAAATCAGTTCGACTCTGACTCCGCAGCCCTGCTACAAATTAGGGTTGCAGAGTCAGATGAAAAATGACCGACTCTAACTTCGAGAATTTTAGATCCTTTGACTCCAACTCCTTTACCCAGAAACGCAGTCCGACTCCGACTCTTGCAGTTTATAAGGACTTAGACTCCTGATGCCGACCTCTTTTACGCCAAAATCAGTCCAACTTCAACTCCGCAAGCCTGCTACAAACTAGGTTTGTAAAGTCGGAAGAAAAATGACCGACTCTAAAACGGGGAATTTTAGAGCCTTCGACTCCGACTCATTTACCCCAAAATTAGTTGGACTCCGATTTCGTCTCAGAGTTTCAAAACCTACGACCTCCGACTAGTTTGCTTAAAAATCAGTCCGACTCCGACTCTGCAGCCCTGCCACATATTAGGGTTGTGGAGTCAGAAGAAACTGGCCGACTCCGACCCAGGGAATTTTAGAGCCTTCGACTCCGACTCCTTTATCCCTAAAGCAGTCCGAGTCAGATTTTGACTTGGAATTTCAAAAACTTTGAACTTTCACTCCAACTCTTGAACTTCAAAATCAGTTCGGCTCCGACTCCCCAGCATTGCAACAAATTTGGGTTGCGGAGTCGGAAGAAAAAGAACCGACTGACTCCAACTCACAGGGAATTTAAGAGCCTTTGACTCCTACCCTGACTTTTTTTTACCCCAAAAACAGTCAGACTCCGATTTTGACTCGGAGTTTCAGAACCTTCGAACTCCGACTCTGACCATTTTGCTTCAAAATCAGTCCTACTCCAACTCCGACTCTGCAACCTTGCAACAATTTAGGGTTGCAAAGTCGGGAGAAAAAAAGCAGACTCCGACTCCGGGAATTTTAGAACCTAAGACTCTGATTCCGAACTCGCAAGACTAGCAATCAGTAATTATACACCGAGCTTACAAAAGTAGCACATAACATACAGTACAAATCTTTTAATAAGGATTAATTTCGGATGAATTAGATTTTGAATTGTTTCAGCACATAATGTAAATATTTATTTGATTTGTTGATATTATTATTTTGAATTTCAACTCTTAAACATTGATTGTTTACCAGAAGGTTTTTAGAATGAAGGTCTTTCTTCCTGTTTTAACTATCTACGTAAATAATTATTCGACAGTTATTAACATTACTAATTTATGTATAATTTTTGCACACATTTCTGGTAGATCGAGACAATTCGTGAAAATTAAAAGCATCCCCTTTTTTTTGGTAAAATCTGCCCATCTCTGTTCAATCCAAATGAATATGTATTCTGAAAAAATATCGTCTGCGCCAAGCCAAGTAAGAAGAAAACAAAGTAGAATAATTCAACCGCCCTATTTTTTAATTTATCGTCTGCGTAAATTTATTTTTATGATATTTTGGAAACAATTAAGAGTTGTTATTTTTTCTGAGAATATTAGATCGACCAAGTGTGTTGTGAGTAAGCGAAAGTTTTCAGCCTGAATTATTGTGATAAGTTTTTATGTTGTGCATCGGTGTAGTTAAATTGAGCGTGTGTGTGTGTGTGTGTTTTTTGAAAAATAGTATTGAAACTTTATGATTGTTATTAGAAGATTAACAGAGTTTTGAGCAATGTTGAAAGATCAGTTCTAAAAGGTATCGTTACTGATTATTGTTACTAGCAAAGGCAACGCTGCTAACCTTTTGCCAGTTTTAAATAAATAACGGATACCAGACCTGTCATTCAAACTCCCCCTCCCCACTTCTTCCCGGATTTTAAAATATGATGTAACTATTTTTCATGTATTTTGATTTTTATTCCTTGTAATGACGGTCATGTACAAATATATGTTTAAAGAGTTCGCTCATTGACTGAAAATTCATGGATTCTTGTGTCATTGTAATCAATGTTTTGAAATTATTTCATACGCAGGCACACTAGTATTTAAATTAAAGCATAAAAGTAACAAATATTTATTTTCAAATCTAAAACTTGTTCTAAACGCATCTGCTGTTCACAGGAGCTTGGCGAGAAGCTACTCGCCAACAAAGCAAACGTACACAAATTACTCGAGAGCCGTTAAAATAATTACTAGTTAAGTAAAAAGTGTTTTTATGGAACTAAAATGTTATTTGCACTCATGATATACAATGTTTTATTACATTTATAGGTAAAATCAGTACAAAAATTTAAAAATTATAGGCAACTGTGGGAAATGTACTCGTTGAATGAACATATATGTTTTTTTTTTTTCTTTATTTAGAAGTAAAAAACATTTGTACATACCTAAGAAAAGTTACTGGATTTCCTGGTATGACTTTTTCTTCACAGTTTATAATGCTACAATACTGCTTTATTGCTATAAATCTAATTTTTCCCTTCTACAGTTAAATGTTTTTATCATTCATGGCTTCAGCTAATGAAAACTTCTTCAGTGGTTACGGTCAACTAGAAATTGCTCCCCAGGTCACATGGTATGGTTGCCGTTTCGCGATAGTAGGGTTGCACTCTCTCCATCTATTCCTTCTCAATGGTTTTATCAGTAGAAACATATAAGTTTTGTGCTCGTTATTAGGCTTAGAAATTAGAAACAGTGTTTCTTTAATAGAGTGATGCATAGACAAGCATGATCGTTTCAGGATAATATCGAAAATTTACAAGTGAAACACGAAGTATATACAAAAGTCGAAAAACATGTTTCTCATTAGCGTGTTTCACCTGAAAAAACTAAAGCTCGGGTACTTAATGTGATTACCAAACCTTGAAAATAGATTTAATAAATAAAGATACCGTGGGGTTGCAAGTGAAACGCACTAAGTAAGTAAAGAAACATATTTCTCATTTTTGTGTGTCCCCTGTAAAAGCTAGTACGCTAGAGTACTTTGTGTGATTACCAAATTTTGAAATAAATAAATGAATAAATAGGTAAACGAATAAATAAAGATATGACTTAGTGGGTTTCACCAGTAGGGACATCTAAGTTTTGAGATCGTTTATAGACTGAGAAACATTTTTTCTTTAATAGAGTAACGTATAGACGAGCATGAAAATTTCTGAATAATATCGTGGAATTACAATTGAAACACTTCAAGTAGAGAAACATGTTAATTATTTGTGTTTCCCCAGTAAAAACTATGAAGAAAAAAAAAGCAATTAAAAAAAGATATGACTTAGTAAGTTTCACCAATTGGAGTATCTAAGTATTTGCGCTCGTTTATAGACTTAGAAACATTATTCCTTAAAAAGAGTAATGTACAGACAAGTATGAAAATTTTCAGAATAATATCGGGAATTTACAAGTGAAACACTAAGTAAGTCGAAAAACATGTTTCTCATTGGCGTGTTTCACCTGTAAAAACTAAAGCTCGAGTACATAATGTGATTACAAATCTTAAATTTAATAAATAAGGATATGACTTAGTAGGTTACACCAGTATTATTTACTCAGTTTTGCGGCTAAGAAAAGCCTAAAAACCAAAAATGACTTTATGTGTTTCACTTGTATCCCCACGATATTGAAATTGTAATTGAGTGAATAGCTGCAAAAGACACTAAAAACTTTTAACATTGTGCAATGTGAAGTGATAAGCTATAGGACCAATAATACCAAATTTTTAGGATATATTTTTCTCAGATATTAATGCTAAAAATTGTTTATTTCTTTCGGAAAATTCTGAAATGTTTATTTTAATATGAACATTGTCTACTCTACTCCAGCAAGGAATTCAATAATGCTTCGTGATTCTTTTACTTTTGATTTGATTAAATATTTCAAATGGCTTTAGTGCAAAAGAACAGAAACATAACAATGGATAGTTTCTTTTTTCCCCAAATCCAGCAATATGTTTGAAAAAATATCAAAAACATTAAAAATATTCTTACTTGTGCATAGTGGATTATGCTTCGTGTTGACGCTCCTGCTGGTGTATGAGCCACGTAAACCCCAAGACGAGTCTGTAATTTGATATCACTCATAAAGTTCAAACTGATTGAATGTTAGAAAATTACATATCAAAAAGAAACAGAGTATGCTTAAAATAACTTGGCATCATAATTAATATTTGATAACTCACTATGTTTTGAACAATTAAAAAAAAAAAAAAAAGAAACCTGTTGTACTTTCACACTAAAAGCATTTTAGGCATACACTATTTAATTACTGATTTTAAAATGTTTCAAACAGGGGGGGGGGGGAGTACATATAGAATAGATAGGTTAATTACAATGCGATTTCTATTCATCTTTTGAACCCTTAAAATTTTCTCAAACATACAAAAACTTTATCTCATTTATTGACTGAAAACAACTATTCTAGCCATATCCAAGTACCAAATCAAATAAACACAGCATTATTAGTTTAATATTAAGTTTTCCTTTAAGAAATCACGACTAAGAGTTTTGGAATCAATCAGACGGCAAAAAGGATCTATTAAAAATTTTGAGCCTGGCTGTCCGCCACGAGCTGTTTACCAAATTTCCCAATTTTTGAGTGTCTCAAAATGCTTGAGTCAGTCACTGGCTCTTAATCGAATTTCCAAATTTTACCTTTACTCAGATGAACGGAAACATTTTGGTTCCAGGAGAGTTTTAGATCTAGTTTTGTTTAAGGTATTCAAGCACATTTATTACAGCTCGTTGTTATGTAGTAAAAATAACTGAAGCCGAGTAGCAAGTCATTTTGAGAGAATCTATTAAGCTAATTTAACTTTCTAAATGTAATAATAGTTTGTTAAACGATTACTTGTTTGAAATCTGAACTTCTGGAATCTTCAGTTGTTATAAACTAAAATTGTCACATGTAAATGAAGCAACGTTACTAAGGAATGTATCTAAATTTCTTCGAAGTATTTTTGGTACAGACTAACGGTTACGGTTCAACTCGGGTCTTGGAACCAAAACTTAGGATAATTCAACTCATCAAGTATTCGGAAGCGATATGTCTGATGCGCGGTTTTGGAATAGCAAGATAAAAGTTTTTTTTTTTGAAAGAAAGGTCCCCTTTCCGACATTCCCCTGCTCCCTTTTTAGCCCTAAGTAATAATGTGGAGAAAGATAACTAACAACATAAATGTGATCGTAAGCGTGTAATAATCGTGCGCAAACAGGAAACCCGAGTACTCGACTTAGAAATATTTTGAAATAGAAGTTCTGAAAACGCAGTTTTGGGCTCTTTTTCGTCATGTTATTGAGGTCATGAGTCCGATTGTATCTGCGCTTGGTGATCATACACGAAAAAAATCACAATTGATACATAAGGTTTAAAAACACATGGTTTACCGTATTCATCTGAGAGTAGTCTGTTCCACACAATAGGAAAATAACATCTTCACAAATAAACTTTGCCGGAGTATTACAGACCAGCTCACTCAAGTACTTCATCACCGCATTGTTTGGCAAAAACTCACTAACACCAAGTATTTCAAACAGAAACTGAAACAAAACATCAGGGTTAAGTAAGATATTTTTAATACACACAATGATCATGTCTAAGCATTTAAACTAGATAATCATCGTTCTCCGGTTATTCTATTTCTCTAATAGAAATTCAACGTGTCTGAGTCATAGTCTGAGGCTCTTTAAATAAATCATAAATCAGTGCACATCATCTGTGCAATAAATCCCTCTATAGTATTTTTCAAAGTAATAAAAAAACTCTTATTCTCAATAATGTATAGGTACATATTTATTATTGTTATTAAGGGTAAGAAACGTCGAAAGGGGAAAAAAATATAGGGGAATGCGGTGCAAAGTGATAACTTACCTTTTAACTTTTTACTGGGATAACTTACGTTTACCAAAAAAAAAAAAAAAAAAGAGAAGAAAAAAAAAATAGAAAGTTGTTTTAAAAATTGTCATAGTCAATTTTATTTTTTTAATAATAAAACTTGTATTGTTCACTTTTGGGAGTAAATATGTACCATCCAAGATCAAGCATCGTTTTACCAGAGCCAGACTATAAAATGGAAATTCAGGTAATGAATTCACTCGTAAAAATTCATTCAAAAGCAATGCCTTACATTTATGTTCCCTTTCACCATGTTCAAGATACAAGGGAAACGGAAAGTACATGAGTCAAACATTGCCTTTGACTTTCTATTTCTGTTCTCTGAAATAATGTACGATTTTAGTATTTTTTACTAATTAAATTGGTGTAGAAGAAAACCATATTTAGCATTGCGTGGAATTAGTCACTCAAATCATGTATGCCCTATTTCCTTTGGTTATTATGTCAAATTGTTTAGCTCTTCGCCTACATTCTTCTAGCTGTTCAAAATTCTGAAATTTTGAGTTTTAATTTATTTCCCATGGAGAAAGACTTACTATATTTTTTCGCGAAAGAAATGGAGCTACTTTGGGTTTAAAAAAAAAGCATATAACTCATCGAAGTGTAATTATAAAAATACTGTATAAGCAACAAAAATGAAACACAAAATGATAATAGACTTACATCAAGATCCGATGTGAATGGAGCAAGGTAACGAATTGCACTAGTCATGTAACCAACAGTAGCTACTGGAGCTAAACCAACAAAGAGTTTAATCTAGAAGAGAAGACATTATAAGATAAAAATAGCCAAGATAAAATTTGCAATATAAACAAATAAATAAATTCATATTAAATACTTAACAAATTAACTTTGTTAAAAGTAAGACTACAATTTCAGCACATTCACGTTCCAGGAAATTTAAAATAGCTTGAGGATTTTATATTGATGCATTTTATGTGCAATAGTGTCCGGGATTTTTTCATAAACAATTTTTCTTAGTATATTCCCACTTGAGAGAAATCCAATCTTTGGGAAATATCTTCACATTTCAATGGTTGCCCTCACACATTGATATGCCAGGCAACGAAATTGCAGATCAGTTAGCAAAGATGCGAGAAATTTACAATGTAGACAATGTGAGCGTCTATCAGACGCAAATGCCCTGGCCATCAACAAATTGAGAGAACCATCGATACCACATAAGCATCAGATATATAGCATCAATAAGAATCGATTAATCGTCCAAACCATAACTAGGTTGAGAACAGGTCATTTTAGAGATATGAAAATTAATAGCGAGGGTAAAAGATCTTATCGAAAGTGTAATAACTGGCCAGATGCAGAGTCAACTCCAGCTAACGCATTTCACTGTCTGGCAATAATTGCGAATTTTCCAAATTTACAGAACCGGACCTGTACGAGGCCAACATTGTAGAGATAGTCAGAGCTGTGCTTTCTGCCTTTGGCACCATTTGATCGAGATTCAGCGTAGACACGTCATCATCATCATCATTTCGATTCTGTTATGATCTGTACTGCCGTGCTAAGCACAAATGTGATATCTGCAGGGGAGCTCAAAATGAGAAATTTATGATTAAAGTTTTAGAACTCGTCTTTGATTTGCGACTTAACTTATTGTTTCACTCACGGTTTCATAAAAAATTGGCCTTATTGGCGTATTTTCGTAAAAGTCTTTTAAAAATAATGAATGTAGTTACGACAAATTTTC
Source organism: Uloborus diversus (assembly GCF_026930045.1). Lineage (NCBI taxonomy): Eukaryota > Metazoa > Arthropoda > Arachnida > Araneae > Uloboridae > Uloborus > Uloborus diversus. Next base: position 87,996,857 of record NC_072733.1, on the reverse strand, counting down.
TCTTCAATAACGTTTTCATGTGCTAGGTTGATATCACCTTAAGTGGCTATTACTAGTCATGTTTAGGAGTACCTGCTCAGATACGACAAAAATAACTTACGGACTTAGTTGTCGATTTATTTTGTTGACACAAATCTAACATAACCTGCATCCAAAAATACCATCTTCTGAATTTCAGAGGTTCAGAACTGTTAATTAGAGCACTATTTTGTTCTATGTTTATTAAATGAGCGAGGAAGTTAATTTTGACAACAGACGATATTTAATTTAAAGAATAACGAGGAGAAAAATGCATGCCATCACATTTTTGCTAAAAGGAATCAGACATAAAAATTTACAAAGATTATATTTTAAGAAATTTTAAAACATATGGATAAATATAATAAGTTTAATTTTTGTATGTGATCATTTATTTATATATAGATAATACTTTATTTTCTAGATTCATTTAAATGAGCGTGACGATGGTTTTAACAGAGCAAACGATACTTAAACAAAAACATAAGTAAGTAGTTGCAGAATGAAATGCATGTGTTTGTAGGAAGAAAATAGATTTGAACATTTTATATGCATTTCATTTTAGGAATTTGCGTTTTAAATAAATATTTAAATGGATCAGTCTTCAAAATGTATAACTTTTCTGTCACACAGCTTTTACAGTAAAAACTTTAAAGAACAATTCATTTAACAATGATTTTTAATTTCATCAAAAATACGAGGGGGGACCCAAAAATAACCGGATTTTTGTTTCAAAATATTTACATATTAGTTTATTCACAAAATTTCTTTAGTCTCCTTCAAAGTGCTCACCCTTAGATGCAATACACTTGTTATTATTTTCTTTCCACTGTTAGAAGCTCCCCTGGAACTCTTTAACTTTGACCGTGTCCAGTGCTCGTTGCGAAGCAGTTTTTACAGCCTCTACATCATCAAAACGCTTCACTTTCAGAATTTTTTTCATCCTCGGGAACAGAAAAAGATCACAGGGGGCTAGGTCTGGCGAATACGGGGGCCGAGGAACGATTGACCACCCCTGAGAGGCCAAGTAGCGGTTAATGGTGAAGGCTGTGTGTACGGAAGCATTATCAAGGTGAAGGAATTATTCTTCCGATCGTCAGTGCGAGCTCCAACTCACTCTTGTCTCTTCTAAATTTTCGTCAGTCGTAAAACGTTGACTCTCGTTGATTTTTTGGTGGATTTTTTCAACGTTTTCATCATTTCGAGACGTTGAAGAACGCTCAGAGCGAGCATGATCTTCAACATTCATACTACCACGTGTAAAGCGCCCAAACCACTCGAAAACTTGTGTACGGATCATATCATCGTTCTTGAAAGCTTGTTGAAGCATTTAGAAAGCTATTCCGTTGCCGACTTTTCAAGCAGGAAACAAAATTTCAAGCTTACAGTTTGTTCTTTTAAACCTGCCATAATGAGTTCACAGGCGGTAAGCAACAACACCTGAGAAAACCAACACTTCGATCAGACATTATCAACTAAACTGACGACACTTGCGCTGGTTTGGGAAGGTCTCTGCTCGAGCCATCTAGCTAGAGAACACTCGACGACATATAGGATTGGCATCGCACCATTAGTCCGGTTTCTTTTGGATCCCCCCTCGTATATCTATTTAAACCTGCCAAATATTTTTAATAATAATTTCTATTTTAGTATATTTTTGGTTCATAACATGTGAATTCTCACCTCCGTGGCATGTCACACACCTGATGTGACTGTTTATGTTGCTTAATAACTTGTTTAATTAAAAGTATATACTTATCTATTTATTATTCCTTTCACAAGTGTCTCAAATACTAATTGTTTAAGCATATTTATTTTTTAATATTGTGTTTTAGTTTGTTTTAGTAGGACAAGGACTCATGTCACACAATAAATTCTCACCTCCGTCACCTAAACACAAAATGCCATTCCTCATTAACACGTGGCAGTAATGACATCAAATTTTATTTTCCATGATACAAGTGAGCCCCCTTGTTTATTTTTAGCCATAGTTGAAGTTGTGAGATTTTTGTCGAAAAACAAGAAGATAGATTTTGCTTTAAAAACTTAGTGTGGTTTATTCTGACTTCTCACTTCCGTGAACTTGAATTTCAGGGATGTAAATCAATGTAAAAAAAGAAGTGAACATGTTTTCATATGCTTAACATGTGCAGATTGTAGCAACGAAGAAAAAAAGAATTTCCCTGAAAAATGTATAGGCCCATATTAATGGAAAATTCCTCACCTCCGTGACAGACCTTATCAATGTTATTATTTCTGAGGTGAAAATAAATGATGGAGGGGAAATACATCAATAATAGGCATTCTACCAAAATTATAAATTGCCAGTATATCCTTTAAATTGACTAAATACTATTTTTTAACATACATTTGAATCTATTAATTAAGTCGTACTTTAATTAAGAGAGCTTAATATTATGTTCAAACTAATCATTAAAACAGCTGATTGTTTGCACAATTAACAAAAATTACTATTTTGACATTAAATTGGCCTCGTTTTTTAAATATTAAAAGTTTTTCTTTTTTTTTATTTCCGTGAACAAGGCATTATTTTATTTTTTTAACCTATGAGTAAAATAATTGGAACTTAGTTGGGCCATTGTTTATAGTTACTTCTAGTAGAAGAATGAGAAAAAAAAATTTCGAAATTGAAAAATATTTGCGTTCATTAGAAGTTACGTTTTCTTGAGAATGCCCCAAACAGGATATTTCGAATTTTTACATGAACATTTGTGTTTGATCGAATTAATTTTTATTATGAGCCCACATCAACTACTCAATTAACAGCCAAATTAAAATTTACCACTTTGATACAATAGGCTGCTAGATCATCGAATGCTGCGTTACTAAGGCATACAAGTTTTTCGACATTATTGCTAAGAAAACAAGCTGATGTGTGCATCACATGACTTCCTCTCACTTCAATTTTCCAATTTAATGTCAATTCCCTATTATTGGCATTTTTAATGTGATTCAATAGTTTGCTCTCTAAATATCACCAACAGTGGCTAAATTGAAACCAGATTTTAAAAAAATGCCAAATTTGTCGCCAAGTTGGTGACAAAACTTGGCGACCAAAATACTGGCGATATATTGCCAAGCGTCCGCCAAATTATACACCACTTGAGTTTACATCGAAATTAACAATGATCTCCCCCCCCCCAAAAAAGGGCAATAGACCCCTTTAGAAACACCCGAATGCAACCAAAAGGGGAGGTGCACAACTAGGCCCCACTAGGAGTCTACGTACCAAATTTCAACTTTCTAAGACATACCGTTTTTGAGTTATGCGAGATACATACGTATACACACTACGCACATACATACGTACATACGGACGTCACGAGAAAATTCTGGGTAATTAACTCGAGGGTCGTCAAAATGGATATTTCGGGTGCCTGTAGGTTCCTAGGCATATATCCACGTGTGGTCGGGTCGGAAAAAAAAACTCAACATTCATTCGGGGGTAAGAAAAATGGAAATTAAGGCCAATTTTTGAGTGAAAGTTTTTTCGCGAATACAATACTTCCTTTTTTGTAAAAGGAAGTAAAAAGGGGTAAATGTCGCGCATTCCCCTTTAAATGCTTAGTATTTGTTACTTACTCAAATGTCCTTAGCAGTATACACAAAATAAGCATACAACACTTTCTTCTAAGGCTTTTTAAATATTTCACGGCCACAAATCATCAAAAACTTTAAGTGAATTAAATTACTAGTAAACAGCTAGCAATAACTCCATTTTGATAAAATATGCAGACAAAACATCTGTGCTTAGCACGGCAGTATAGACAGGGGTACCTCCTTTAAGGGCAAGGGAGCACCCCCCTGAATATCACGAAGACCCCCCAAAAAGCAAGAGCCCCCAAAAAAGTGAAAAATCCCCCTCAAATCCCCCTTAAAAATTTCAATGGCGCATTCTGCGCCATGCCCCCCCCCCCCCCGTCAGGTGGGCACCCCTGGTTTTAACCATACAGTTTCATGAGTTAATTACTATTATATAACATAAAACATTTCAAAGGATTTTAAGCAGACGATGAAAATATAGTTGAATTCACTAAATTTTAAACTCTTATTGCTCACTTAATTTGACAGTGATTCACCAATTTAATAGCACAAAATGAGTAACATAAGCATTAATGCAAATATTTTCCTTCTCTTTTTCACTTTCTTTTTTACTTCCTTTTACAAAAAAGGAAGTATTGTATTCACGAAAAAAATTTCACTCAAAAATCGACCTTAATTTCCATTTTACTCACCCCCGAATGAATGTTGAGTTTTCTTTTCGACTCGACCACACGTGGATAAGTGCTTAAGAACGTATACACACGCGAAATATCCATTTTGACGATTCCCGAGTTAATTACAACGAGTTTTCTCGTGACGTCTGTATGTATGTATGTATGTATGTGCGTATATGCTTATGTATGTCGCATAACTCAAGAACGGTATGTCCCAGAAAGTTGAAATTTGGTGCGTAGACTCCTAGTGGGGTCTAGTTGTGCACCTTCCATTTTGGTTGGATTCGGGGATTTCTAAGGGGGTATTTTGCCCCTTTTTGGGTTGAAATCATTGTTAATTTCGATGTGAACTCAAATGTTGTTGTAATATGGCGGACACTTGGCGATATATCGCCAGTCTTTTGGTCGTCAAGTTATTTATTTTTTATCTTTTTAATCTGGTTTCAATTTGGCCACTGTTGGTGATAGTTAGAGAGTAAACTATTGATTCACATTAAAAATGCCAATAATGGGGAAATGACATTAAATTGGAGTAAAAGGAAGTCATGTGATGCCCACATCAGCTCGTTTTCGAAATATTTACCAGATTTATAGAAGCATTTCTCAGAAGAGTGCCTGGACAAAGATCTAATTCAAATTTTGAGTAGTGACTTTTCTAGCATTTATTTTTATCAATTTTCTCTTTAAAAAATTGATTATTGCATCATAACTTAAATTAACAATGCATTTTCGGAAGGGGTGTGCCGGGGGGGGGGGGGGGAGTGACCTATAAATTAGTAATTAATAAATGAGAAAAACAGCGACAATTTCCCTTCAACATTCATTTAGTAAGTAACAAGTAAAACATTACATAACTCACTTTTTTATTGTATTCTGGTTTCTGAGAAAGCATTGCAAATGCACTAGTTGTGCCTTGAGAATGTCCAACGTAAAACAATTGCGTTTGTCCCGTAAAATTCAGAGCATAGTCAATCATGGCAGGTAAATCATATTCGCCCATTTCATCAAAGCTATGAAATAGAGTATGAATTATTTCTAAACACACAAGTAGGTACTTATCTTGGAAAAACATTCCATGAGACTCAAAGATAAAATTGCAAAACAAATAAAAATTTTAGTAAACATAGGTGCTTAATATTTTAAAATAGGGTTTTCGCAACTGCGGGGTAACTGGAAAATTTTTGTATGAGAGTGGGGTAAAAAAAGTTTTTCTGTGTATAAAGACTCCTAACGTGAGTTTTGTGGGGTTATAGTAAAGTGGGTGAGTGGAGAACTCTTAATGGGGTTAGTTTGCTATGACATCAGTTATGTCGTTTGCAACTTTTTAATCATCTTTAATTTCCAAATTTTTCATTATTCATTTTTATATGCGTATGAAAAATGAATCGAAAAACTTTATTCAGGTTTAGATGCATTAAGCAATTATAGTTCATTTTATAAGATACTTCTCAGTTGCCGAATGGTAAGATATATTTTCCATTTCAGCATGTCAAAAAAATAAGTTATTAAATTTTTTTTCCATCTATAGCACTCGAGTGGGTCGAAAAAAATGAAATTCTGCAGAGCACTTAGCCTTAGTAGCCACATACCTAATACGCTGCAATACGTCAAAGTTTTAATCACATCAACGGCATAAGACCATCCCTTGAACCAAGGGTTTCATTTCAGGGTAGGATCAAGGGGGTCAATGCCCCTCGCTTAATTTAAGAAAACTAATGTTTTTACGTACAAGTGGGCGTGGTTTTGCATTTTGTAATGAAATGTCATTGAGTTTACGCCCTCCCCTGCCCTGAAAATATCGAAAAAACGGACCTGTTTTGAACTGAAATAGGCTCTTTTTCTTTGTTTATACGGGGAAAATGATGAGGAAGTCACGTGGTTTAAATATTTGTTAAAAGTTATCTGTTGTATCTGATGCATATTTCAACATATTTTCAATTCACTCGATTAAATGCTGGAATCATTTGCCAATTGGAGCAAAAGCTTCGCAAACAACTCCAGTGGGCTGTTTTTCTTTTACATCTTAACGAACTTTCATTACGGCACCTCTTAAAGTTTGTTGATGGTTCAACGTCAGACTAAAAATCTTACTCCAGCAAAAGTTTTAAATTAGAAAAAGGTTGTGCGCCTCTGAAAAGCGTCCCATAGATGTTTTAAGCTATCAGAATGCAAGTTGACCCGACGATATTAAGTAAAGACCAACAATATTTATTACTTATATCACATGCCATGAAGTAAGGCGTATGCTCTTCTTTTCTTCCTAACTACGATCTGGGTGCGCTAAATATGTCTGTCTGAAAATAACTAATAGAATATTGAGACTGTACACTTCTACTATAAAACCCCCCAACTAAGTTTCAAATTTTGCTCAAATTTATTAATATATGTACTCCATCCTGATTTAGAATAAAAACCAACCATTCTATTAGAGACTGAGCAAAGCATGCGTAGGAATTCATTCATGCATCAAGATACTTGCCAAAAATGTATGAATGTAAGTGTTCCCGTCAATTGCTCGAAAGGTAAATTTTTTAGTTTTAATAACACATAGTTAATAAGCCCTATAAGTCATTATATATTTTTTCCTTCAATGAATAGAAATCTGTATCTCAAATGCAGTTTTAGTTTTTTGCATATTTCCCTGACAGTTTTTGTAACCGTATAAAAACTTTGATTTTTAATCGAGCTTGTTCTTACATGCACACAATTAGATTATAATTAAAGGCCTTGTAAAGTTTGAATCTGTACCCACTTCAACAGTCACATGATAAAAGAAAAATGTTTTTTTCATTGAAATTCAGTCCTCTTACCACAGCAGAGGAAATTAACCCGGGGGGGGGGGGGGGCCATAAAGGCCGTGAACCCAATGAAATTTTATCGGAAAACCACAAAATCATGCCCATTTGCAATTATGTGTAAAAAACGTTATTTTTTTTTAAAGTAAGGGGGTCATTGACCCCCTTCACCCTAACCCTGAACGAAAACACCTGGTTCAAGGGGTGGTCTTATGCCGTTGATGTGATTAAAAATTTGAAGTATTGCAGCGTATTAGGTATGTAGCTACTTTGTAATCTGTCATTCGTATTTAATCAATTTTACATAAGATTCTCAAAAATTCAGATTTCTTGCCAGAGCAGAAAAAATTAACTCACAGGCTTGAAATTTTACGCAGAAATTTATGTTAGGAAGTTTACCGCACTAAGGCTTAAAGTTCAGCGGAATTTAAAATATTTTGTAAATTTTCTCTTTATTTGATGTTTTTCTAAAAACCCCAAAAACTCAAGTCTTTTGCCGGAGCAGAAAACATTAACTCGGAGTCACGAAATCTTGCACAGTAAGTAGAGTTGAGTCACAAATTTTCCGCACTAAAGGCTAAGTGCTTCGAAGAATTTCGATTTTTTCGGCTCATCCTAATGTATACATATGGTATTACCAGTAAACCATGTATAATGAAAAAAGTAACAACAAATTCATTGGTAACTCAGCCGGAATGCCGGATAACTTAATTAAAAAAAGAGACACACCTAAATATTAGGGAGCTTCACAATTATTTCACAGTACCGATGAGAACAGAAAAAAAAAAAAAAAACGCAACACTTTTTAAAACAGGGGGGGGGGGAGACTAGACAGCAATAATCCTTTTTAAAATCTCCGGATGTTGAAGGTAAAATAAGCGACTTAGAAGTCGTCAAGTAAGTTGAAAATAAAGCCAAAGCAATATAGATGGTAGTTGATAGGGATGTTACAGAAAGCAAAAGAATGGCCACAAAAGTGATAAAGGGTATTCTTAGAAGGATTTTAGTAGTTTTGTGGGACAGGAAGTGGGCATTTTGTTAGTAAAACAAACTAGTTACACAAAACGTTACAAATGGATACATTGGAAATTTTCAAATGAACTGCACCGGTTAAAGAAAAATGATGAATAAAAAGCAGAAAATAAAAAGGGGGATTTGGGGCCTCTTCCCCGAAGGTTTTTCGAAATTGTAGCTGTAGAACCGCAGTTTTAAACAATAGTTGGTGGTGTATGCCGGTAGAAAGATTCGGGGATCCCGACCACCGGAAACTCGAAATTTAAATCTTAAAAATGCAATTGTTGGCTATCTTTGGTAACGTTAAGAATACCGGCAATTTTTTGAAATTGAAGCTCCAAAAAACGTAATTTTAGTCGACTTTCAATTTTTTTTAGGGAGGTCTCCGCTGGTAACTCTTAACAATTATGTTGATGAGAAGAGGATGGGGGAGGGACGTTCCCCCGGAACATTTTCGAAGTTAGCTTTAAAAAAGCATTTTTTTTTTGGCTATCTATGGTTATGTTAGTTCGAAGAAAGGTTCGGGGGCCCACCCTCGGTAGTTTTCTGAAATTGAAATTCCAGAAATGTAATTGTATATGACTTCCAATCGTGTAATGAGGGGGTTGAGGGGTCTTGCCGCTGATCTTTTTGGATTTGAAGCCCTAAAAACGAACTTTTAGACGATCTTTAAAGATGAGAGAGTTTCTCGAGGACTTGGGTGAAGGGTAAGGACGCTCTCCAGAGGAGAAGGGGGGGGGGGGGGTAAACACGCCTCTCCCTGGTCTTATAAGTGAAGTAGCAAGATAAGTGCAAATGGTTAAATGACATAACATAGAATTAAGATATATACAAATATGCAAACAGTGAAGGTAGCATCATGCAAATAGTGAAGGTAGCATGCAAATACATAAGTGAAACTTTTTTTGCCCTTTGTATGAATGGTAAGTAATGAGCTTGATTGGAATACTTTCTTAAAAACATTTAAATATCAGGTCTACCGGAAAGTTATGTCCGTTTATGGAGATTAAGAAAATAATACTGTTTTTAAAACGTTTAACAATATCTTCTGTACGATGTAATTACCAGCGTTTTTGTCAGCGTGATGGCAATTGGTGAATCTCATTTTTGCGGAATGCCTTGTCTTCTGGAGGCCTTGAACTCAAGTATTTTGAACTCAAGTGTTTTTACATCTTTACATGCAGTTTGGAGAGACTTCATAAAATCTAACGGTGTAGACTGAAAAATTCTTTGTTATCCACAACACTTCCCAGACATTGCAGTATCCCCATTTTTTTTTTTTTTAAATATTCCTCTATTCGCATTTTTTTATTTTTTGCAGGGAAAGGATTCCAAAAGAAAGAAGATGTCAAAACAGCATACTTCGCTTCGGAAAACAAGGCGCTTTTGAAAACGGGGATTTTTCCTAATTGCCATCACGCTAACAAGAAATCAGAAAACTGGAAATTAAATCGTGCACTATAGAACGTGTCGACCTGTGTTTAACCTGCAGGACATTTATTTTCTTAACTGTTAGTCCTAAATCGGAAATAAATGCATCAAATTGCTAAAATGGTCAAAATGAGATGCAGAGTTAAGATATTGAAAGTTTGAAGTGATTAGAAAATATACAGTAAAATAATACGAAAGTGAACTATTTATATGGCTCGCGGATAAATAAAGTTTTATATAGGAAAATTATAGGCATAAAAAATAATAATAGCAAAAAGGAAAAAGGACATTAATGCGACCAGTATTCACCGAGGTATGAAATGCAGAGCGAAGAGTTTTGTGACTAAACCACTTTACACCTCTGGTTTTATGGGATCATACAGCGGCTTTAAATACTTGCTATTTCCCTCTTAAATTGCAAGAGGATTTGTATAGTTTACTCATCAAAGTGTAACATTTCTTTTTATTATTCAACAACGATCAAACAAATATATATATATATATATATAGATATATATATATTAGGGTGGTCCTTATTTATATGGGAAAATTTTTTTTTCGGAATTCAACAAGTGACGCCCCCCTAGTTTTGTGACACTATAATAAAAAGTAACGTGTGCAAAATTTGAACTCGATTGGTCAATAATAACACGTGCCCCTAGGCCGTTGAACTTTAACACTTTTGATAATTTTCCCACAAATCTTCCGAGTTTTTACTTCAGACCCAGTACATCGTTTTTCCTAGGTTTGCAAAATATTTTTAGTGAGGTAGCGCTAAAATTAATCTTTTTAATTACTTTATATCATCTAAAGATTTTACGTTGAATACGAATGAAATAATGCTTTAGAAACTTTCCTTAATTGTACGCTTTTCCCAATGTATCTCAATAGTGTGTATTTTTTTCCAATAGTCTTGGATGGTCTGTAAAATAAATTGCTTTGTGACTCATATTTGGTAAATTAGTTGTGAAATTCTTCGATTAATATTGTGCACCTCTTTCAGTTGTATCATTCACAATTTTCAGTATTTTAACAATCTCTCTTCCTTTTAAATAGCTTCCTTCATTTTGCCGTGAATCAGGATCAAATAGAAAAAAATCTTTTAGTATTTGCAACTTATCAAACAGTTTTATTGACTTGTAATTGATTCTATAAAGAGGAAGATCTTTACTAAGAAAGTATTCCAAATCATCTACTGTTATCTGAAATTTGTTAAACAGTCATCAGACACGTCTTCCTTATCACAAGCATTTTTTTGACTAGTCTTTTCCTATCTTCAAAGTTAATTCCTTCATCCAATGCGGACAAAGCTACTAGTGTATCCCCTAAATACCATAAGTGATTTATGAATTTTCCAATCACTGCTTCTGTTGCATGTTTGTCATCATTTTGTACGCTGCTAGTTTTTCAGACATATTATATTATTCAAAGGAGCCTCGATTGCGTTGCTGCGAAAAACCATATCTTCATTGAGCATTTAATTGTAAAACAGCTTTGTAAATCAGCATTGAAGGGCGTTCTTTTCATGTAAAATCAATTTAAATTGCTTCCTAAACATAAAAACTTTCAAACAAAAATTCCTTTTGCCACCCATGTGGCTCAGGGATAAACTCCAGGTTGCCGAAAACATATCCCTGTAGGAGGAAATTCACCAGGAAATATTATTACAAGTTATGAGAATTCTCTGAAATCTTTCTCAATTCCGCTTTTTACGAACAATAATATGTCATCAACTTCGTCTTTTAGAATTTAAGTGGTATGTGTACTTGATTGAAATGTTATAAGTTCTGAATGATGGGGACAGGGCCGATCCTAGCAGGTGTGCAGGGTGTGCACCGCACAAGGGCGGCCAAAGCAAGGGGCGGCCGCAGGCCGCATCATATAGTTCTTTTAATCAAGCAAAATTCCTCAAGAATTTCTCACAAGATAATTTATAATAAGTCAAATAAATATGCTGAATTTTAAATGTTCAATTATCAAAGTAAGTACCGATTTCCCGACAGCATAGCATAGTTTAAGATAAATAGATTGTTAGGGAACATTGCGTTGGTTCATTGTTCATTAATATCTACTCTTTACACACATGCTTCATTTAGTTGCAAAATTTGTGACAGAACCGGTAATCAAGCATGGATACAGGGGAGGGGAATAAGGGAAATGGCCCCCTCCTGAAGCATAAAAGGGTGCCTTCTAAAAGGAGCACTCAGGGCACAGGGAGGCCACTAGTGTTTATCCCCCAAGCTTATGAAGATCTAAACAATGAAGACATATTTTATATATTATATTTAAAAGAAGCTATGCTGATTAGATACTGTCGCAAGCATTTAAAACAGCCAATTCTGTTTTCAACAATCGCGGATGCGTGGAGAGACAGTGGAAAATTGCGATTCTCCTGAGAGTCAAACATATATGAATAATGAACTAAAATTTTCTAATTTTCCCCCTTTACAGCATTTTTTTCGAATTAAAATCACGAATGAACTGCCTGGTTTCAGATCAGGGCTCTTGCCTCGGGTAGTAAATTTAAACGTAGCTCCAAAAGGATGTCATGACCTCCTTGACGAGACTAAAGAAGGCTTAAAATTGCGTTTTCAGGACTTTAATTTCGGAAAATTTTGCTGTTTGGACCACCGATTTTAAGGACTCAATTAAATCTCTGATTCACCCCTTCCACCTTAACTTAATGAAACATAGTCTGAAAATGTTGTCTTTAAAATCCAAAAAAAAACTCTGGAGGAGAACTGCCTGGCTTATGTAACTTTTCACGGCTCTAGGGCATATACCCCTCAATCGTCGAAGTGAGATGGACAAAAGTCTATAGTCGTGTTTTTCAGATATTAATATCGAAAATTATCCGAAAGATCCGCTGAAACTTCCCAGTTTTGTTAACGTCACCAAAGATAGCATAAAATTGCGCGTTTAGAAATATCCACTTGGGAGCTCCAAAACCCTTCCTTCTCAAAAATAGCCTAAAACGGATTTTAGTTCCGAAAAATATTTCGGTTCGGAATATTTTCACGTTTTCCCTATCGTTTTTCAAATATCGCCAAAAATGGATTTTTGAAACAATAGTGCCGAGAAATTACCTGAGGAAAGCCGCCAGATCCCCTACCGTCACCAAAAACCAGCCTAAATTTGCGTTTTAAACTTCAATTTCAAAAACTTTCGATAGAAGATGATTGAATCTCCCTCACCCATTACTTTTCCCCTGAAGTCTCGAAAAATTTCCTAAAATTGCGATATTGACCTCAATTTCGAAAATTTCTCCATGCACCTTGAATATACCTAACTCTTTTCTCTCCTTGCAACCAAACACAACCAAAGGTTACTAAAACTATTTTTTGTACGCCAATTTCGATAATCTTCTAGGAGCAATCCCCCCTCCTCCATCCTTTCTCTGATGTCATCGAAGACAGACTATAAAATGCGTTTTTACGACTAGTAAAATTTTGGTATCTATTACTTCTTCAAAGAGTATAAATTGTACCTAAGGAGTTTCTTACTATAAAACTTTTCTTCCTTTTTATGAGTTCATCATTCTTGTTTTTTTTTTTTTTCTTCTTTTTCTTTTTTTAAATTAGAACTTGATACAGAAATTTGAAGAAATATTTATATGGGACGTCAAAGATTAGTCAAACTATGGAAATTACTCTTGAGAGGCGGCACATTAGTACTTTGCACACGGGCGGCCGACAGCCTAGGATCGGCCCTGGATGGGGATCATTCCACAAAATTTTGAAGCGCTTAAATAATTGAATATCTGATCTAGAACTAAGAAAGGCAAGAACCTCTTTAAGGACACACTCTGCACTACGATTGTACGATTGTATTCTTGTACGAAGTGCAGTGATGATAGCAATCCAAATGCAATATATCACTGTTCATTTCTTGCTCTAAAAAATTGCATGCACAATTTATACGGTTGGTACTGCAAAGTCGTTGTATCAAACACTACAGCTAAGAACAGTTAGCAATAAAGAGCTATAATGTAAGATATCATATTACAACTGAAGAAATATCTAAGGAATTCCGAGTAGCTGTTCAATATTAGGACCTGAAGCTATCACGGTAATCCTGTCGGCGTTCTTTTTCCAGTTACATCTGGATGTAGCTTTGTATCCCAGTGAATAACTACAAAATCTAAATTTAAATAATTCATGAATTTTAATTTTACCTCTAGAAGATTTTCTTTTGCTCCCTTAAGGAATATACGATTGACCACTTGGTCATTTGGATTTAAATTTACTGCATCTACATAGGCTGTAAATAAATGAACAACATCTTTATCCCTAATATGGCATTTGTCTAACAGTGATGAAAGGCGAGCAGATATCAATAGCTGTCAAGCTTTTTTTGCATTCGGGTAGACCAGCTGTAGAAAGCAAAAGGTCAGCAGGTTAGGATAGATACCCATTTCGGTTTCTAAATCTTGTGAATCGCAAGAATTTGATGATAATAAAGGACTATGTACTGAAATAGAAGAAAATGAATTTAAAGTAAGTTCTACATTGTTCCGAGCTGGATATTTTTTTTTTAAATTTATATTTTAGCTATGGAAAATACAGTATATTTTCATGATAGAAGTAATCGAGGATTTTTCGAAATTTATATTTTAAAAATTAAAAATTGCATAGGCATTTAGGTATGTTTATAACTAAAGGACAGCGAATTAAAATATAATTGCAATTACTTATATTTATAGCATTGAAACCTTGCGACTCTATTTGCCACACCTATTACATACACAGGGAATTTTGTAAATCAGCATCCCCAAAGCCTGGTGGAGGCAATTTGTTGTTGTCAAAGATCGTACATTAATGGCCTAGGCCATTCATTAATGGCCTATAGAATTCATTGTGTCCATCTTGATGGGAAGAAACGTTCCCCTGCTGCTTGGTTGGAATAAGCGCAGAAGAGCGGTACGCTTGACCCAAGGCCATTGGAGTACATTTTATTCTCGGTAAAATGTTAAATTTTACAGAATGAAAGTGAGAGAATGGTCGGTCTGGAAGTAGCAGCACCTTTTGAGGTTCAAAATTACTTTAAATATAAAACGTTAGAATATTTTTACATAAAAATGAGAAAATCGCAGTTTTTACTTCGAAACTCAAAGAAGGGGGCCCTAGGGGCACGTGTTAATATTCATGGATTGATTTAAAATTTTGCAAGGATTATTTATTTGTACAATGGAACAAATTGAGGGGGCGTCGCGTAAAATATCTGCAACTTCAAAAATAAGGACCACCCTAATATCTATCTATCTATCTATCTATCTATCTATCTATCTATATATATATATATTGTCCGTACGTAGCAAAGACTACCACTCAGGACAGATTCCATTTCAAAAAGGGGCGATAGGTTGAGGATGGGCACTTACTGCTCGCACTTGCTGTCTTTGAACACGTTATTTTGAACCTTTTACTTCCGGGTTTCTCTCCCTATTTTGATGAAATCACAGCAGACCTGACGCATGCGCAAATTGGCGCTAAGTCTCGGCTTAGGAAAACGAACAGTATACATATTGTTTATGTTTTCTCTTTTTCTTTTGTTTTTGTTTGCTTCAATAATTACCATAATCCGTGTTCCTGGTAGGGCGATATATTTCCATCTCATTTTTAACACGGTCCTTTAGAATTTAGTACTTGAATATCTTCTAGAATTTTGGTCGTTAGGGTTTCGATTTTTATTTTATTTATTTATTTATTTATTTTGCTATCGTTTGTAATGCTTTTGATGTTTCTAAATGTAACTTTAGGGATGTGTGTGTCATAAGGGGGGGGGGGGGAGCGTCATATAAAAAGTAAGGCTTCGTATTTTTTCACTAAAAATATTTTTCACTTCAAGCTTTTAATATCTTAAAACTCTTCATCTTGTTTTGACCATTTTTGCGCTACTAGCGATCGCGAAAATAGAGTCCTTGCAGATTAAACGGGAACACGCTGTAAAAATTTGTTTGAGGCCGTGACAGCCTGATCTGTAAGGCATCGGACTCGTAACCGAAGGATCCCGGGTTCAATCTCAGCCGGACTTCCTCCATGTTCGTTAATGATGACTGGGGCACGTTAAATATGATGGTCACAAAGTCCTCCAAGTGAATCAATACCTCTGGTGGTGCTGGAACAGAGATTGTTCGGCTTTTGGTCTGGAATGGGGAATCATGAATTGTGGTGTGGTGTGTATATACATTTTTTTTTTAAAGAGATTTTCTCTCTCTTTTCAAAAACGGACTGAGCTTTCCGGTGAATCTAATGTTTTAAAATATTTTTCACTACCTCGGTACTCTTCATACTAACCTAAACTCCCAAAATTGTTTCATGTCAGGGCTGTACTTGATGTGACGCCTAGAGTACGTGTTACCTCTAATGTTTCCAAGCCAAACATCAAATCCAGCATCAGCCAGTATGAAACCTAAGGAAAGATACGTATACATTACATATGACTGCTCTCTATTACAGAAAAAGGGTTAAGAAAATACATATTTTTTAAATGTACAGTAGAAAATGAGAGCTTTCGTTCATTCAATGTTACTCAATATTTCATCAGAAATTTAAAATTAAATTACAATGAAATTCATTATTTCTTTGTGTCATCCAATTTGAATATTTTTTGTTATTATTTTTATTTTAACGTCTTCTTCAATTGTAAATTTTCCGCGAAAGAAATTCGAAAATAAAAAATTAGTTTTTTTCCACTTTACATTAGCACACCTCAATGCAAATTTTGTCGAAAAACAACACAAACCACTCCACTTATATGGGTCATTCTCCAGAATGTGCAACTTTTGAAAGAAAATATTTTTCAATTTCATAACCTTTTGTTTTCTTCCCTTTTTTTATTCTTGCATGATGGTGTTACCTACTAGAAAAAACCATAAACAATGGCCCAACTAAATTCCAATTCTTTTACCCATAAATAAAATATAAATAAATAAAAAAAAT
The DNA here is from genome assembly GCF_026930045.1 of Uloborus diversus. Classification (NCBI taxonomy): domain Eukaryota; kingdom Metazoa; phylum Arthropoda; class Arachnida; order Araneae; family Uloboridae; genus Uloborus; species Uloborus diversus. The sequence continues at coordinate 87,980,420 of NC_072733.1, read as the reverse complement.
ATCTTGTTCACGGAGGGAAAAAAAAACTTTTATTGTTTGAAAATTGAGGCCAATTTAATATCAAAGAAGTAAATTTGCTAATTGGGCTAACAATGAACTATTTTAATGATTAGTGTGAATCTAAAGCTCTATTAATAGTTATCCTTTTAATTCAAAATTGTGTTTAAAATAATATAGTAATAATATATTTCTAAATTAGTAAGTTTGAGACTTACTGGTAATTTATAATTTTGGTAGGCTGTCTAAAATTAATATATTTCCCCTCCATCATTTATTCTCACCTCAGAAATAATGACATTGATAAGGTCTGTCACGGAGGTGAGGAATTTTCCATTAACATAGGCCCAATGGATACATTTTTTTCACGGAAAGAAATTTTTTCTTCGTTGCTATAATCAGCACATGTTAAGCATATGAAAACAAGTGCACTTCTTTTTTCACATTTTTTTACATCCCTGAAATTCAAGTTCACGGAGGTGAGAATTTCCAATTGCCACACTTGGGTTTTTAAAACAAAAGATATCTTCTTGTTTTTCAACAAAAACCTTGCAACTTCTTTACGGCTGAAAATCAACAAGGGGGGCTTCCTTGTATCATCATGAGAAATAAAATGTGATGCCATTACTGCCATCTGTTAATGAGAAATGGCATTTTGTGTTTGAGTAACGGAAGTGAGAATGTATTGCGTGATGTAAATCCTTATCCTCCTCAAACGAACAAAAACACAATATTAAAATATTAAATAAACTTAAACAATTAGTATTTGAGACACTTTTGAAAGAAATAATAAATAAATAAATATATACTTTTAATTAAACAAGTTATTAAGCAACATAAACAGTCACACCAGGTGTGTGACGAGCCACGGAGGTGAAAATTCCCAAGATTTGAACCAAAAATACGTTAAAATAAAAATTTGTATTAAAAAAATGTTGGCAGGTTTATATAGACATTTTTTGGTGAAATTAAAAAACATTTTTATCTGAATTGTTCCTTAAAACTTTTACTGTAAAAGGCGTGTGACAGAAATGTTACACTTTTTGAAGAATGACCCATGCACAAATACATTAATTTCTCAAATCCCGTGGTTACAAACGTATTTATTCTGTGAATGACTCATTTCAGTATTGCTTTACATTATTTTTTCTAACTGTGTCTGAACTGCTGTGAACGTCGAAGGACAACAAATGGTAATTTGCTTTAGCTTGACGACGGAGAGATGACGGATGAACTGGAAGAGGAAACAGAACAGCTCTTTGTAATAGGTAGGATCAGCGAGAATACGCAAGTGATAAAGTGTTTCTACTGCTGTTGCGTTCTCTCTGATTATACCAATTACAAAATGAAGTGGTCCGTTTCCACTTCAGTTCATCCACCTCTCTCCGTGGTCATAGGCGGATTTACGGGGTTGATTTACGGGTAAGTTTTTTCGCCAATTTGGCGACAAATTTGGCGATTTTTTTTTTAAAAATTGGTTTTAATTTGGCCACTGTTGGATACATTTAGAGAGTTAACTATTGAATCATTTTTAAAAGTGCAATAATTGAGAAATAACATTAAATTGGTGTAAAAGGAAGTCATGTGATGCACATATCAACTCGTTTTCTCTATTGTGCTCATCTTAGCTGTTTTTAGACTCCTGTACTCGACACTTTCTTACTCGGGATGTACGTAAAGAAGACCTCTCCGTCATGTACCATACTCTACCCTACGTACTAATTTTATATTTACGCCACTAAAAAGCAAAAAATAAATTACTTTCAAATAAAAAAAGAACCGACTTCAAAAAAAAAAAAAAAGGAACTAAAAAGTAAAAAAAAAAAATTGTCATACTCACATATGATTTCCTACCCAAAACCTATAAATCAAATTTATTTTACTATTCCGGTAGAGAAATCAATTAAAACTAAACATCCAATTATAAAATAAACACTGATTTTAATTACTGTACGATGAATTATTTTAATACCTAACTAATTATATTCGATCTCTAAATTTTTAATAACCTTTTGAAGTCGAGGCCTCCTATAAACTATTACCTAACTTAACTGACAACCCACCGAATCCTGAGTTGAACACCAATTTAACTAAACGCGAAATTAGTCTTTAAGTCTAAATCTACTCAGTTACGTTAGAGAGCCCGACTTCAAAAGGTTATTAAAATTAAGAGATCGTATATAGTTAGTTAGGTATTAAAATAATTCATCGTATAGTAATTAAAATCAGTGTTTATTTTATAGTTGGATGTTTAGTTTAGTTGATTTCTGAACCGGAATGGTAAAATAAATTTGATTTATAGGTTTGGGTAGGAAATCATATGTAAGTATGACAAATTTATTTTTTCTTTTTAGTTCCTCTTTGTTTTTTGAAGTCGGTTCTTTTTTTATTTAAAAATAATTTATTTCACTGTTTACCAGATGTGTGTATATTATATTTTTTACGATCACATTTTTAAAATGTGCAGTGAGTAAGACTTCCTTTTTTTCCACACTATACGATTATGTTTCTTTAAAGTACTGTAACAGTTAATGGTTCAGTTTTACTTTTATTTTTCAGTTATAATGTCATAGGTTTCTTATTTCTTTCTTTTTATTGTCCATCTTTTACAATAACAATTTCTCTCTTCATTGTATCTCAGTTCATACTAAATATATTTTTTATATAGCTACGTATAGCTCAAGCATTTCTTTTACTCAAATCTGTAAAGTACGGAAATGCAACAAGTATGTTTTGAAACCCGATTTTTGAAAGAATTTTAATCCCGGTATCCCATTATTAAAAAATACGGAATACCGGAGTTATATTTTTGGTCCGGTATCGCAATCACACATTGCAGTCTAAGAACAATGCTGCCAAGTGCATTTAAACGGCAGTATCTGCAGAAATAAGTTTTCGAGATATTTGAAGAAACGCGTTTTGGATTTAATGCTAACAATAGAAAAATGTTGGAATTAGACGTCTTTTTCGCCTTTTTTTCAGCCGAAACCAAATAAGCGAGCTTTCACCATAAAGATAATGTACAATAGATGACAAAAATGCAAAAAAAAAAAAAAAAGGCAGTTACTGCCCTTCACCTGCACACGGCAGAATGAGTCCTTTGTAAATTCAAGTGCTTTAGAAAGGTACATATTCTAACTGGTATAAATCGAGCACAGTTGTTAAAACTAAAAATTAGCACTAAATTAAATATTGTGCTAAAAGTTGGGCAAAAAAACTTCTAGGTCCCAGTCTAATAGAATGATGTCTCAAAAATGAGAACTTCTCAAGTTAATTTTGAGAATAAGGGTGTCTCAGAAATAGGCACATGCAGTATCATTTTTGAGTTTAGAGCAACCCCAAAAACGAGAACATGTCGAATCAATTTGGGAATAGAAGTGTCAAAAAAAGAAAAAAAAAAAAGAACATTTTCTATTATTTTCAAGTAGAGCGGTAGCTCAAAAATGAAAACATGGCGAATCATTTTTGAGAAGAGAGTATATTTCAAAACTAAGAACTCAAGTGTTCCAATATTAAGTCATTTTCTTTCGGAGCTTTCTTGGATACATGATGTGCTTGAAAACAAGCGATTTTGCCTCAATAATAAGAACCAGAGGCGTGCACAGAAAATTTCGGGGCCCGCCACAAATAACTTTAACGGGCTCCCCTTCATATTGTTTACTCCTAAGTCTCTAGATATATTTCACCAACCTTAGGCCCCATTCAGGCTTGGGCCCGGGCAAACAGGTGTCCCTCCCCCTCCCCATGCACGCCCTGATAAGAACGCTGGTTTAACAGTGTGATCTGTGCATATAAAATTAAAAATACCGTCCCCCAATATCGACTACTACTTTCTTTGATACTTAAAAGAAGAAGGAGCCATTTTTCTCCAATTCCTGCATGAAACTATTCAGTTAAATCAAGTTTTAATAAAAGCCATACCGAGACTTTGTTTAGGGAAGTTGATAACCCAGTCTGTTGCAGATGATAGCAGCCCATGCTGCAGAAAGGCGACTGGTCTTTTTCCGAGGAATTTATTCCAGCCTTGACGACCATAACGAATCCTTTGCACGGCAAGAAGGTAGCCATCTTTAGTCTGAACTGTATGATCTTCTACAGGATATCCTTTACTGCTAATCAAGGAACTCTAAATGATAAATGAATCAGGTGAAAAATGTTTACCTTTGTACAATTACTATAATTTATAAAATCAATATCAATGTTGGATCCAAAGTTAAAGCTAAACACTATTTATTCTGACCTGCATGCAAAGATAGCTCTTCGTTTTTCACAGTACAGTCGAATCCCGACTTACGCGAGGGATGCGTTCTAAGACTTCTCGCGTGATGCAACATTCATACTGCGTCCGCACATCCGTCAACTACGTATACTTTTCTCCCTAAAACCAGTTTTCGGCCGGCGTTGCCATGACAGCAAGCCGTATTGTACGGGACCCGTCGACGGGACGAGAAGCCAGATATCTGATGGCTCTGACGTCCATAGAGTTGGGCGTCGTATTTCATTGGTCTCCACGAGATGAGCGCGCTCTCTCTATTGGGTGAGAGACTGACATGTGCGTTTTTCGCGTTCACAAAGTATGAATGCTTCTCTCGTTTCGGAAAACGTTACTCTGTCCGCTTTTGCAACATTCAAACAGCGTCCGCACATCACGTTCGCTCCGCCAAGCGGAGCGAACGTGACTTACACTTACGTTTTCCGAACAGGGAGAAGCATTCATACATTCGAACGCGCGTAAAGCACATGTCGATACTCTCACCCAATAGCGAGAGCGCGCTCATCTCGTGGAGACCGATGAAATGCGACTCCCAACTCTACGGACGTCAGAGCCGTCAGATAACTGGCTTCTAGGCACGTTGACGGGTCCGGCACAATACGGCTTGCTGTCATGGCAACGCCGGCCGAAAACTGGTTTTAGGGAGAAAACTATACGTCGGTGACGGGTGTGCGGACGCAATGTGAATGTTGCATTTACGTGGCGAACGGAACGTGATGTGCGGACGCTGTTTGAATAGACACGTTTAGTGTGACGTCAGGGGTTGCCAGAAACACGGGGAAGTTTCCAATCATGCCGTTGCTATGCGCGTTGCTAAGGAAGAAACAACATAGGATCTCCGTACGAATAGGGTTAGAGCGATGTTTAATTGATGGTTTCTTGCCAATTAAATGCTTTAAATAATTTTTTTGCGTGGTTTCAAGTTACATATAAGCCACCCATAGACATCATTTGACTAGTATCGATAGTTTTTACATGTGAAACGAATTAAAATTCGGCAAAACAAACTCATGTGGAATACAAGTGTTTTTTCTAGAGTTATGCACTCTTCTTATTGTTTTTTTTTCTTTGGGGGGACGGGGGCAGGTCTGCCATTTGAGAGAATCAGGAGAGGCATTGCCCCTCTCATGCTTTTGGAAAACAACTATATTTTTATAAATTTGGCGTAATTTTTGCTGTTTTTCGGCGCAACATACATTAACTATTTGCCTTTTGCATGTACCCTTCTAGAAAATTTGAAATATCATGCTTTGGGGGGGGGGGGGGGAGAGATTTTTCTTTTAAAGTTTAGGGTAAAATTTCTTTCTTTATTTCTTTTTTTTTTCGAGCAACAGGAGTAGCTTTAATTGAATTGTATGCATTCTTTTCTTTAGAAGACGAGAGGCCATGTCAGCCTAGTCAGATACCTAGACGGGGGGGGGGGGGAGGATTTTTTTCCATTTGTTCCAGTAATTAATGCATATTTTAATAAAACTTCATTCCTTCGGGCTCTTTGGGTGAAAGTCAGAATTCGAATTGTCACGAGTATTTTAATTTTTTTTTTTTTTTTTGTATTCCGAGGCGGAAGATTTTTAATTTACTCTACTTGTTATCTTGTTATACATATTTTTATATCAATATACATAAATATATATTAAAAATTTCAGTTTTTTCTACTATTTGAAATGCATAGCTCAATTAAATTCTTTTTTTCTTCGGGAGGAGGGGATATTTCTTCTTGCTCTTCGTAATTTTAAGTAATTGCTCTTTCGGGGGCGAGGATATACATATTAGTTTTTTTCTAGTTTCAATGGGAACTATAATAATTTCTTCAAGCTAGTTTTTATTCCTATTCGGAATAGAGCTAAATTGGAGTTTAGCTTAAATTATGTGTGGGTTAAAGAAAAACTTTTAAATTAAAATATCTTGATCAAACATGCATTAGGATAAGGAAAATGTAACCTAACATCCCCCTCCTACCCTAAAAAAAAATAATTTTAATGCAAACAAGCATCACAATCGAGTAAAGTAAAAATTATCCTTTCACAAACAAAAAATAACTTATACAATTTTTTTTAAAAAATCCCGCCCGAAGAAAATAATTATATTGAAATTCTTACTTAGCTTTAAACAAGATTAAAAAAAATTATATCTCCCTCGTCCCGTCATTTCAAATTTTTCAACAAAGGAGGGGGGGGGGAGTTGGAAATCATATACAGTCAATGCATATATTGCATCGAAAGAAAAAAAAAATACGCTCAAATTTATAGAAATAGAGCAATTTTCCGAAAGCGGGGAAGGGGGAATGTCTTTCTAGACCCTCTCTAATGGCGGAGCTGTTCTCCTCCCACCAAAGAAAAAGAAATAACTAGGGCCGTTCACATGACGTTTTTCTACCTCGCATTTTCTCGCTCCGGCTCTGCAAAAACCCGGATCGAAAAATTCCTCATTCACATGTGAAAAGCTGGTTTATCCCAGAGAGCGGATTTACCCAGCATCCTTTGCGCAAATCCTAAATGGAGGAAGTAAACCTTCACAGTTGGCGCAGTGCATTCTGGGTAACAACCCGGCTTTTCTCCTACCCCCAAGCAGGAGGAAAAAAATTCCAGCATTTCCCCAGCAAATAACCGGCTTGCGGTCGAAGGCAGGGTTTTTCCTGGGTCGAAAAGCGTCATGTGAACGGCGCTAATAAGAAGAGTATGACTCTAGAAAACACACTTGTACTCCACATAAGTCTATGTTTTGTCGAATTTTAACCCGATTCACATGTAAAAACTATCGATACTCGTCAAATGATGTCTACAGGTGGCTTATATGTGACTTGAAACCACTAAAAAAATTATTTAAAGCATTTAATTGGCAAGAAACCATCAATTAAACATCGCTCTAACCCTATTCGTACGAAGATCCTATGTTGTTTCTTCCTTAGCAACGCGCATAGCAACGGTATGATTGGAAACTTCCCCGAGTTTCTGGCAACCCCTGACGTCACCACTAAACGTGTCTATTACGCCTAATGCAACATTCACACTACGTCCGCACATCCGTCACCGACGTATGCTTTTCTCCCTAAAACCAGTTTTCGACCGGCGTTGCCATGACAGCAAGCCGTATTGTACGGGACCTGTCGACGGGACGAGAAGCCAGATTTCTGACGGTCCGTAGAGTTGGGCGTCGCATTGCATTGGTCTCTACGAGATGAGCCCGCTCTCTCTATTGGATGAGAGACTGACATGTGACTGTTTCGCGTTCCGCAAAGTATGAATGCTTCTCCCTTTTCGGATTACTCTGTCCGCTTTACGTGGCGAACGTGATGTGCGGCCGCTGTTTGAATGTTGCATAAGTCGGAATTTCGCGTTGTGGAAAAGGGTGTGTGTAAATGTTTTTATAAACATATCTAATTATTTTAGAAACTTGTTAACACCACCTCAAACTGTTTTAAACCATTTCTTAACTATACATTACTGTTTCTAACATAAAGAACTGAATTTTTATTTGTATTTTTAAAAATGCTGTTTTAATCAACATAAAATACTGTTACGATGCACAAAACCAGTGATCAGCAGGAAAGAGAGACATAAAATAAGCCAGTAAGGTATGTAGTAATAATAAAATGATGTTCTATAATAATACTGTGCAGTAGATCCAGTAATGATATTCGTAATTTGAAAAAAAAAAAAAAAAAACGAGGACGTTGATGGATTTTTGGTACATTTCATCAAATTTACAATTTAAAAAAATGGTAAATGCGGAGTAGTTATTTGTACATACACAAACAAAGCTATGTTCAGACTAGTACGGTGTGGGATTTTCAGCTGCCAGTGATGCTAAAGGGATGAAGGTTCATTCACGGGGAAAAAAATATTTTTGGTAGCCAATAACAAAGCCGATACTTTCACACCGCGAATCCCTTCTGAAAGTTTTTGTGTTGCGGACGAGGAATTCGCATTAAGTCTAAAATTATTTATCGGTGAAAAAAATCGCGTTATAGCCATTTCGCGTAAGTCGAATCGCGTCGCGGGAGTCGACTGTATAGACGTCAAAATTTTATTAACGTTACCGGTGGTATCAGTTTTAAGTAGTTGAAAAACTTATTTACGACCAAAATTTTAGATACCTATGTTGGGGAGTGAGGGAAGAGGGTCTACTAGTCATTTAAGGGGTCAGGAGGGGGCATTTCCACCCCCTGGATTTCAGAAATCAATGTAGTGGGCATTTTTGTTGTTTTTCGAAATCATATGCATTTAGTATGTAAAACTCGAAACGACGGATCTTGACTATTTTGATAAAATGGGACACCTCAATTTCCTTTTTCGGTGTTTGACGTTAGTCTCCGGTGACCACGGTCGCCACGTAGTGGCTAAGTAAAACTACGTGGCTACTGAAAGCATTAGCATCATTTGTCGCCCAGTCACCACTCTTCCCAACCCTGCCTATGTTATCATTAGTCCTTCCTATGTCCAGAAATTTTAACCCAATAACATATCTTTACCACGAGCAGTACGGCATCTAGTTCCATGTGGTTTTGGTGGTCTGACCCTGTTCGGAGCAGACGACCAAAATTTTAACATTTGCAATTAAAGCTGCTTTTTTTCTTTTCATTAATTTTGTTTCTGGAATTAATTATTTTAAGAGAATTTTTGTTCTTAGTTAATAAGTTATGGATGAGCTCACTTTTGAATGAAAGTGTGAATAAGTTTAAAGTTGCCAGAAAATGTTTCTTGTAAAAATGCAACTAACGTTAATGCTATTAATTGGTTATATGAAACCTTATTAGTAAACGAATAATACTGAGTAGCATTTTTAAAGCTAATTTTTTTATCTAGTTTTTTTCTTTCTTTCTTTTTTCGATTTACAAGAAGTGACGACTAGAAAAAATGGCGTGGCGACCATTAAATTTGCTTCTAGTTTCCAAATGGCGACCAAAAACATTTACCTACCTTGATCTTAATGAATTGCACAACGCAACACTCGCTGTTGGCGTTGGAATAAGAGTAACCCAACTTAACTCGGTGCCAATTACCCTTCCCCATTACTCCCAAAAGAGATAAACATTGTCAAGGTTATAGCTCCATTTATCAGAGACACACTATGCAAGATCAAGTTTTTTTTTTTTTTTGCTTCCCTTCCACAGTTGACAGCCTTACTTTATGTTTTTCTGCTATTTACAGCGGAATGCAACCCTATTTTCCGTTACAAATATTGTTTGTCTTGAAGGTACAATCCCCGTTTTTTTTCTAAAACCCTTATTGAACGCTTTGATTTTCATACAACATTTCGAATAAAACTGAAAAATAAAAATAGCAATCTAGTATTTATCCACAATGTAAGGCGTCACGCTTTAAAGTAACGAGAATTATATAGTCCTTCATCTTACGTTGAAAACTATAAAAGTTATTCATTATACTAATATTTTCTTTTAGATTATTGTAATTGTGTTGTATATATGTAAGATTATTGGGCTTTCCCAATGCAATGAGTCACTTCTTCACAACATAGGGCCTTGATCAACACCTCATTATCCCTGTATACATTTATATGACCCTCATAATATTTGCTGAACTTAACGTTCATTAATCAGAATGTATGTAGCGTGAGAAGGTTATAAAAACGTATTAGCTCCCCCCCCCCATCCATTCAATATTTTTAATTTATCTAAATATGATCTTATTGAAATCATTTTAATGTCGAGCAATCTTTTTCAGAAAAGCTTCTGCTTATGAAAGAGTTAATAACAATGACAATTGTTATGGTATATCTAACTGAAGCATCTGAGGCGACTTAAAGTTGATAACAGCACTCAATCTTTTTGGAAGAAGTGTGAAAGTACAAGGAAGTCAGAATTAATAAACATGCATTTCATATATCAAAATCGATAAGTTAAGCAAATCCAAACTAATAAATAAAACAAAGAGATATGTTTTCTTGTGCTAAATGGCCACACATTGGTACTGATAAAGAGTATGCTGCCGTTTGAAGGTAAAGTACAGTATCTACAGAAATGAATCTTTGAGATATTAGAAGAAACGCGATTTGGATTTCATACTAACAATTGGGAAATATTGGAACTTGACATTTTTTTCGTGCTTTTATTCTCAGCGGAAGCCAAATAAGCAAGCTTACACGATAAAGCTGAAGTACAATCGATGACAAAAATGCAAAAAGTGATAAAAAAAATCAGATACTGCGCTTTACTTTCCCACGGCAGTAGGGAAGGAGTGGGTACAGTGAGACCAGACCCGATCCATGGGGGGGGGGGGGGAAGCCTGGGTTCTTGCCCCGGGCGGAAACTTAGGGGGGCAGCAAATTCGAGTGGTGCTTCCAGGGGCGGACGGGTCAACCTGCCCGCGGGTTGGTGTGCCCCCTCCCTTCTCTGCGCCCTTGCGGCTTCTTTTCTTTTTTCCTCCACCTGTTTGCTTCTGTTTTCTTTTTTCCGCACCCAAATATGTGCGACTGCCGCTTTTTTTTTTCTTGCGCCCTCGAACCTGTGCGTCTTCGGCTTTTTGCACAAACCTGGATCCCCAAAGGGCTTTGGGACTCCACTTTGACGCCCTCTTGGGAGACCTAGTCAACTCCTGGGTGCTTCTGGCAAGAAAAATAGGCTTATTCTAAAACATTTCAGAAAATACACGAAATATTAAACATTTAAAATATGGAACTAGAAAAAAAAAAGAAAAAAAAAGAGAGAGTAATGCATAAGTTAATTAAACTAAAAAAAAGTGGACTCACTAAAAAACTTAACAGATAGGATAAAAATCGTATAGGTGGGATTTTATGCTTTCTCTTGTATTTGGCTAACATTTGAAAATGATTAATAGAGCTATTTATTTTTAAAAAACGTGACATATTTTTCAAAATAAGTCGATTAAACGAGGATCTTTACACAGGCACATTCGGTGTTAAAAAGTGGGATAAGTAAGCACTTTTAGCGGGACTGAAGTGGAACACGTGTACTAACCACCTAAATAGTTTCGTCCCTGTAGTAAATTAAATAATAATTTACTGAATATTGATTGCTTCCTCGTTGATCAACTACTGGCTCCTGTTGGAGGCGCCATGCTACCAAAGACCAAACGCTGTTTGTTTTCGGGGGCGACACATTTTACGATTAAATGAATGAATCAACTTCGTCTTCTTGTGATAAAACCCATAGAACAATAGTTTTTCCCTTACAAACATTCTAACTCACCATTTTCTTAGAAACAGGGGGTGGGGGGATAAGCCTGTAAATTTTGTTTACTTAGTATAACGTAATACTTAGTTCAGGTATTAGGAAGAGGGTCATTCTAAAAATATTTAGACCAACTTAGGTTATAGCTGAATCAGGTTAAGAACATTGACATAGAGAGTTAACTGCTTACTAGCATAAATACTTAAGATGTATATTGAGATCTTATTTTCACACAAACCTTCAACGACATTTTATTGACAATTGGGATGTTGGCTCAGGCCCATGTGACAGTGGTGCAACTAGAGGGGCGGGGGGAGGGGCACGCCCCTCCTCCAGAAGGCCGAGTATAACAACTTTTCAGAAACATTCCATATTGTTAAAGAGTATGTGTTCATACAAGGTGACAAGGAATAACTTGGACGCACATGATGCATTATAATTTTAATGCTAATGAAAATATAACGACCAAACTTCAAAATAAATACGAATACATCATTTCGTCTACTATAGTTATAAATTTTCCGCCGCTCACTTACTCATATTTTATCCCATACCTAACATACGGACTTCTCTAAAGGATGCCAAAGTTTTACGAGGTTTAAACCAAATAGAATAATCCATTGAGTTCAAATCTGAGTAACCATTCTTGAGCTCAGATGAAGTCCGGGTAAGTGTCTTGCACCAATCATGAGTGCCTTTAGCTCTGGGTGCAGGAGCGGAATTCTGTCGTTGGAAGGTCCATCTTTGTTTCCGTAGAATGTTTGCGATCAAGATAAGACTTATTAACAGCAACTCTCTTATTAACAGCATGCATACTCGTTGTGCATGCGGTCTATCTGTCAGAGGTGACCACACACCATACTAGAAGCGGCCACATACCATACAAGCCACACTTTTATTGCCATCTTTCATCATAAAGTTCAGTCCACATCGAACTGTTGGCAAAAACTCTTGCCAATGAATGGCACTTTAATTTTTGCTTTACAAACATTATTGTCATACTACAAGTTATATCCATACCAAATTTCATTGACTTTTATTCAGTATTTCTCGAGATATTTAAGCAAATGCCCTCTATCTCTTAATTCTGTCCACCAGTGTAGTTGGAATATTTTGATGGAATGCGAATGTTGTTTTTCCTGGCCCGTTTTTGGCGGAGAATAAAATTTATATTTAACGTAATAATGTAATAAAAAGTATCTTTTTATAAAAAGTTAAGAATTTGACTTATATTTACTAAAGTAGAAGAATACATTTAGTCATTAAAATTTCTAAAAAGTGGAAAGGAAGAAGCAAACTGATAAAATAACTTCATACGTAAGGCAATTAAGAATTCAACAATAAGAAAAAATGCTGTCCAAAACAACATTTGTAACTATTTGCAAAGGTCAAGTGTCTTGTGTTTTTCGAGGAGGGGCGCAGTAAGGGGGGAGGCTGTCTGATCACAAGGATTAACAAGGTTCTGTGGGTAGGCTTGGACACAACCCACAGAACCCTTGTTTGAACACATATTGTCAATCTTAATATGGCATTTTATATACACGTAAGGCCAGGTAAGGTTAAATTCTTGGTGTGCTATTTTTGGCAGCACAGTTTTACGAAATCAATAGTGAAGACATATAATAAGAAACATCCTTAAATTGATCAAATCGGAAAATCATTTAATTCACGCATTTTAAACCAATTGTCGGTTCTGGCAAAGCTTGACAGAACAGACTCCGCTTTTTTAACCAGAAGTTGTAAGAGATCGAATTTCTCTCACCGAGTCTAATGTTATTTAATATTTATTTATTTTGCTGTTAAAAAATAAAAAAATGTTGCTCGCTTAATAAATAAAAAAATAAAGACTCAGATATAGGTGTCTGACCAATCACATTCAGTTTTCCTTGACACGTGTAATGTCCTCAAAAGAAATTAGGATACGGGGACAGAGAAATCGAAAGAAACACACATTCCATTTTAGAAATAAATCAATACCTTTGCGCCAAGAAGTAACAGGAACTAATCAAATTTGTACTAAAAAACATTGGTTCCTGTTACGCATACCCTTTACTTCCTCAATCTAGTAATCAACTTTTAGTTTTATTTAAACTACTGACCTATTTTTGACTCATTTCTGTTTCTTGGAAAAACTTTTAAAAGGAGAAATTAAGTTTAATTCAATACTTCCATATTTCTATTTGACCCAAAACATTCAAAAAATAAAGGTCAATAAACTCTACATTGATAGTCGAAATACTAAGCGCTTTATCGTGCAAAGGAAAACAACACAGCAAATGATTTTGTTTTAGTAAAATATAATGATAATGTAAATCTTTTACTAACATTTTAAACTGAGTCAACAAGTTTTTGCACGGAGGAAAAAAAAACAGGATGTTTTTCACCCGGCAAAAATAGGTTTTTGCCAAAGTAGCAAAAATAGAATTTTGACTGACAACTTACCGACACAGTTCTTCATATTTCTTTCCTCAGCAAGTTAAAAAATAATATTAAATATACTTTGATAAAATTCAATTTTCGTTTTTGAATTTAAAAAAGTTTAATGTTTAATTTGCTTTAAAAGTTAAATATTTTGGATTCTTTAATTTTTTAGAAATTGAGAAAATTAGATCATGGTCCAATGGACCAGTAACTACAAAATTTCACTGCTTCGTGCACACTTTTAGTGGTCCATTCTACATCCTGAGTATAATTAAAAAAGTCAAAGAAAAAAGTCAAAAAAATGTAAAACAAAATTAACATGACAAATAGAGACAATTAGCAATTTTCAACAGACATAGGCATGTCTGAGTGATTGGGGATGATACGGAAACATCAAGCATTTTTTGTTCACCAATCGTATAAGTTGTTTTATGAGGAAGGCTATTGGGTAGCGGTTCCCAACCCATGGGTCGTGGCCCACAAGTGGGCCCCGCGAGCAGCGTGTTACTAGGCAGTGGACCCTGGTCGAGAGTCTGAACCAAGATAAATCTTGAGGTCTAATTTCCGGTATTACGGCAGTTCACTAGTTAGATGTGCCATCACTCAAAAGCTCTCCGTCGCTCGTAGCCAATAATTAACTTTTCATTATTACGATTCTTTATATTTCTTAGGATCTTTTCCCTAAAGCTGATGATGAAATCCAATGAATCAGGATCTGAAAGAACACCATCGGAAGGAAAAACTATTTTTATAGGAAAAAATATGTTATTTCTAATGGTACAAACGAAAAGAAGATGCAAGATGACAAACTTGAGCTACAGCGCATTAAAAATAGGCCATTTTTCATGTGAAGGATTTTGACAGCCCTTTTGGATGTCAATATCTTTTAGAGAATCAATATTTACACTCTGCAACTAGAACCCATTAAAAACATGTATATTGAAAATGGAATTACAAAGTACGAGCTTTTGAATCATTTTGTTCAGAATTTATGACATTCTAAAATTTAGGAAAAACTTTCTCCACTGCGTTTTTCTTGCGACTTTGAATGCGTGCTACACAAAAGTTAATGAACTCAAATCCATAAAAATACTAGAACATGTTGACAACCAAAAGTACTTTAACCCCCTAAAATTTTATGCTTCCAGTGTAATAAAATTTCCCACAACCTGCTCTTAGACTTGGCAATTCGTTACGAGTGACAGAATTTCGTGCTCAATTTTTTATCCTTAAACGAAAGAACATCAAAAAAAAGAAAAAAAAACTTATTTTGAAAGCAAAAATTCTGTTCTTTCTAATGGTTATAAAGAAAAGAAGATGCGAGGTGACGAACTTGGGCTATAGCGCTTTGAAAATAGAATATTTTTCACTTGAAGGGTTTTGATAGCCACTTTTGATGACAATATCTTTTATAAAATACATATTTAAGCTCTGCAACTGTAACTCACTAAAAACAAGCATTTTTACAATAGAATCACGAAGCACGAGCTTTTGAATTATTTTTCCTCAGATTTTATGCCAACGTAAAATACAGGAAAAATTTTGAATCTCGCGCTTTTTCATAAGCTACTTTCACAAGCGCTTGCTACACAAAATCTAACGATCTCAAATTCACAAAAATTCTTGAATATATTAACGGCCAATTGTACTTTAGGTGCCTAAAATTTCCGGCTTCCAGCGTGATAAAATTTTCTGTAAACTTTGTCTGAACTTGGCAATTTGACACAAAAAGCTGATCCGCCATTTTGGATCACATTTTTTCGGAGATCCTAGATCAAGGCTGTCCAACTGGCGGCCCGCGAGCCGCATGTGGCCCGCCAACACATATTGTGCGGCCCGCCAACTTCTTATTCAGCATACTTCTTTTTTCGACATTTATTGGTATCAAGAAGCATACGAGACTACCCTTTTTATTCAAGCCGGGGTCCCCGAAATTTCCTCTTGATCGCCCTTTTATACTCTTTTTACTGCTTTGAGCGAAAAAGGTACAGGACATCTACAGGTCAAGGTCAAGCAGTCCTACCCTGCACGCTGGTGTTCAAACGAATTCCTAGAAATAGTATTGCCTCGAGTTGGTGGAAGGAGACAGGGAGAGAAGAGAGAAACATTTCAGATAAGCAAAACCTGCCTGAAATTGGTTAAAAATAAAAAACCCCGTCACTGATTCTACGGCCTTTGTTGATTTCTAAAAAGAAATTGAGAATTTGCTCTCGTCGCGACGCGTCGCTTCCATGTTTAAGAGCACATATTTATGCGAAAGTGCTTCTTCGACAATGAACTTTATCAAGAATCGGGACAGCAGCTCTCTCTCCGACAGTTCATTGATAGACCTTCTTCTGCTGGCAACGAAAAACATCAATGTTGGCATTCCTGCCCTTGTAAAGAAACCAGATCTGCCTCAATTTTCACATTAAAATTCAAGCAGATTGTTTTATAATCCTCCTGTTTCATTGTTTTATAATTAATTACCTCTTATACATTAAGAATTTATTAATTGTTGTTCTATAAGAGGTAAGAACTTATTGTTCAAATTTTTCAAACTGCTGCCCGCCAGGTGATCAGTGACCAGAATTCTGGCCCGTGGGTTCTTTGCAGTTGAACAGCCCTGTCCTAGATCCTCAGGATTTGGATCTAGGAAGCTGAAAATTTGCATAGGTTAGTTTCAAAGACATATCTACGCCTCTATAAAGTTTCATCCAAATCGAAAAGGGTCGAGTGGGTCATTCCTGGATTTTGACTCCGACTCCTGCTTTTTAATTTATTTATTTATTTTCAAATCCCCTCTCTTCATGCGAAGGTGGGAAAACCCTTAAACAGATATTGAAATATTAATTCATTTTTATGAAATTTTTGCGTTGTATTTTATTGTAAACCTAAGATGCATACAACGTTAGAAGTTCAATTTGAAAATCAAATTATCCAATAGTTGAGATTTCCAAAGTGAGATTACTTAAAATTTCCATTTTAAAAAAGTTGAAAAGAATTAATTTGCACCCCTTTAATGTTTAACAAATAAATGTTGATCAAATTAATATTATTGTTGTATGGCACCAAATTGTCGAAACAATGGGTTTTATATTTAATCATTTAATAGAGAAATTGCATGAAATTTACTGTTTTTCGACCATAACTTTTTTCTAACGAACAAATATGGTCAAACAAAGTAATGGGACCTAAGTTGAGCCATCCCCTATTCATTAAAAGAAGAATCATCAAAATTGGTCCACTAGGTGAGACGTTGTGATTGGACCAAAAAAAAAAAAAACATACATACGGTATGAACTGATACCCGCCTCCTTTTTGAAGTCGGTTAATAAAATAGAAAGTCACTGGAAAATACCATCTCATTAAAATGTTGAAAGTTTTTTACTTAGGCCACAAAATTTGGATTTCAAACATAGTCCGAAGATAGTCCCGAACCCCAATGTCATTAAATATGGTCTTGAAATTCTGATTTTAGAATCTCAATTTAAAAATTTTCTAATTAGAACACTTCTCCGCCTCAACATAATCGAAGATCGCTTAAAATTGTTTCTTTAATTTCAATTTTAAAATTTTGCCATTTTAGAGTTCTTAACCTCCATCCCTACCCCTAACGTAACAAAATGTGATCTAAGATCGCGTTTCAATGTCAAAAGTAAAAGAAAAAAAATCCTAAGGGTAAGACCTCACCTCCTCTTTGACATTAAAATTCTTTTAAAATTGCATTTTAGGAATTTCAAATTTAAAAAACGTGCCAGACGACATGTCATAGAACCCCTTCCTACCCAGGACCTAATTACTATATAGGCCAACTATTGGGGTCATGGCCTCGGACCCCCAATCGCATAAGTTTTAATAGATTATTTAAGTAAAAAAAAAAATACATAAGATTTTCTCCTTTTATATTTCCCTTTTTAACCTGATATATGTACCTGCGTATTTGTGCGTCTGTCTGTGGCATCATAGCTCCTAAAGAGATAAACCGATTTTTTTTTTTTTTTTTTTTTTGCTCGAAAGGTGACTTACAGATAGAATAACGAATTATTATACTCAAATAAACTTTTCTGTATTTTTGTTGTTGTTATACAGTTTTATTACTTGAAAACATTTTAAAGTTTATTTTAAATATGAATTAAACATTATAAGCGTAAAGTACCCTCTGATCAATGCAATAACTATGTAAAAAATAATTATTTAACATTAAGTAACTCCGTCTTTTGCTGCTATCACGGCTTGGATGCGGCGTGGCATGATTTCAATGCATGATATGGCTACTTGTTGCGGTCTTAGAGTATTGTGCTTGTGCAGTGTTTGATGATATGGCTCCATAACACTCACCAGAAGAAGCTTGTAACTTGAAATTTTAACGGACACTGGCAATGACACATTTAGAACAATAATAATAAAATAGTGTTGCCTGAAAAAGTATTAAAACTTTTCAATAAACTTTAAAATATCTTCAAATAATAAAACTATGTAACAACAATAAAAACGATAAAAATACAGAAAAGTTTGTTTGAGTATAATAATTTGGCCAACCTCTGTATTGTTGAAAACTGAAAATTAGCATCTTTCGCAATTTTTCGGTGAACAACACATCCTTTCACATTTAAAATAATCAATAGAAAGAACCAAATTTTCTACGTCTGGTAAAACTTGTTTGAAACTTTCAATCATATAGAACTAAAACTATGACCGTTTTTAAGTTTAAGTCAAATACAATTCTAAGCAATTTCAAGCAATTAGTAAAGATTTGTTTTTTTAGCAGATTAGGAGAGAAAGCTTTCATCCTCAATGACTTTAAATTTTAATCTGTTGTTAGTTTCTGTTTGTTATCAAATAAAATACTTGTAATTGGTTTTGGCAGGCAAATCTTTTTAAAAGATTTCCAATTTTTTCTCTTGATTCTGCTTTTGCACTTGTAAAACTTATTAGTTGTGATTCTCTTCTTTTCTTTCAGGGTTTTTAAATCTTTCTAGCAAAAAAAAAAAAAAAAGATTTAAATTTAATATGTGTTCTGACTGGTGAGGTCCTTCTTAATATGAGGTCGACCCTCAGGGTCGGGTTTCTTTTTAAATTTTTAGTTCAAAATTACTTCTTCTGTTTACTTACGGTGTGGGTTTCTCTGCTCTCCAATAAACACCCCTGAAGTCACCATTCCATAAATTGTTGCATTTATAAGGTTTGATTACGGAGGAGGGGGGGGGGAAGAAAAAGTATGCGACTGAGGAACCCTCAATGCCCCAATGTCTTAATTGGTCCCTGATCCCGAGCTCCTTACAATATCAAAAATGACCTACAATTGCGTTTTTGATACTTTAATTTTGAAACTTTTCCAGGGGAGCGCCCTGACCCCTCTCACCTCTCCCAAATACCAATTCCAAATCTACTAAAATCTCGTTTTCAATTTCTTCTCGACTTCAATTTCTTCGGGTAAGCATCCGAACCCTTCTCTCCATAAAAATGCCAAAGATCGTCTAAAATTGCGTTTTCAAAGCTACAATTTCAAAAAATTTCCGGAGGAGAACAACCGTAACCCCCCCCCCCAAATTTATGTAAGTACATTACGCTCACTACTAAGTTTTTGTTGTTAAGTTTCTTTTTTTGCATGTGTTCTGTATTTCCTCAAATTCTCCGTCATATTCAGATTTCTCACCAAATCCTCTCAGCAATTCAAATATGTTTTTGAACTAGCGACGTTTTCTTCGCAAAAGCCTAGTTTCATGTTTTTCATTTTTAACTTGATTTTTTAAACATGATTTAGCTTTGTGTACCTCTGATATTCTTACTGGAAATAGAGCTTCCATATGAACATTTTTATTATTTAGTTTAAATTATTATTTTCTACTTTTAATTTTTATGGGGAAGTAGGCTACTAATACAAAATCGATATTCGTGTTGTTAGAAGCAAGAATGATTGTTTTATTACTATAGAAATTTGGGAAAGGGAGATTAGGATTCCTGTAACGTATAATTTGTCTTATGACCCCCTGCCGGGCAAGCTTGCCCCCCTGTCGGGAATTTCCTAGCGCCACCACTGACTGTGCTACAGAACTGTTGGCACTCGGTTAACTACAAAAATCAATTATTTTATAAACACGCCGCTCGAAAAATTGTAAACAATGCTTAATTTAGCAAGTCTTGTTTCTTTTGTTTTCAACTGGTTTTGAAGTAAATTTGTCCGAATACGAACACCAACAATCTTGAGGTAAATGTGCTGATGTTTACACATTTGTAATAATAAAAAATCTTTACTAGACCGTAAGTTGAAATTTTCATATGCATTTTTTGTGTTTAAACAAAACAGAAAATTCAGAGTACTTACCACATTCAGACGAGAATCTGGATCAGTTCCCAAGATGTTCAGAAACTCAAGAATGTCCCACTCGTCGTACACCGGTTTACAAACACGAACATGTGGATATGCTGCGAGGATGAAGAGAATGTAAAGACCACAGATCATTTCGGCAGATGTGTGAATCAATGCCAGTGTCAAATGAAAAAGAATACCAGCCGCAACTTTTTAAATTTTATACAGGGACGCTGAAGAAAGATAACTAAACATAATCTTTACATGAGCTAGTAGCAAAGATTATTACTCTACGCTATCTCATAGGTAACGGAAATATATATCGAATAAAACAAAGTGCGTCATATTTTTCCCTGCCCTTGATTCAATCTCGAGTGAAAAAGAGAGAGAAAGAAGATAAAACACGCGGTCTCGTGTTTATGCAGGACGTTCACGTTTCTAACCATCACCGTTCGAAATCCATAGCGACAATGAATAAGTTCGGAGCTATTCAGAGCGGGCGTAAATGATGTGTGAGAAAGCGCGGACGAAGGGGAAAAGCGTGGTGGGGTCTGTCTGTTGATGGCGAGAGGTTTGCACATGCACAGTCATGTGGGGATTTTCAGAAACCCAAATCGAGGTAACCGGTTTGGTCTTGGGGGGGGGGGGAACAATATGATTGATTTCTTAGGGAAGGGATCTGTATTGTACTGCATTTCCTTTCACGTTGATTTCAAATATTTTTTCAAGAAGATGTAACAATTACCAGGAAGGGACAATCAGGCACGTCATTTCAAAAATTTTCATCGGGGGAGGGGGTGGGGTAAGCGCGTATATTCAATGCAAGTTTATCAGGGGAAAAAAAACACGCTCTTTTTTATTAAAACATTAATTTTCCAAAGCCAAAGTCCCAAAGTGCAATGACCCCTTAAATGACGGGCCTGGGGCCAATGCCGCTAGTCTGATGAGCTCTCTTGGATTTCCTATAAAAGACACTTTTATGAAGGGGTGGATGCAGACCCGCCATAAGGGCCCACTCTTCCCTTAGATCTTTTCGTCCTGCACCAAGTAGACAGCCAGAGGGGGAAACTCGTTTTTGACGTCAAAGGGTACACTCCGCAGGACAATATCCACAACGTATGCCTAGAGTCCCTATATGAAAACGTAGTTTTCAGCGTTGCGACAACGCGGCATCATTTTCCTATTGGTCGAAGACCGCCTGAGGCAGTGTTTCTTCTTCTCCCGTAGGATTAACATGGAGCGTATGACAGTGCTGTGGAAAAACCCAGAGTCTGGAAAATTAAAGGTGAGTCCAAGATTTTAGTGCTCATATTACTGTTCTACAATGTTCAAATTATGCGTGTGTAGCTTTACTTGAGTGAGTCCATTCCTATTTCTTTAACTATCGCGTAATTATATCAAGAACATGTGTTCCAGTGTGCTAAAATTCCCTTCTGACACTTTATTTGGGTCTTTTACAGTTAGTTTTCCTGTTACATCGATTATTCCAATCACAACGTTATTGAAAAAACAACACTTTAAGACAAGGCAAAAGTTTAAATTGTGTAAATTAAATTTTTTTAACGATAGATCTCTGTATTCGGTTTGGCGCGATCAATTTCGTGCTTGGCGACGAGTGGAAGTAAACAAAATACACACAGTGGAAGTAATACATTGTGATTTGTATTATGTTTGCTGTATGTTGCAGATTTTTTTTTTAAAAAATAAATGTGACTTGATATTAAAACCCATTTTAACTTATGTTTTAATGTTAGGGTTTTTATTTTTCCTAATCATTGACTAAAATTGACTTATGTACAGTTTTTAATATTCCTTCAAGTTATAAAACTCCAAGTTAAATCTTCTCTTTATGCAACGTAAGTATTTACAGTGTCAAATTTTTGTTTTTTGAAAGGAGATGCAGAGGAAATAAAATGCTTATAAATTATAGAACTTTCAATGCTTGCTGGCAGTATCTTTTAATAACATTTAGATTTAAGGAAACGATTTGTTATGATTTTCTGCCAAATATTCATTAGTTAAAAATTGTAAAAAAAAAATGTCAATTCGATTATGAAATTAATGTCACCACATAAATTTGCCAAAGCGTTTGAAGTGGATATGAAGTAGAACACTTGCTTGACCACACGGCAGTTTTTATCGATTTTTTAGGTTGAGCGAGCCAATTTAAAATGTACTATTTTATTAAAAATTTAATGAATTGTAGGCAGTTTTGGTTATTTTGGTAATTTACTCTTTTTTATTCAACAAGCATGTCACTTGCTGTGTGTTCCATCAAACGGAAAACTGAGATGTTCTAAGTTCGTTTCAAGTAGTGTGTTGGTACTTTTTATTATGCTCTAATTAGGGTTTACTAATTTTTAGGATGCCTAGTTACTTCCTTTACATGCTACTTTCTTTATCACCTGAAGAATAAAGTACATGCTATCACCCCGCTTCAGGTTAGTAAAAATTTCTATTTTTATTGAGAAAATGATTTTTAAATAATTATGGCCATGATTGATACATAATTAAGTTTTAACAAGTGTTGAATTACCTTTGAGATCAGGACCGTTATCATGGGTTTTTGAGATTGTAAAAGTCCTCCCAGCCACAGCTCTTGTTTGTCAGAAATTAGGTACATTTAAAATTTTTCGGGTTGAAATATCAATACTTTTATGATAAAATGCTGAATCAAAGATTTTTTGAGTGAAACTTTTTATGCGAGGGCTTTGAAGTTATGATCCAACCTTTTTGTGTGACGAAAAGTGGTGGGGATAAGCAATGTCGGTTAGAAGGAAAGCAGTGGCTTGCTTGCCTTCTGGTATTGGAGAAAAGTGAGACATTGCACTCTTCTCGCTTCCTTTCTCATTTTGTATGGTTGCATGTACTGCGTTCAGGCAGCGCGAAGATCAATATGTACATTTGTAATTACTTACTTTAGTTATCATAAACAGATCATTTCTCTTCTTAAGAAGGAAGAAGATGATCATTATCAGTGGACACATGTATATAATTTTATGTAAAAATATGAATAAGAAACACAATCTGTTCAAAAGTGTTTGATGAATAGTTAAAATGTTTCACGTCTATCGTGTGTCATTATGACACAACCTGTTTCTTGGAATCAAACTTTAGAAGAATTTTACTTTTCTAGATCAGCAGAAAAATAAAGTACATGAAGCTCTCACCCCACATCAAGTTCGTAAAAATTTCAATATTTGGTGGGAAAATGATTTTTAAACAATCCTATCTCGATTAATGTGGGGTTAAATTTTAGCTAGTGTGAAATTGCATTTTAAAATAAAGGCTGTCATCGCGGGGTTTTGAGATTATCTGTAAAGATCAGGCTTTGAAAATATCCGATATTTTGATATACAGTCGAGTCCCGACTTACGCGAGGGATGCGTTCCAAGACCCCTCGCGTAAGTCGAAATTTCGCGTTGTGGAAAAAGGTATGTGTAAAAACTTTTATAAACATAACCAATCACTTTAGACACGTGTAAACACAACCTTAAACAGTTAAAAACCTTTTCTCAACTATACATTACTGTTTCTTACATAAAGAACTGAATTTTTATTTGTATTTTAAAAAAAAGCCGTTTTATTCAACATAAAATACTGCTATGATGCACAAAAACAATGATCAATGGGAAAGAAAGACATAAAATAAACCAGTACTGTACGTACGGCATGTGGTAAGGAGAACAAATGCCCTATAGTTGTATTGTACAGTTGATTCAGTAATGATATTTGTAACTTAAAAAAAGTGAAAATGATGATTTATGCTGCAGTTATTCTAATATATTTTTAAATACAGTTGCTTCATTGGTTCTTTTATAAAGTTTCCATCTATGGCATTACCCCTCTTCCTGGTTTCTTTAATTTACAATAAAAAACAGCTTCCATTTTCATAATTTTTGCATTTTGCTTGGATACTATTACTCGGTGAACTTTTATGTATTTCCTTTTCTTGACTTTTAGTTGTACGTATGGAAGATTCACTCATACCGTCATACCTAATTGTTGTGCTACCCTTCGAAGCATTTTTTGGTTCAGCTTCAGCTTTTCAAGAAGCTTTACCTTTTCTTTAATTGTCAGAAACGTTCTCTTTTTCTTTCTATCTTCACCAACTTTAGATAAAGTAGCGCTCCTAGGTGTCATATTTCGTTAACTTTCGCATTTAGAATGAAAAAAAAATAATGGAAAATGAGAAGTAGTTATTTATATAAGCGATAAAAGACTAGTACAGTGTGGATACTTCTGCTCTCAGTGATTCTAAAGGGATGAAGGTCCGTTCACGAAAACAACTTACTCACCGCGGCTTCTTTCCGAAAATTTTCACGTTGCGGGCGAGGAATTCGCGCTAACTCAAAAATTCTTTACTGTTGAAAAAATCGCGTTATAGCCATTTCGCGTAAGTTGGATCGCTTTGTAGCGGGAGTCGACTGTATATTGGATATTTTGATATTTATCCGATGTTTTCAACCAATGCAAAATAAAGTGTTTAGTAACTGCTTCCTTAAATCAGAGTTATTTATTTTATTATATTATTATTATAATGCATCAATTTTAAGAGTAATTTTTCTTTCATTATTTATATTTATTTATTACATGTTCATGATTTTACCTCACCCACTCAAAAAGTAATTCAATTGCATCCGAGTTCATTTCAACCTCTCATAAAAATAAATAAATATTCAGTTTATCAGAGCTTATCTTAATTTGTTGAAGTCTTTAAAAAATCAATACTTTTGTCAGGAAATAAAGGGGAATTCAAATGCTCTAAAACAGTGGTGCCCAACATACGGCTTTCAAAACTGATTCATGTGGCCAGCTGAAGTATCAGGTATAGATAAATGAATTTACTAAAAAATGTGGCTTTATTTTAAAGAATTTAAATTC
The DNA here is from genome assembly GCF_026930045.1 of Uloborus diversus. Classification (NCBI taxonomy): domain Eukaryota; kingdom Metazoa; phylum Arthropoda; class Arachnida; order Araneae; family Uloboridae; genus Uloborus; species Uloborus diversus. The sequence continues at coordinate 87,955,403 of NC_072733.1, read as the reverse complement.
AAGCATCAGTATATTGCATTCTCTATATTTTTACTTCACTTAAATTTATATATTAAAAACAAACAAAAACAGTTTATAATTAATTTCTTTAGTATGCAATTACATTTTTTCAATCACAATCACAAGTAAGCGCTTTGATGAGGTAGTAGCATTCACGTAAAAGTTTAAGACAGGAGTTCAGTTTTTTTTTCCGCAATCTTGACTAAAACCATTAAAAAAATTAATTCATAGTTTTCTGAAAAGTACTCGGGACTGCTGAAATAACACTTTCTGGAATAAAATTTGTTCAATATAACTGCACCATGTGATTTCATTATAGGATTTGTAGGACCATAGGAGCTATTTGTTGGTCAAAAAATAAAAATAAAAATATTAATATTATTCAAATAATTGGAACCCGTACAACATACCCCACTGTCCAACGTGCCCCACTTCCCCCTACAATTTTATTGTGGATATTCCTAAGTGAGGGGCAGAAAAAAACAAGCAAGTTTTCTCACGGTTCCTAAAAAATTTAGAATCACAAACGTTCATTACTTATTTTAGTCATCATAAACTGATGATTTCTCTTCTTAAGAGCAAAAATGATGCACAGTAACAAATATGTACATAATTTTATGTACATAATTAAATGAAAAGCAATCTATGCTAGTCAAAAGAGATTGATGAAATAGGTAAAATATTCCCCTGTAATATGTGTTTTACTTTTTCAAGTGTTTTTAAAACACATCCTGTTATTTGAAATTAAATTTTACAACACACTTAATGCAAAGTAGTTGAAATACAGCTCTATTTCAATTAAAGTGTGTTTATTTATTTTCCATTTATAATTTTATGAACTAGTTTAAAAAAACATTCCTGCCAATTGTGTTCAGCCATATTGATGATTTAGCACATTTGAAGAGTTTTACTTCTGCTTTTAAATTTATTTGCCCTTAATGTTTTTTAAGTTTCTTCCAGATATTCTGCAACTTGAAGAAAGCTCAACTACTAGCTGAATTTATAGCCCTGATGCAGATGTTCTAGAAAACTCATGATAGTATTGTACTGTTTGCTTAAAGAATTGTATAATAGAATGATCTCCAATATTTAGTTTACATGGATGTCCAGAAATCATTTTCCAAGTTTTCTTAGCTTGACAGCTTTATCAAAACTAATGAAGTTGTTTAAAAAAATAATAAACTTCCATACATAATATGCCATTCATGTTTGTTATGCTTCTTATTATGCTGATGACTTCAGGAAATTTGTTGCCGAAATGGTCTTTGGACTTTCAACAATGACATACAAACCAACAAAAATTCTGTGTTTAAATGCTAAATAGTGTAATTAAATGAAATTTTGATCTTCTTCATACAAACAGTGCTGTATTTCTGATTTGTCACGCTTATTATCATATTTATTATCATTCATTTGTATAATAATATTTAAATGTAATGAGGTTAATCAAACAATAATTTTGCAACAGAAATTGAGAAATAGCTCTAATTCTGTTTTGATTCTCTAAATTTTGAGTTTTGTAAAACAAATGCTTTAAGGTTTATGCTTGTTTGTCATGTAAAAATATTGTTTTCAATTTAGATTTTTAATACATTTTTCGGTATTCAATGCAAGGCTAAAAAGTTTAGGTATACATAAAATTATGAAAGATATATTTAGGTTTGTTTATTTCAGCATTAAATGAACAGTTCATTGATGCTTATTCTCTTTGTGTAGTTATCCAGAAATCCCCCCCCCCCCCTCTCAAGAAGAGATTTTTCTCCCCACTTAAACTACAGGACAGGATTTGAATAACTGCAAATAACTCCAATTTTGGAAGGGATAGGTAGCAACTGTTAGCTTAGTCCACTTCCGACTGTCAATGCACCTTCTCTGTTTCTGACTAAATTCTGGAAGCATTTTTCAGGATATTGGAATATAGGTCATGTTCATCCATCCATGATACAAGGTAATGAATGGAATTGCAATCTATATGAAAAAATCTGAGCAAAAAATTCAATTTATTTCAATTAAGGGTTTTTTTTCAAACATTCACTTACAAGCATCAGTATATTTTGTCCTGTCTAATCGAAACTCCCTAATTGAGTAGATGGGAGTAAGGCCTATAACAAAATTTATTTTCTTTATGCTTATAAGTGACTGAAATTTTTGATTAAACTTGTGTTTTGTCCATAGTTATTAGTTTTAGGAAATTATACTTTGGAGTAAAGAATTTTTAAAAATTTTATAATAATAACCACATTTTGAACATGTGAATATTTTAAAGTTACGTTGCATTTCAGAAAACACAAAGATTAATCTTTGCTTATTTTGTTACTTAAGCAGTTATTGACAATAATATTGGCCGCAAAATCTATAAAAACTACAAATTCTGTTTTGGAACCTTGATTTTAATTGCCTCATTGAAAAAAATGTCTTTGTTTTCTCTTTTTTTTTGTGTGTGTGTAAAAATGTTAGAAATTCTATGTTTGAAATAAAGTTTACAGATGCAAACAACACCAAAAAATAAATTGAACATTAGAGACTTTTGTTGTAATCTTTATGTTTTAATGACTTGAACTGTTAGTATGGAATGAATGAGTTTTCTTCATGCTAAGTTGTATTTAAAATCTCTGTCAAAATTAAATGTAAACATTGCTTTTCCACAAACATTGAAAATAAGTACAAGTCCTCTATTGGTGCTGGGAATGATTTTTTTCTTTGTTTCATTAAGAAAGTGTCTACTTTCTTTTCTTTATAATATTGTTTTGATTTGAAAATATTGTTCAAAATGTAAGTAATAGATGCATGATGTGGTGCAGAGAAATAAATAAATAACAATAGATACATTTGTTTCTTATTCATATGAGTTGAAAATAAGTAATGTTTCAAATTACACCCCCTCAACTCCTCAATTTATTTCTGAATATTTCTATCTACATCAAATTAAAGTAATAATTTTCAACTTTATTCAAACTAATATTTTAACCAAGAGTGCCTATGAACCATTAAAATATTTAGAGGTTCTTGGTATTCTTTCTTTCTTTTTTTTGGGGGGGGGGGAGGAGTTACCTCGTTTTGACCATCTACCTATTTCTAGTATTGAACTTTCAAATTTTCCTTTGCATATTTATCTTTCAAATTTTTAATTTAATGTTTAACTTAATCACATTTAAATCAGAAAATTGTACAGGGTAAACTTAAACATGCAATTTTAATTAGCCTTTTTTTAATAGCAAACCATTTTAATTAGTGATATTGCTTTTTAGATGGTTACAGGAAATATTTTTAGATTTAAAACACTTGACAACGTTTGCCTTTCCGAAACAAAAACAACCAATTTCTAATGTGTATTATCTGTCGTTCATTTATTTATTTTCATTTTCTTACCTTTTTTTATCTCTTTATTTATTTTGAATCAATTAAATTCTAACACATGGAGGTGAGAATTCACATGCTGCGAACCAAAAAAATAAATAAATAAATAAATAAATAAATAAAAATTATTACAAAAAAAAAAAAAAAAATGTCGGCAGATTTAAATGGATATATTTTTGCTGAAATTAAAAAATAATAAATTATTCTTTAGTTTTCACTGTAAAAGGCATGTGACAGCAAAGTTGCCCTTTTTGAAGATTAGCCCATTAGTGACTGAAGTTTTTAATTAAACTAATGTTTTCTTTTTCGGATGAAAATGCTGAAAATTTTGTGTTTTAAATAAAATTTATAGATACAATAACACCAAAAAGTAAATTGAACAACAGAGATCTATGTTGTTTAGCACAACAAAAAGATTACAACAATAAGATCATGCTATTGATCTGAAAACTTAGCATGAAATAAATGAGTTTTTCTCATGCTAAATTGTTTTCAATTTTTAGTTTTTGCTTTGTCATAAAAATTCAAAATAAGTACAAGTCCTTTTTTGGTGCTCTGAATTGTTTTAATTTTGTTTCATTAAAAAAATGTCTACTATCTAACTACCTTTCATTCTAGTATTGTTTTGGTATAAAAATGTTGTTGAAAATTTTAAATAGATAGTGTACTTTCAAGAAATAAATATAAAATAATGGAGACATCTGTTTCTTATGCATATAAGAATGTTGAAAAAATATAATGTGTCAAACTACACCCCCCCCCCCCCCCGTCCTTAACTTCCCAATTTATTTCTGAATATTTCTATCTGCATCTAGTTTCAAATAATAATGACCTCTGATTAATATAATGTAACGGATTCGGTGCGACTTCCACTTTCTTGAAAGGATGACACAGTTCTTAATAAAAACACAGGAAATTTATTTACACTATGTACAGGAAATATCGTCAACAACTGCTAAATTATTCATCAGCAATTAAGCAATTATCACACAACACCGTAAACTCAACGTTTACACACGTATTTACTTCCAAATACGAAAACAACACAGCGAAATGCCTCGCAATAAACAGAGCAAAAATGCTCTCAGTTCGAAATATCAATCGAAACTAACTGTTTATCCATCGCTAACGGCTTATATAGACACCGAAAAGAAATTTCTCAAATATTCCACACGCTTCTGTAAAGTAGTAGACCGTTATCAAATTTTATCAATGAACAAAAAGGAAATAGGGGGTCGTATTCTTTAGCCATATGAAAAGGGGTTGTATATTCATTACGGGAAACTATTTACAGGTTACGTTACTACACTAATTATTATTTACAGGATTTGTAACATTGCCCCCTTCCTAAGGACTGCACGTCCCGGGCAGTACAATCCCCAGAAAGGGTGCCAAACTTCTATCACAAGTTTACAAATATACACATTAATTAATAACTAACAGATACAGAAAACACAATAATAACAAGAAATATTACTAAACATTAAAAGCAAAAATTATCTACAACTTTTATGTTATCAACCATGGTTGCTTACGTAATACTCATGAACTATGGCCATAGTATGGGGCTAACCGATCATAATGTACAACCCTAGGTTTTGCATTAGGTGATTTTTGGATCCTCACTACGACGTCATTTAGTCGGTTAAGGACTTTGTAGGGTCCATCCCAATGCGACTGCAATTTGGGTGACAGACCTTTCCGTCGTATGGGATTCCATAACCAAACCTTGTCGCCTTCGTTGAATTCATGTCCAGTAGACCTTGTGTCGTATCGGGTCTTCATCTTCTCCGCCGCGATGTTGATTCGCTCTCGTGCGAAGTTATGAACGTCTTCCAACCGGGCCTGGAGATCCTGGATGTACTCCTCAGGCGATGCGGGCGCATCCGGAGGACGACCGAAGACGAGATCACAAGGTAGCCGAAGCTCTCGTCCGAAGAGCATCTGAGATGGGGCATATCCGGTAGTCTCGTGGACAGCACTGCGGTAGGCCAGCAGGAACAAAGGTAGCTTCTTGTCCCAATCCTGTTGATTTCTGGAGACCATAAGTGAGAGATTATTCAGGATTGTGCGGTTAAATATCTCCACCATGCCGTCTGATTGTGGGTGTCGTGGTGTTGTCCTAGTTTTCTCAATTCCGAGAATTTGACATAGGCCCTTAAACACAGCAGAGATGAAATTCCTCCCTTGATCGGAATGAATCTGCAAAGGTGTTCCGTATCTCGAGATCCAATGTTGGACTAGAGTCTCTGCTACGGTGGTAGCCTCTTGATCTGGAATGGGATATGCTTCCGGCCATTTGGTAAAGTAGTCGATGGAAACAAGAATGTATTTGTTCCCATCAGCAGTTCTTGGTAGAGGACCCAGGATGTCGATCCCAATTCGTTCCAAAGGAGCTCCAACGTTGTACAGATGTAGATTCCCTCTGCTTCTTTTCTTCGGTCCTTTACGAGCAGAACAGGCGTCACAAGAATGGCACCACTTCTCCACGTCATCCTTCGCCTTGCTCCAGAAGAAACGCTCCCGAACTTTATGGAGGGTTTTCAACACACCAAAATGTCCTCCAGTCGCACTACTATGTATTTCTTTCAGAACCTCTGAAATCCTTGATCGGGGAAGTAGTAACTGCCACCTAGACGCTTTGCCGTCATCAGATTCCCATTTTCGGTACAGTACGCCGTTCCGTAAATGGAGTGAGTTCCATAAAGCCCAGTACCTTTTTGTTGCAGGACTGAAGATGGAAACGTCCTGCCAGCTAGGGCGTCGACTGTCACTTTCCATGAACTCTAAAATTGGTTTTATGTCGGGGTCTTCAAGTTGATCTTTTCGAACTTGGTCATCACTCCATGGATCAGGTTCTGATGATGTTGGAGTCACTGTCACCTGATAGGCGGTAGGGCTAGTCGTTCCATACTGTTTCTCGATTCGGGAACAATAGTGACAGTTCTCAGGACAGGGTCTCCTTGATAAAGCGTCAGCATTACCGTGAGATAACCCTTTTCGATGCTTGATCTCCATGTCATATTCCTGGAGCCGCTGTATCCATCTGGCTATCTGGCCTTCCGGATTTTTGAAGTTCAAAAGCCAAGTTAATGAGGCATGATCTGTCCGAAGCAGAAATTTTCGGCCGTAGAGGTAATGATGGAAGTGTTCTACAGCTTTCACTATGGCCAGTAACTCCTTTCTGGTGACGCAGTAATTTCGCTCCGACTTTGATAAGCATTTGCTCCAGTAAGCGATGACATGTTCATTTCCGTCAATTTCTTGGGATAAAACAGCTCCGATGCCCTCGTTACTCGCATCAGTGTCCAGGATAAAGGATTTTTCAGGCTGAGGATAGGCGAGGATAGGCGTTGATGTTAAAGCCTCCTTCAGTCGTAGAAATGCATCTTCGCATTCTTTGGACCATTCAAACTTTTGCTTGCTCTCCGTCAGCTTATGCAAAGGTCGTGCAATGTTGGAAAAGCCCTTCACAAACTTCCTGTAGTACGTGCAGAGCCCCAGGAAACTTCGCAGCTGATGGATGTTTTCGGGACGACTCCAACTCTTGACCGCGGATACCTTTTCTGGATCGGTTTGTACACCCTCAGAAGAGATGATGTGACCAAGATAGTTCACTTCCCGGCGGAACAAATTACATTTGGACGGGCTTAACTTCAGATTGGCTTCCTTAAGCTTTTGCAGCACCTTCCTAAGATTTGCCAGATGTTCTTCGAAACTGCGTCCCACAATGATGATATCGTCTAAATAGACCAGACAGGATTCGTAGGAAAGTCCTCTTAACACTGTCTCCATAAGACGCTCGAACGTAGCTGGTGCATTGCAGAGGCCGAAGGGCATCACTTTAAACTGCCATAAGCCTTGTCCAGTTGTAAACGCTGTCTTCTCTCGGTCATCAGGGTGTATTTCAACCTGCCAGTAGCCGCTCTTCAAGTCCAGGGTCGAAAACCACTTGTGTCCGGAAAGAGTGTCCAAGGTGTCGTCTATCCGTGGAAGAGGGTAACTGTCTTTCTTGGTGATTTCATTCAGCCGTCGGTAATCGACACAAAATCTGGTGGAGCCATCTTTCTTTCGGACCAAGACGATGGGAGAGGCCCAAGGACTGGACGAGGGTTCGATGACATCATTCTCCTGCATTTCTTTCAGGAGGGTCTCAACCTCTTCCTTCTTGGCAAACGGTAGTCGTCTTGGATGCTGTTTAATAGGGGGGTGTTCTCCAGTATAGATCCTATGCTGCGTTAAATTCGTCCGGCCCACATCCTCCGATGTAGATGAAAACAGATGCTTGAAGTCGTCCACCAATTGTTCCGCAGCAGTTCTTTGATCATTCGATAACGGCGCACTCCCAATTAACTTCGATGTCGAGGACTCGGAAGACACAGTCTCAGGGGAATTGATTCTTCTAATGATGCAGTTTACTGGAGTACAAGTTGCCAACACTTCACCTTTTCGGATATTCCTTGGCCTTTCACTCACGTTGGCGACTCTCACAGGAATTACATCCTTAGAAAGGTCCACAAGCGTAGATGCTACCAGCACTCCTTTTAGGCTATTGCTAGGGTTAGGGTATTCAATGAGTCCAAATCGAAAACTATTGCTTTCTTCAAGGGAGCCAGGTATTAATGATTCTGACCTTGAGGGAATCGATAAATCTGTTTGGGCTATTATTTGATGAGCGGATTTTACATCACTTTCTGCAGGGAAAACGGCTATGTCTTCTCTCATCGAGTGCAGCTCATTAGTCTTGAAGTCGAGAGTGAAGTCATATTTCTTCAAAAAGTCCAATCCGAGAATGAAGGGGTCCGTGATATTAGCGACGTATGCCGTATGATGGTAGGTGGCATTCCCAAACACTATTTCCAAGTCCACTTTACCGTCAATCTCGATTTTGTCACCTGTCACAGTCTGGAGACTTACGCGTGGCGATGTCCACAGCAGTTTCAATCCAAACTCACGAGCCACATCTGTCCTAATGATTGTCACATTGGCTCCAGTGTCGACAATCAGTCTGCAGGGGTTCCCATTTACATGGGCGTAAATGAAAAGTCCATCACTGCCACTACTAGTAGAGGAAATCTGCAGAGCTCTGGTGGAGGTGATTTCTTTCCCTCGCGTAGCTTGGCGAGCAGGACAACTCCTTCGCAGGTGCCCTTCACTACCGCATTTCCAGCACTTCTGCTCTTGTTTCTTTTGGGCTGTTATGCTGTTCAGATGTCTTGCGAAGTCACCGAGTTGTCTCTCAAGTTCTTCGAGATGGGACGACCTGGAATCAGACTCATCAGCTTCCAGAGTTCGGATGGGATGGCGATTCACACGGGTTGCTTGCTGGGCGGCCTCCAACTTCATCGCATACACAACAGCAGAATTCAGGTCTTTGACATCCGCCATCCGTAGAGCTTTCTGGATCTCCGGATCTCGAACCCCGTCGATGTAGTAGTTGAGTGCCAGGTTGTCTCGAACATCCGCAGGACAGTCGCAAAAAGCAAGATGAGACAGTCTCTCGACGTCAGCCGCTAGCTCTTGCAGGGTTTCCCCGGTTTTCTGGAAACGGGACTTCAATTGGAGTCGGCTGAAATCTTTCTGGCACTTCTCACCGAAGCGAAGCTCCAACGCAGATGTGAGGGCGGCGAAATCCAGGCGCTGGCTGTCCGGAAGGGTCTGGAGAATGTCCGCTGCGTCACCTCTCAGGGATGCTGCAAGATGACAGGCCTTGGTAGCAGAGTCCCATCCGTTCACTTCCGCCACTATCATGAATTGAGTCTTGTACACCTGCCACGAACTTTTCCCATCAAATGTGGCCAGTTTAACGGACGGTCGAGCAACAGATGTGGGAGCGCCAAACTGTACAGAGCTGCTTTCCGCGGTCGCCAATCTCCTTTCCACGTCCTTAATTATTTCTTCCTTAAATGAAGTCAATTTCTTGTCTTCTTCTTCCAACTTATTTTCCATATTGGCGATGCGCTCTTCCACAGTATCAAATTTTTCTTCCAGAGCATCGACTTTATCTCCCATGGCGGTTAGTTGATTCTCCATCATGGTTTTCATCGACGTTAGGTCACTTTTCATTTCATCGTGACTTGTAGTAATTTTAGCAGTTAAATCCCTATTTAACAGTTCTTGGTTAGTCGCTAATTCATTTTTCAATTGTTCTTGATTAGCCGCAATGTCATTTTTTAATTGTTCTTGATTTGCAGTAAAACTTGCAGTCAAATCACTTTTCACAGAGGTGATTGCGTCAAGAAGTTGTTTTAAGTGTTCATCCATTGCGCGAGTAATCACCATAAAAACAAAGTCCAAATTTAAAAAGTCTTTATGAAAAAAATGTCCAAAGTCACACTTACTCCAAGAAAGTCCAGAAGTAGCCCCACGTTGGGCGCCAAATTGTAACGGATTCGGTGCGACTTCCACTTTCTTGAAAGGATGACACAGTTCTTAATAAAAACACAGGAAATTTATTTACACTATGTACAGGAAATATCGTCAACAACTGCTAAATTATTCATCAGCAATTAAGCAATTATCACACAACACCGTAAACTCAACGTTTACACACGTATTTACTTCCAAATACGAAAACAACATAGCGAAATGCCTCGCAATAAACAGAGCAAAAATGCTCTCAGTTCGAAATATCAATCGAAACTAACTGTTTATCCATCGCTAACGGCTTATATAGACACCGAAAAGAAATTTCTCAAATATTCCACACGCTTCTGTAAAGTAGTAGACCGTTATCAAATTTTATCAATGAACAAAAAGGAAATAGGGGGTCGTATTCTTTAGCCATATGAAAAGGGGTTGTATATTCATTACGGGAAACTATTTACAGGTTACGTTACTACACTAATTATTATTTACAGGATTTGTAACAATAATTTCAGTTTTCAACTTTATACAAATTAATCTATTAACTAGTTGTGCCCACTAAACCATTAAAATATTCAGAGGTTCTTAATCTCTCTTTTTTTTTTTTTTTGGAGTGGGATGGGGCGAGATAGGATCAACGCAGTGTGGGGTGCCCCATGTCTTAGAAATTAAAGAAAAAAATTGAAAAAACCTAGCACTAAGACTTATTTAACGTTACAAATATACACTGATGGCCTCTGGGGAGGGGCTATACAGATTTTGTTGCAGGAAGGCCTAAAATGTATAGATCCTGACCTGGATAGGATACCTTGTTTTAAGCTTCTACATATTTCTAGTATCTCTTTCAAACTTTCCTTTGCATATACATGGGTGCCACACCCCTAACAGCACCCCCCCCCCCGTAGGTGGGCATCCCAGGCATATATTTCCTTTCGGAATTTTTAAGCTAATGCTAAACTTTGCTCCATTTAAATCAGAAAATTGTTATTTTTCATTTTATAGAAATAAAAATAAATAAGTAATGCTTTTGATATCAATATAAGAAATATTTCTATGTTCAAAAATCTTTATAAAGCTTAATTTAATGTAGCAAAAACAAGCAATTTTTTATGTTCGTTATTTGTTGCTTATTTATTTATTTTCATTTTCTTAATCAGTCTTTATTCTTTCATTCATTTTGAATCAATTCGGAACTCCAGCGCTCGAATACGCTACCTTGCGGTGATTTACAAAACTGCCGATGGAACTAAAACATTGCCACGTTGCGTTCCACGTGTGTCTGTTGACGTAAACACAGGCAGTTTGTTCTGAGTATTTATTAACGCAATCGATGAGTCTTAGTTTGTTTTCAGCTACAGAAATTAATTCGTCCCTTAGTAGTATTCTCGAGCTTCTCAAAATAATGTTAGTTTTCCTTATTTCTTTCAAAAAAGTATTAAATGGTGGAAGCGTAAACAAGAAAACTCTGGATTAACAAAATTGGATAACGTTATACCAGGTAAAATTTTTTATTGTTTTGTATGAATTTGTAAGAATATGAGTTTTTTTTAATCTTAAATTAATTTAACTAATCATATTTTACAGCAGCATTTAGTTGGAATGGACAGTATGCAAAATATTTTCTTGAATATATTATCGTAGAACAAAATGAATAACCGAGAAAGAATTTACTTGATTCCTTTTATTCTCAGCTGAAAGGTTTCGCCAAATTTGTTTAGGGTTATAGTTTTAGTATAGCGCGAGCAAAGTAGCCTTGGCGAGATTTCGCGTTTTTAGTTAAACCATTTTTAATTTTTATCATGAGTGGAATAAAATGATAGTAAGATTACAGAATTCGATAAGTAAAAAGAAATAATGGTCAATCAACTGAAAAGAAAACTACCACCATATATAAACTGTGAGTACACATTTTATTTATTTTGTTCTGAGTGAATTTGAATAAATATCAGTTTTTCAATTCGATGAAAAAAAAAAACGAACTTAACAACATTGACTGGACACTTTTCCTTAACCTAATTCCACATAAATGATTTAAATAACCTTTGTTACTACAGTATCCTACTGAAATAGACAGTATGCAAATAAATTTTCTTGAAAATATTTATCGCAGAACAGATTGAAAAATCCAGAAAGAACGTTAAGAATTTGAACAATAAAAAATAAAAGTTTGCCAAAAATCTGTTTATAGGGTTATGGTTTTAAAATTGTGTGAAAGAATAATGTATCTTGACAAGATTTCGCATATCAGGTAAATCATTTCCATGACGAATGAATTAAATGCATGATTTCTTTGGATATCCAATCATAATAGTCATAGAAATAAATTATCTAGTGTTAAACGTTACTCTTGACAGTCTGCCATGTATGTGCACTATGTGACAAAAATGTCAACAAATGCCGGAAATGTCACGAAACTGAACTTAATATGTACTAATGTATAGAAAAAGCGGTACAAAATGAAAATGCCGTTCGAAGCGAACCAAAAATTTATGAATTCCGAATTCAACATCGTGAAAATGGCTGCTTCAGAACAACTTACTGTGTGTTCTGCATTAATTGTTTACTTTCGTAATACTTTTTGGTTTCTAATCTCTTTCTATATGGGTCAGAGTAACCAAAAGACTTTGAAAAATCTTTTCAAATGAATAAAGCGAAAAAATCATACATAACAACAAAAATCACAACACTTTTAGCATTTTCTTCGTTACCACATGCGTTTGTTTTAGTTTTTAAGTCGGCCATTAGACAGTGACTGCAGTGCCCCCTATAGTTCGTTGGAGTTGCGAATTAAAATTATAATATAATTTTCGTTGTCTCGGAATCTTTTGATTAATTTAAAATTGATCGTATTAAAGAGAATAAGGTTTAAGAAAAAAATCTGCTCTTAATTCTGCTAACACAGGGCCATTTTGTTTTTTTTTAATGTTTGAATCAAAATCGAGGGTTTCACTTATTGAACAGCATGCATTTTTGAATCCGCGTGCTTACATCCTTCAGAACCCGTTTCAGCGACTATTTTTTTAAATGAAACTCGAAAGCGAACAAGGAGCCAATCTTGCAGCTCGGCGGCAACCCTATCTTCCCTCTGTAACTGGTTGCGCTTTCCGAGCGTAGCTGTTGTCGCAACTCTGAAAACTACGTTTTCATATAGGGACTCTACGTATGCCCAAAGAATTGTGGTCAGTGGCATAGCGTGGGGGGGGGGGGGGGCAAAGAGGGCACTCGCCCCGGGCGGCACATTTGCTAGGGGCGGCAAATTCTGTAACACTATATTAACATCGAAAAGGCTTTTTTAAGGGGCATTCCACGGTATTTTTGACATTTATGTAGAGTCCGTAACGTGACCTTTTTTGCCATAACTTTTTAATTTACTGTTTGATTAGCATATTATTTTATTTTGATCTTTTCCTACCAACACACCAGCCCAAATTAAAATAATTTGCAAATCAAACGGTAAATTAAAAAGTTATAGCAAAAAAGGTTACGTTACGGACTCTACATAAATGTCAAAAATACCGTGGAATGCCCCTTAAACTAAGACGGCGCTTTGCAAGTGATGTATCACTAAAACAACATCAAACTGGGTTTTTTTTTTTTAGTTTTTTTTTAACTCTTCAATTCTAACTTGTCTCAGGAAAATTTTTCTAGTTAAAGCACGAGCACGAAATACTGAATACTGACATGCATGCGGACCATTATCATTATACAAAGACGAGAAGAGAGAGGACAATCTCGTTGGAGAGGATTTTATAAATCACAAAGATCGACAAGCAGGCAGGAGATTTGAGGTATGTAAAATAATTAAGTTGTATAGTTTATAACAAATATAATTTTGAATCAGTGGGCCGCTGATGCTTCGGTTCCCAGTTTTCGTTTGTATGTTTTAATGAAACGAAATTCCAGCGATTATAAAATTTGTACCTTAAAACTTGGAATCGATATAACACGATACCATTGCTTGCTCGAGTTTGCTCATTCGAGGAAAACCTGACCGGAGAACAATAGGTCAACCGCGGCACTCCAAAGAAATTGTCCATCTTTTGATCTAACCGGCACTTGGCGTTGGCTTGTATATCTGGCGATTAGATTATTGGCAGAGTATTCATGTTTTTCCGGAAGGAAGCCATTTTTTTTACGTTCGAGCGGTTTTTGGTGGAGGCATGTGGTTTTGAATTTTCCCACGTTTGTATCATTATTTTTTAAAATTGATCAATCATTAACCATAATAGTTTCAGTTTGTAGATATTTATTGTGTATTATTTATATTTCTTGTTGGCTTAGAAAATATACAGTGGCTCCCAAAAGTCTTCGTACACCTATGACTTTCAACGAAATTGTCCCCAAATCATTGGTTAGATTTAATATTTCGGAATAGGTATTTAATTATAAGATCTATGATCAATTTTTAACAAAACTGCATGAAAAGATTTTAGAAAATATTAAAACTTATTTTTTTAAAAATCAAAAACTGAAAAGTGCCGGAAATTTTATCTCACAAAAGTCTTCGTACACTTTATAAAATGTCTATATATTATTGAATAATCTAACTTTTGATTAAGTTATTAATCAGTAGAATATCATGCAATATTCATAACACCTTTTAAACGTCTGGGAATAGATTTCATTCTTTTTCTTTCTTTTTTTAGCGTAATTTCTGAGTAAGTGTTCTACCACACTTCAAGTATTACTATTTCTAGCTCTATTTTCGTTTTAAAGCCCTATTTTCGTAATCTAGCCTCCAGATATCTCTAAATACGTTACATTAAGATACAATATGGAGATTGAGGGGGTATTTTCTAAACTTTAGGACAATTTTCGAGGCACTAGACGCAAACGTTGAAAACCGTGTGCTTCTTATCGTTATCTTGATAAAAAATAAAGTTGTTTCCAATAACCAAATTTTTGGCTAACAGTTCAAAATTGGTTTTTAAAATATTTAAAGGAACAGCATGATTCATTATTTCATCAAAAAATTACAAACTACCAAGTCCTGATGCTGATATGCACCCTCACACTAAAACACCTTCACCGCCCTGATTAACTGATCCAACTAAGTTCGTAAGGTTAAGTTCCTAATTTTTTCTTCTACTTTCAGTTATACAACAATTTAACCAAAAATGTTGAATTAATTTTTATCTGTAAGTAAGACATGATTCTAAACTGTTTTTAGCTTATTTATCATTCATTTTGGGACAAAAAGCGTAAGCTTTCTGTTTTTCGCACGACCAAGAAAATTTCTGCGGGAAGAGATCACATTTTATCCAGCTAATCAAAGAACTTGGCGCACAATTTTAGGTGAAAATTAACTGTAAAATGTTTCATTTAACTCTGCAGAAACTTTTACAGTACTCAAATGTGTATTTTTCATAAATTTTTTAACTTTAAATCTTCGATCACGTTTTGTTAACTTTGCCGGTTGACCTTTTCTTACCTTGTTTTCGGTCCGATTCCTTTCTTTAAAGCATTTTATCAAGCACTTTACTATACAAACAAATAAATAAACTAATTTAGAGACATTTCAAACCAATTTACCACTACTGTGGGGAAAAAATTCAAATTTTGAATGGCTTTTGCGGTTTTTTAAGAATACCAGCCATTTTACAGTAATAAGCAATATATTAAGGAATAAATAAACAAAAAATTAAAGCCAAATGACTTATAAGGGTCAACACAATGCAAAAATATTAATAAAACGACATATGATAATTTTAATTATGAATTTATTCGAAAATATTTGAGTGTACGATGACTTTTGTGGCGTGTTATTTCTTTGTCTCTTCGTTTTCTGACCCATTTCAAAAAGAAGATCCGTCAATATTTTGAAAAAAACCAATGGGTTATATTTGTAATGACATAGGGATGATGTGAAAAAATATTGGGCTTTATATTCGAATTCAGTTTTGAGTTATTTTGGTTTTACTAAAAAATTTCAAAGTGTACGAACACTTTTGGGAGCCACTGTATATTGAATCTTTAATGTATTCATTCTAATTTTTAAGTCGTTTAATACCTTATCATTCGCATTTGAGATTATTAATTTTGTATTTTTAGTACGGATCAATGCAAAGTACGCTGGTTATTTTTACTTGTGCATAATATTAAACATTATATTTGTAACGTAATATTTAATGTCGCATCAACGGTGTTCGAGCTAAATGGTTGTTTCACTGCGTTTTGTATAATTATATACGAAGTATGTTATTTTTGTTTTAACTATTATATTGGGCCGGTCTGTTTGTAATGTTAGCTACAAGCATTGCAGCAGAGTGAATTTAATTTTTGAGCAGGCTAATTAGTAAAATTGAAAATTATTATCAAACAATATAGAGCATCTTCCCGAGGTGGATTTTATGACTTCTTGTATTCATGACATTACGATTCTACAAGCATATAACTCGATGCGTTTTTATGCTAAGTATGTTTCAATGTGGTAAAAGTAAGTTAAATGCTGTGTTTTCTCTGCTTTGCAAATCGTCAACAAGTGATTTGTTTTCATGTAATAATTTCAAATCTTCCTAGTGTGAAAACGCCCTGCCATCTAAGAAGGGACAGGGGTTTGAGAGCCCCTGATAATCTGTATAATTTTAAAAACAATATTTTATTGATGGAATTATATGATGATAAGGTGTATTTTGGGCTAGTGCATTCCTCAATGGATAGAGCCTCTATTCTGTTAGCTACAGGGTTGGCAAGTTTCTGCGGAGGCGGTTAAAACCACTGGTAGAAACCGGTTAAACCGGCATGGCGAAAACCACTTTCTGCCACAGTTGCGGCAAAAACTGGCAAAAACTCACAAAATAAAAATTAAAATAAAATTATTGACATGCAATAGGAAGTGCATGGAAAAAATAATTATTAACCAAAGCACATTTTAATAATATTACCACAATTTAAAATCAAATATTACATTGCTTGGACCCTGCGGTTGCTTCTTCAAAAAGGTTATTTCTAAAATCTAAACAGTTTCTCAATCTAATATGTACAAATGAGAAACTTTAGAATATTCCTGCAACAGAAGAGCTAGCAGGCAATGCATGAAGGAATAAGCAATGTTTGAAACTTTCATCTATTGTTTTTTTTTTTTTTTTATTGTTCCACCATGTAGTAAGTAACTGGGATAGTGGGAGAAATTCGACTGGAAAATAAGTTTCGAGAAATAGGGCCAATTTGTTTTGCAAAGCTGTGACATTAGGTACAAAATCTATGTTAATAATGGCAAGTAAAATTCTGGCACTTTCTTCTTGAAGTGCGTGATAATTTCGATCACAAACAATTTAGATGAAGCTTATAAGTGAACAAATTAAAATCAGAAATGCCTTTTAATTTTGTATGTCACTCCTCTTTCCTGAGCACCTATATGATTTTTCGTCCTTTATTAAATTAATCCAAACATTACGAGCATCTGCAAATGAAAAGTTCCCTTCTCGAACTAAATCAAGGGCATTAGCATAGGCTTTTATTTTTTTTAAATGATGAAATGAAGTTTAATTTTTTAGTTTACTTAAACGAATATTATTTAGCAATCACTTAAGTAATTAAAGATGCTTTTAAGTTTTTGCCAGTTTCTGCCGGTTTTTACCGGTTACAACCAATTTCTGCCACTGACACGGCAAAAACTAGTTTCTGCCGGCAGAAAGCCAACCCTGGGTAGTTAGTTACTACTAAGATGAAAATTTGACAATTTGTCAAAGTAGTTTGTGAAATAGGTAACTAATTGTCCCCAATGCATGCAGTTCATGTTAATCATATTCTTTCTTTAAATCACCTTTTTTTTTTTTTTTTGCAGAAAACCTAAGCATCCCGTCTTCAACGATGGTTCCTCTACAAAGCGGGTATTTTTCCTATAAAACTGGGCTTTGAACCCAGTATCTTCCTGCTTTACATATTTCCTTCTTTGCAGTCTCCCTGTGAATCTACTGGACTGCCCTCAATTTGAGCAATCTGAAGATGGAAAAGGTTGACAAATTTCCTTGATATCTTTCCATTGAAAGAGTCTTGTTGAACAAGTTGGCAAGGGTAAGTTCTCTACATGTCATTTTAAAATTGTTATTATAAGTTGTTTAAAATGCATTTATATGATCTATTCAGTGTGCTCTTTTTTTTTCTCACTCATTTTCTGAAAAAAATATTGTCTCCCCAAAAAAACTGCTTGCGTCAAGGCCTGAAAAGCACCTATAATGTTCTGGTCTCAATCAAGGTTTCCGCTATGGTCACATTTTTTGAAAAATGTGAAAATACTATTTAAATTGCAAAAATGGAACAAGGCATTTTTGCTTTTTTTTTTCTTGCTCTAATATAATAAGAAAAAGAAGGGGCAATTTTCAAGTCGATATTCTATATTAGAAATTGTGCGGTCAAGTGGTTTGGCAAGGATCATATTTTATTTTCTTTGGGAAGGTAAAAACGTATAAGGATGAGCTGTTTTTACTTGTTTTTCATAGAATGAATAGTGTAACATATAATAAAAGTATTGCACTGTGTATTGCATGTCTTATTTTTAATTAGTATTTCATTATATACAAAAAATATTTATCGAAAAAACATTCAGTCTAGAATCCTTTTAGTAAGTATTTTTTTTTACACTTAAAGGTTTAAAAAAAAAAATAACGATTCCAGCGAAGTAAGATTTGTTATTTTATTATTTTGAAAATCGAAATGGAATTTTACGTAAGATAAGGAGGGGGGAATCTTTCGACCCCCCCTCCCCCATGTAAGGGTAAGCAAGTTGCCAAAATCATCCTTATGTAATCAATGAATGGCCTCTAGAGATTCAAACTGACTTACCCGGAATCCATAAAACCCTAAATTAGTTTTTCGTCGACGAGAAAGGTATGTACTTTAATGTTTCAAATAGCCGAATTAAACATGAGTTACAAATTAGGGAGATGCGAAATCTATTTTCTGTTCTGGAATTACCTCCAATAGTGAATTTCCAATAGAAAATTATTTTGAGACTTTTTTCTTTTTCAAAAAATAGGATGTTCCATTGAAAGTGGTACTTTAAAATGCAAAATCCCCGCAAAAATTGCGGAAAACGAACCCAAAGTAAGCTTATTGGATGTGCAGTGGGAAGTACTTGCCCACAAAATGGCCGACGATCGTTGGTTGAAAAGGAATCACTTTTCTACCACATGGACATCCATCTAGTTAAGCGAACCGGTTCCCATGTCCATGTTTTCCTCCCTTCTCTCTTAAGATTCGCGGCAATCCCGCCTCAGTGGCCGAGTGGTCTAAGCGATTCTTTCTCACACTTCCGATTCCGAGTCACAACTGTATTTATGTCGAGGACTGCATACTAAGTGCCTTGCTTCCATTATTTTTTATACCGATAGATGGCAGCACCATCACCAGATCAAACAGTTAATGAGAATTTAGAACTAGTCCAGGAGCTAATAGCTACCTGGTACTAGCACCCCCAGAGGTATCGTTTCACTTGGAGGACATTGAGACCACGAGCATATTTAACGTCGCCCAGTCCCCTTTAATGACGACAGTGGGTCTTCGACCATCGAAGTTCGAACTCGGGACCCTCCGGCCCCGAATCCGACACTCTACCGGTCGGGCTTTTCTCACACTTGAGGCGGTGGGTTTAACTCCAACCCTCTTTCTGATGTAAATTCTTTCATGTGTTGTTTATATGTAATCTACTGAAATAAAAAATATATCATGCGTAAGGGAGGCAAGACACTCAGATTGTAGTCCTCATCAAAATAAACCCGTGCAATAAGCACCAAAAGAAAGAGAGTCTACTAATTCAATTTTCATCTCTAACATGTTGCATTTGTTTTTGTCTTGATTCAGGAGACTGAGTTTTCCGTTATGTACTTTCTTGTCTACCTTTTTTAGTTTTGCGAGATAGATTTGACTGACGACGTTTTCTAGCTCGCGTCAGCATGAGTTATACAGGCTGTTTTTGCTAAAGGTCATGTACATGTAGCTTTAAGCCGAGTTAGGCCCCTAGAAGCAGGACTTGATTGCTGAATAGGCCAACTAGGCCCGGGCTTAGGGCTCCCGATATTTAGGGGCCCCTAAATGTCTGAAATTACTTTAGTCTTGCTAAAATTTATTCAGCCGACGGCTAATGCTATAAAGTTTGAATACAGGGGCCCCCAAAAAAGTATTTGGCCTAGGACCCCCTCAATATTTTAATCGGGCCCTGCCTAAAGGGACTAATTATCAGTAGTTTAGACCACCGCAAGTAAACCTTAACTTAATAAACCTCAAGATACAAACTCTCTCAATAAAATGACAAGATTGAGAAGTGTATCCTCTTATAATCATCTAAGTCAATGAAAATTAACTAAAAAGTGTAAAATAAAAAAAATATTAAAAAAAAAAAACAAAAAAACCCCGACTGCGTAAAAACCTAGAAAGAAAAATGTATAAGCCCAGTAGTTAAGAATGTTATTAAGTACTTCTGATAATTACACCATTGAAATAGTTTTATAATTGTACCCAGATAAGACTAATCACAAATTCAAAAGCAGAAGAGAAGGATCAACAGTCGGAGCTTATTCAAATTTTGCGGGGTTCCTTGAATCAGAAAGGAATGGGCCCCCACTGTTGATCCTTCTCTTCTGCTTTTGAATTTATGATTTGTCTTACCTGTCCACGGTTATAAAACTATTTCAATGGTGTAGTTATTCAGTAGTACTTAATAACATTCTAAACTACTGGGCTTATACATTTTTCTTTTTAGTTTTTTTGGTTTTTACGCAGTCAGGTTTTTTGTTTGTATTTAATAACTTCTGAATTCGCTGGAAAAGCAGTGGCAACTCTTGTTATCCAAATGTACATACATGCAGTATATTTCATTTTAAGATACAGCTTGGAAACTACTTCATGTTTTCTTTTGTATTGATACCAAGACCTTTACAATGATTGAGAGAGCAGGCAGGTGTCATACTGGTCTAAGTAGAAGAGAACATACACCCTCTCTGACTGCCTGTTAGCACAGAAAAGATTTGTGCTTGGTTCCACAAATCAAGATTTGCATCAAAGAAAGGAAGAATGCTCTGGACGGGTAAAAAGAGTTCTCTAACAATCTGGTTACTTTTACTTTTCACATCCTTTCTACTGCAAATCAAAGGGATTAGAAAGTCCCTTGGGAATAAGAGGGTATTGGAATGCTCACTCTTGATGAAGATCATCTTTAGTCACCATTTCATATTGACGCTGAAAATTTACTTAAATTTGAATCTTGTATAAGTTTCAATACGTGCGATAGTAAATTCTTGAAACATATCGACACCTTTTGAAAATCATGTCAAAAAGAGTGAATGCTAATTTACATGTATGTGTTGGATGGATGACTATTTTTAATAACCTTGGTTACTTCGGGCTTTCGGATAATACGTGCTTTTTCTTTGTCCCCCAAAAAGCACGATATAACAAGGGGTAACTGTAATATCAAATTGAGTGATAAACAAGCCAGGGAAAAAAATCTTGATGAAGAAATGAAGACTGGTGTCGAAGGGATACTATGTGGGCCTTGCTTCCGGTTTCTGGCATGTAAACATATTGTTGAAAACAGTTATATTTGTACTGGTGAAAAAGATGTATTAAATCATAAATATATAACTTATTACTCTGCAGCTCTACAATCTGTGGAAACTTTGTTAGATGCTATAAGTTGAAAAAAAATTGATTATGGTGACACTGCTGGGCCCATGCAATCTGTTTATTTGTTTTGAAATATCTATACAAACATTTGTATTGTTTTCATATGCTCCTATAGTAATTCTATTTTAATCTTTTCTTTTCCGATTTTTAGTCTGGAAAAACATTAAATGATATAATGCATTTATTGGTCATACAGTTACATATTTTGAAAATGCATGTGCTTATAAATTCTAAAGAACTATCCTAGAACTTTTCCTTTTTTTCCCCCGAGTTTGTTTATTTGTATTAACTGTACTTATTCTATATTTTGTAGGTTTTAGTTCTTTGAAAAGTACTGCTCCTGGACCCCTACCCCTCCAACAGTTGATGTTACCAGTTGTATGTTTTGAATATGCTTGTGCTCTATCTGGATATTTCCTCAAAAATTGAAGATTTGAACAGACTATTTCACTTTACTACTAATCCTGAATGATGTGTTGCTCTGTTTTGTCTAATATTAGCAATGTGGTGCGCTACGCTTTTCGAGTGGAATGATAATTCAATTACTCAGTGTATTAAGATTCTAAAATGTACTTTAACTTGAGGACCTTGTGAGATTTATTTTATGTATTCTTATATCAACTACTTTTGAATTTTTATTGTTATAAAAAAGATGTATTGAAATCATGGACTATGAATGTACCTGTAAAATGCATATAAAACTCTTATTCACAAAACTTTGTTTGGATTATGTCTATATTTTTAACTTTAAAGTAAACATCTCCATGTAATTTTAGAAAGTTTCTACTTCTACATCAGAAATAATTTTGATCCCTATGCATTATGTGATATATTGCCGTGTCTGAGAGGATATTCAATTTTATTTGATACCAGGGAATTAACTTATTCCATTCAAATTTTGGAAATGAAAATTCAGCAAGAAAAAAAGATGTCTAGTGCAAAGAGTTAAATGTGTAAATAAATAATGAAAATATACAGCTGAAAGTCTGAAGTTATGAAAACTGCTGTTAATGAATTATCAAATTTGTACTTTATTTGTTAAAAACAAATCGATCATTTTGAAGCAGATAAATTGGCTATTTATTATTCAGTCAGAATAAAGTGCGACAGTGAACAACGTCTATCATGAAATTTTAAGGTTGTAGTGAAGAGAGATGGTTATGGAAAAATTTACATTTTAGTACTCTCTTAAAAAATAAAAATATATGTATAATTTTGTTCACAATACAATTAAGACCTAAATCAGAATATTATTAAAACAATTTTAATAATTCTCAATCAAGAACTCCAAATATACTTGTACATGAAGAATATTTTTTTTTCCTCTGCAATTTTGGAAAATTAAAAGTAGAAAATTTTAGGATATTTTAATTATTCAAGTTACCTGTACTTAAATATGGGTTAAACTATTTTTACTTTCTTCTATATCTAATATATAGAAAAAAGTATTGAATTCGTTCAAATTTTGATGGATTTGAACGTTTTGAGGTGTGCTGAGTAGTGTGTGTGTGTCACGTACGTGTGTGAACAGTTTTTTGTGGCTGCTCTACAGCAAAAACTACCACATGAAATCAAACAAAATTTGGTACACATATGTGCCTCAATGTGAACTGCCCATTGGTTTTTGGCGTGAATTCCTCGAAGGGGGGTGGAGCAATGGGACATTTCTTGAGTTATGCGTGCCTGCTATTACCCAAGAAGTAACGGGCGTAATCAAACAAATATTGGACCGTATGTTGCCCCTAACAGGAGCAGGTGCTGATTCAATTTTGGTGTCGATATCTCAAACGGGGGTTGAACTATAGAACGTTTTTTGTCTTCAATTGTGACTACTGTATCTCAAGAAATAATGAACGGAATCAAACAAAAATTTATTGACAGGTAGCCCTTAGAAGGTATAAGAGCTGATTTTATTTTGGTGTCAACAACTGAAAAGGGGGTGGGGTAATCGAACATTCTTTCTTTGCATTGTGAGTGCCATATCTCAAGAAGTAATGTTACGTTCTGCATGAAATTCGGAATAAATGTGAATTCATATGAAACAGGCATTGGTTAAATTTTCACGCCAATCACTCCAAGAGGTGCTGTTTTTTTTTTTTTTTTTTTTTTTTTTTTGCGAATAAAAATAGCTTTATGAATGCAACAATGAGAAAGATAAATCGTACTAAACTGTCGTCTGCTTATTTCTTGTGATTTTAATTGTATGGAAATGATTGGAAATATTATCTCCAAATGATTTGAAACTTTTAACAATTGCCATCTCATGTTTGTTAACAAATAAAATATTTGTAATTAATTCAAGCAAGTCTTTTAAAATAACCTTCAATTTTCACTCTTTGCTTTGATTTTGCGATAATTCAGACATTGGGATGGTTGTCAAGTTTTTGCATATGTAATTTTGTTTTTGTTGGGAATATTGCTTCCTCGTCAAGAGTGGTGAGGGATCAGAATTATAAGAAAGATATAGAAGAAAGTTTCGTGATGGCCACAACATACTAGTTTATAATGACACATACTAGTTACAGTTTGTTTCTCTTCAAATTTTTATTGTCCTGATATAGCATAGCCAATTTGACATTGTTTCACTAATGAAAATTAACTGAAAGATAAAGTTTGTTCTTAGTTACATCCAGTAACGCAGGCCTACATCTACCTTCTAAACGGGGGGGGGGGGGGTCCTTAATCTTTAAACCAAATCCAGTGAGTTATTTTATTCATTTTTACTCTCCCCTTTATTCTGCTTTCAAAGCTTTTTACTAAGAGAACTAGCTTAACATTTGGATTCCTGTTTCAATGATGCATTGAATATTCTGAGGTAAAAAACATAAAGTCACATCTTGGTAAATATACATATATATGAAGCAAACTATTTTTGCAACCTCTGGCCACTCTGCTAATGTATAGCCCTAAAAGTACATTCATCAATGAAAAGCTCTTCTTTGAAAATAAGTTTTCCCCCTTGTTTAATGCATACCTTCAGTAATTAATTGAAATAGACCCTGTTTTTTGAAGAAAATTAATTATTTGAATGGGGTCCGGTTCCAATTGATTCGGATAATTGGAGTTCACTGAATTTTAAAAGATTTCATAATCATCCTTTTTTGTAGCAAAAAACTAGAAAGTTTTAGTTTTTCAGCTTTTTTTTTCCATTTTATTCTGCAATTCAGAATATGTTGTACCAGCATTAACAGCTACAATCCTAAGCTTGAACACACATGCCAATACGATAATAACTTTTTTCTAAATTTTACAAAAACAGACATTTGCTCTCTTCAAAAAACTTGAGTCATTTTAAAAAATATCTTTAATTTCATTTCAGTCATGGACATCCTTTAATTGCCTGTCCAATTATCCGAGTTCGGGCCCGACGGACTCGGACAGTTATAATTCTATAGTATTTGTATACAGTCGAACCTTGATGATGCTTGTGTATCCCCGATTCACTGTTTTGTGTCAATGTCCAGAGGCAATTGGTATAAAAAAAACCTTGGGCAGGGAGGGGGGTTGGCTTGAAACTAACTCTTCATTTAAAGAACTAGACAACTAAATTTTAACGTCATAATTTATTGAATGACCTCTACAAAATACAGGACAAAGCCTTAAAATCCGAGACGGATGGCCACAGTGTGGTTTTCCTCCTTTCAATTCCAGGGCTGTGTCCAAGGGGGAGATTTAGGGATTAAATCCCTCCCAGTGTGAAAAAAAATAATAGAAAGTCAAATGAAGAAAAGTTCATATTTGACTTTTAGTTAACTTTTAATGTTGAAGTTAGGGTTCAGCAGTTAGGAAAAATAATTCTCTGGGAAGTTTCCTGGCAATTTAGGAGTGTCCTCTTTTTATTGACTAAAATCCTATTCTCTTAAAAGCAGTGATGGAGGAACCACTGAATGGGCTGTCAACACAAGTCATTTTTAATATTGCTTTTTATAAAATGGCTATGATGACTTAGGCGGTTCACAAAAAGGGAAGAGTTGCTGCTATGAATGAATATGCATAGTAATTGTGCTTGGGTAATGTAAATAATTTGCATCTGCAACGAACCTTTTACTATTTAGTTTATTAAGCACTATTTTAGAATACCTGAAAACATGTGTATAAAAGATTTTTTAGAAATATATTAGTACTTATTGAAATTTAGTGCACAGTAAACAGGTTTGAAATCTAAACAAGCAGTAGAATGAGTAAATACTGAGGTTACTAGCGCAACCAGATTTTATCTTCTAGAAGGTCAATTCCATAAGGGTTCTGACATGTATATAGTATAACGGTCTTGACTTATATCCCCTCCCACCGCTACGCCCCTCATTGGGAACAGTGTAAAGAAATGAATTATTTGGCACTGTTGTGTTTTCCTGACAATGCAAGCAAGAATGAAAAAACATTGAAATCAAAAGCCCTCCCTTAATGAAATCCTGGACACTCGCCTGTCCAATTCAAAACTCGAATTTATTTTTTATCAAATGACATGAGAAGAGTATAAAACGCATACTTATTAAACAAATTCTTCTTTCTTCAAATACGTGAATCGATCAACACTATCATTTTCTATCGACGGTTTATTTTGAACTAGGAAAAGTTAAGCTGAAATCACCCAAACAAAGTGAGACAAAAATGACTGTAAGCGTTTACGGTATTTAAGACCTGACTATATATCCGAAAATGTAGAATGGAATTTCTGTTCAATATATGAAACATTAAAAAAGTGATTGTATATGCGGGGTGACCTCGTATCGAAAGGGGGGGGGGGGCTAGGCGCAAACTGTTCAGTTGAGAGTTTACCTCTTTTTTATTTTTTGAGGGGGGAGGTGGTTAGCTCCCTAATTTAGCCAAGGTCTGACTCTTTGTGTTTCTGTGTAAAG
The DNA here is from genome assembly GCF_026930045.1 of Uloborus diversus. NCBI lineage: Eukaryota > Metazoa > Arthropoda > Arachnida > Araneae > Uloboridae > Uloborus > Uloborus diversus. The sequence goes on along the minus strand of NC_072733.1, from coordinate 87,929,199 downwards.
CTAATAAATAGCGTTTTTTAGTAAACTTTGCTGATACTTCTTTCATGACGACCTTTCCTTAAATTTTAAGGAATAATTTAAATTTCCTTGACTCTTATAAACCCTAAATTTTGCCCCCCCCCTCTGCAGCAAATTCTGTAGGACCCTCCCCACAAGGCAGTGTATATTTGAAACGTTAACAAGCCTTTAATGCTTTTTTTCCCCTCCCATTTCTTCTGCGTAGGGCCCCTTAAGGACGTGCCCCCCCCCCTCACTGTGGGGTCAGCGGGCACGCAGATCTGGGCCTAGACGGTCGTAATCGCTTACCTTTCTATTAACGCAATGGTAACGTTTTATTTGATGCACAGACACAAGTATATATACATTATACATAGATATATTTAGGAGGGGACACGATTTTAGAGGTATAAAGACGCAATTTTTGTGATGTGAGGGTTAAGGAGTGCAGAGCTTCCCTCAGAGAACTCTTCTAAATTGATTTATATAAATTTCAATTTTTGATTTTTTTTTTTTTTTTAAATCTGAAGACGTTTTAATTTGACTTAGAGGACTGGAGGCTCCTCCTACAAGTTTTCTGAAATTGATGCTTTAAAAGCACTATTCGGTGATGATGAGAGGAATATTCGGAAGTCCTCTTCAGAAAATTTTCACTGAATTCTGAGAAACGAAATTGTAGGCTATTTTTAGTGGCAAACTGCCAGATAAGGAATGGGTTCGGTGGTCTCCATCGGGAAAATTTCAAAATCGAAACCTTAACGCAATGACGCACAACCCCTGGAATTGTGGAATAATTTAAGGGTAGGTTTTCCTCGAGATTTTTTTCATACAGAAGTTATAAAGAAGCAACTTTTCATAGGCTTTGTTATCAATAGAGGAATGAGGGTGCAGTAGGTTTGAAGTTCCCTCTGATATTTTCTTTTTTCGAAATTAAAGATGAGTTTAAGAATGCTATCATTTACAGGGAGGTTCCCAATATAATCCATATAATCCTCAATTCCTAAAAAAAATCATTTCTAAAGCTAACCTACTGTTGCGGTTAGCTTTAGTAGTGAAAGAAATTAACAATACTATTTTTTTCTTTCGAAATGGAAATTAACTCTCTCAAGGTCAAATATCTTTTTATCAGAGCCATACTTACGATTGCTCGATTAAGCTTTTTCAGACAAATATATGTTGGGGAAACTTACAAGGGGTATAGGGTTCATGACGTAGACTGTACCATTGCAATTTTAATAGGGTGGCGGGTATTTTAGAGGATTTTTGATCTCACATTCGGGGATCTCGTTCTTGGGAGAATAGGCAGAATAGTAACCCTTCGAACGCTTCGTTCATCCCCCAATCACAACCCCCTCAAAATGATATCAGGAACCCTGAAAAACTATTCCGCCTAATCAAATCCCCCCTTCAAATGACACAGCATCCCCATAAATAAAGACAAAAAAAAAAAAAAAAAATCAAAAACTTCTAAAACTATTCCCTCTCCTGAAATATATCAATGCCGCAGTCTGCGTCAGGACTCCTCCTCCCCCTCGAGTATCCCTATCTTCTTTTGCCCACACTGAAATTAATTCTCTCAAGGTCATACATCTTTTTATCAGAACCATACTATACAAGCAATTGTTTATGCCTTTTCAGATAGTTAACCATGTCAGGTGTGCCCACGAGAGAGTTGCTGGGGTTGTAGCGCAGATCGTACCATTGAAATTTTCGTGAAACGACAACTTAGCAGGAGTTTTGATCATGCTAAACCATCGTGATGACCCCTGATGATTTGTGGGGTCTCTTTTCTTTTCTTATGGAGGGGGGAGGGTATCGTTTTTGTGGGGATGGACACCGTACCACTCCTTTGAATGCCGAAATGGGAAGATGGGGCGCCGCAGACATTGGGCGCATGCCGGGAACATTGGGCACAACATGCTCGGCGCCCAATGTTCTTGTGCCCAAAGTTAACGGCGCCCAAAATGCTCGGCGCCCAAAGTTCTCGGCCCCCAATGTTCCCGGAGGCCAATCGATGGCGCCCAATGTGCGGGGGCCCAATCTTCCTAGACTGAGGACCCGGTCCTCAAGCCTCAACCGAAATCCTTTTAAAATTGATGTAAAAAAGTGTGTTATAGTTGATCTTTAATGATATCAGAAGAAAGTCAGTGTTCGGAGGCTGTCCCTAGAGTTCCTAGCTCTCCTCAAACGAAAATTTTCGAAGTGGAAGACCTAAAACTGCATTAAGGCTATTTGTATAGATGATGAGGGGCGGACGGTAGGTTTCAGGAGCTCTTCCTCAGAACCTTATGCAGTCTTTACTTGTTTTGACTTTAAAGTCAAAGGGAGCAACGACACAACTGTGCCTTTTGGTTCATTTAGCGCCACTGTATGAAAACTACCTTTTCTTATAGGACTCTATGTTCACTGTAAGAAGAGGGGCAGGACGAGGACCAATAAACCAGAACTCTGTTTTCAAAACAAAAAGATGCATCTAGATTGTAAAGTTAATTGTTCGTATCTTGTCCAAAGACGGCTGCTCAAGGGCTGATTATATCAGGACTACTGAAAAACGTCTGGAAGATATTGCAACATCGGCCGATGTTTCACCGACATTGCCACCAAGTCCATCATTTAGACAGGGGAGCCAACTGCCCTCCTGGATTTGAGAAATAGATGCACCAGTGTTGGTACGGGCCATGACAACTATTTTGTTTTCTTGTAGATAAATAAACGGATTATAATCGTATGTGTATCGCATGAAAGATAGAGTATATGCAGAACAGGAACTAATCACTGAGTTGTAGCTGGTATATAGTAGCGCACAGTTTTGGGAGGGACCATCCGAAATTTTCGAACTCCCTAGGGCCGAATTTAGCTCCATGCCGGCCCTAGGCAAATTTGAAATATTCGCCCCCTAACTCCCTTTAAGAAGCAAAATATCCTTGACTCAAAAAAACGTAAAAAAGTGTTCCCCAGATTCAAACTGTCAAACTTATGAAGAAATGATGGCGTTTCACATTCTGAGGCGCCCCGATGAAATGATCACAGTGATCTCCCAAAAATTTTTTTATTCGGCAAATTTTGCTGACGATTCGGCAAATACCATGATTGAAAAACATTTGACTTTCATAAGATATGTTAAGTAATTATTATTAAATTACAAGAAAAATTGTCTCTGTGGAAAATGAAAGAATGCTAATATTTTACTTTCAAGACTAACAATTTAATTCAAAAAATGTGTATTATAATAGCAAATTTGCCGCCCCTGAAAAGTTTGCCGCCCTTAGGCAGCTGCCTACTCTGCCTATTGAGAAATTGGGCCCTGATAACTCCCCAGAAATTTTATTAAAATAAAGTTTTAAAAACTCAACTTTCGGGGTATCGAGGCATTAACTGAGGAAATGGATTTAGGAATCTCCCTCGAAAATGTTTCAAAATTTAAATTTACCAGTAATTTCTGAAAATTAGGAAACTAAAAACACATTTTGTATGTTTTTGATGATGTACGGAGAAAGGTCAGGTTTCGGGAGCTGGCCCGAAAATACTTTTTGAAAATAAAGCTTAGAAACCAAAATATTCTGTCATTATACATTGAGAAGTTAGAAGAGGAGGGGTGCTCTTCTAGCTCTTCAGCTGTGCAGCCTGAAAATGCACCTTTAGGTAATGTTTGCTTACATTAAAAGAAGTGTGAAGGTGCTTAGAATCCTTCGTTCCTGGAAATATTTTGCCTTTGAGGCTTTAAAAATTCGATTTTTAACTATATTTATTCATATTTTAGAAAGGGATGGAAGATTCGTGAGCTCCTCCAAAAAAACCTCCTTTTAAAGCTATCATCACGATATAAACTAAGGAGGGAGGGGGTCCTATCAAAACTCGTTTGTAGTTGAAGTCCCAAAAAAATTCATTTAAGTTGTTTAAGTAAGTTAAGTGATAAGGGCTGGATAAGCTAGTTTCCGTTGACATTTTTTTCCAAATAAAAGACTTAAAATGCAATTTTTTGCTACATATCAAGGCATTTGTGAGAGGGCACGGGAAAAGGGGTTCTCCTCCTAGTTTCGAAATTAAAACCATAAAAACGAAAATTTAGGCTCTTTTTGGTCTTGTGAACAATAAGTATACTCTGAGAACCGCAGCATTTAGAGATAGTCCAAGTGTCTGTAGTTAATTAAACATTTTGGAAACAAAAGTTTTGTTTTGAGGATAGGGATATAGTTTATCTCCCAATTAAGGCCTATACTTCTTTTTCAGTAAAATACATGTGTTAAATTTTGTTATCTGCTCATAATATTTTTTTCCTTAAAGAACTCCTGCAATCACAAGGCTTTGGGAGGGGCCATGGCCCCCAACTAGATCCGCTCCTGGTAGCGCAGCGAGGGCTGAGAAATCAGTCAGTTGGTGAATCGTGTGCAAGACCACATAAAACAGAGTGTGGACTGCAGCTACTCCGACGTCGGGGATGAGAAGAATTAGAGCACCCACCGTACTCTCGACTTTTCTCCCTGTGACTTAGATATCATTCGCAAGATTAAAAAACCAATATGTAGTAGGCGGTTTGCAATAAGAGAGGACATTGTTAATGCTGTGCGCCAACAGGTGACCAGATTCCCTCATGGCACCAAATACTGAGGCTGATGGTATTCAGCGCACCCCACATCGTTGGTAGAGTGTGGTTACAATAGTAGGGGAGTACCAGGGGCGGATCTAGAGGGGGGCCATGGGGGCCATGGCCCCTCCCAAAGCCTTGTGATTGTAGGAATTTTCTTGTACGAATCTTCTCTCCCTTTCTAAAATATGTATAAGTATAGTTAAAAATCGACTTTTTAGAGCCTCAAAGGCAAAATATTTTCAGGAAGGAAGGATTCTAAGCACCTTCACATTTCCTTTAATGTAAGCAAACATTACCTAAAGGTGCATTTTTAGGCTGGACAGCTGAAGAGCTAGAGAAAAGCATCCCTCCTCTTCTAACTTCTCAATGCATAATGACAGAATATTTTGGTTTCTTAGCTTTATTTTCAAAAAGTATTTTGGGACCAGCGCTCGAAACCTGACCTTTCTCCGTACATCATCAAAAATAGACAAAATGCGTTTTTAGTTTCCTAATTTTCAAAAATTACTCGGAAATTTAAATTTTGAAACAGTTACGAGGGAGATTCCTAAATCCACCCCTTCACCTAATGCTCGTTACCCCCGAAAATTGAGTTTTTAAAACTTCATTTTAATAAAATTTCTGGGGAGTTATCAGTGTCCAATTTCCCAATAGGCAGAGTAGACAGTTACCTAGGGCGGCAAACTTCTCAGGGGCGGCAAATTTACTATTATAATACACATTTGAATTAAATTGTTATTCTTGAAAGTAAAATATTAGCATTCTTTCATTTTCCACAGAGACAATCTTTTCTTGTCATTTAATAGTGATTACTTTCACACATCTTATGAAAGTCAAATGTTTTTCAATCATGGTATTTGCCAAATCGTCAACAAAATTTGCCGAATAAAAAATTTTTTGGGAGATCACTGTGATAATTTCATCGGGGCGCCTCAGAATGTGAAACGCGATCATTTCTTGATAAGTTTGACAGTTTAAACCTGGGGAACACTTTTTTATGTTTTTTTGAGTCAAGGATATTTTGCTTCTTTTAGGGGGGAGGGGGCGGCAGATTTCAAATTTGCCTAGGGGCGGCATGAAACTCAATTCGACCCTGGGGAGTTAGTTCAAAAATTTCGGATGGCCCCTCCCAAAACAATCGGCTGGATCCGCCACTGGGGAGTACAATGAGGGTTTTTTGGTCCAGGTTTGTCATTTTATCTTTATGCGTTCTGAGTTATTTTTGTGCTCCGTGAAGGCCATATTTCCCTGTATTCTACCATAATAAATTAGTGTCAGTGATGTTCCCGTTAGTTTTTCTGAGGGTATACTCCCAGTAATTTTATGCACAATATGTGTATGCGATCATATACATAATATAAGATAATATGCAAATTTTTAAAACTTGAGTGTATACCCTATATGTCTAATAAATGTATATGGCGTATATGGAATATACTCAATGGGAACACCACTGATTAGCGTTACTATTCATTGTTCACTAGGCTGGTTCAAAAATACATGTATAAAAAAAAAAGTTTCTCCTAGATACCAGGATACTCCACAATATTTTTAGACTTGTAAATAGTAATATACTGGCAGAATTTTAGCTTCCTATTTCAACTGAAAGAGGGTTCTCAACCCCCGCCCCCAAACTTCATAAGTATGAGGAAAGAGGCTAAAAAAAATATATTTAACTGGAAAAACAATGCTACACATTATAATATACACTAGTAACATGCATACATTGCAATAAAACATTTACAAAAAAGAAAAACAGCTGGGGAGAATAAATGTTTCTAAATTTTTCTTTTTCTATGCTATGGCTAATGTTAAATTAATAGCTCCACTGAGCACCCTCTTAAAATTTGAGTAAGAAGCTAAAACTTTTAGTGTAATACTATTAGTAAGTCTAAAGAAAAATAGGGGGTGTTCTGGACTCTAGCTGAAAAGTTTTTTTTATAAACACCCTAATGTCCACACATGTAGCTAACACCTTGTCCTTTTGTCTGTATATATCATTTTCCAACCGGGCTGGTATCTTCAAGAAAAAAAATAGTTGCCATGACTTTTGTGCCAACCCTTTGTATTTATAAAATGTAAATTGGTGTGGTTTTGGTCCCCACCACACCACTATCCAATTTGGAATTGGTGTGGTATAATTTCACTGCAGTGACACTATTTGCCCCCTCCCTTCCCCTGGAAAAGCTCATAACGAAACATGCTATAGAGAGCAATGCCTTCAATGGCACCTCCAGTCGCACAAGAGCCTATCACACATTGCCCCCCACCCCTTCTACAATTTAATCTCCTAACAAAGAAACCCCTATCCCTTTTTTTAAACATTATTATGGAATTTACTTAATGGTGGTGGTTAAATGGATATGGTGGCTTTTGTGGATTAGTTCGCATGCTGGAAGAGGCCCAAAAAGCCATATGTTAATCACCGCTGCTTTAGACCTTTGTGACAATAAGAAATTCTAAACATTTTTCCTTTCTTATTTCATTTCATCGACATTATGAAAAATAATGAATTATCTTTTTGTGCTTTTAATTCAGTAATTTTGTTGAAGAAAAGAAAAAGCAAAATTCTTGTTATTTTGCATATAGGATTCTTACTTGCAGTAAAATACATTTTGAACTTTAAAATAGCTTTGTATGTTTCATAATACATTTTTTGACAGTTGAACTCAAGTGATAACTATTTTTTAAAACTTAAATCATCAAATGCATTTTATCATTTCTCAATTCTTCTGAGAACCAAATATTTAATGATATCTTTAAGATTGGAACACAGAAAAGTTTATTTGTGGACAGAGTTATGATTACTTTTTTGCATTACATTATTCCTTGAATGTTTCTTCATATGATAGCTCAATATTTTAAATTCTTACTCACTAATGTGTTTATTAATGATCATACCAATCCAAATAGAAAATAATTTGCAACAATTACAAATACAAGAATTGGTATTAGGTATAGTATAAAATGTCAAAAGATATTGTCTGTTGAAAAAAAAAAAAGCGCGTACAAAGAAAAACATGTATGGAGCATTGAAATTATATTATATATGTACTTCACATGAAGAAAAACGTTGTTTTGGAGACTCAAAAAAAAAAAAAAAAAAAAAAAAAAAAAAAAAAAAATATATATAGACAAGAATATAGAAAAAAAATAAGTAAAATTTATTTGCAACAATAATTTTTGTTCAATTTTTTTATAACAATTAAGAGTTAAAAGTGAGCAACAATCAAAAGTACAAAACAGTAATTTTTAATAGCTGTCATCTTTATCACATTTCTTTTCCCTTTCTTCAAGTCAGTTTCCAATTAACAACTGAAAAGTAAAAAACAAATAAATAAGTTTGCATTTCAGAGGTATATGTTCAAAACAAGTTTAATGTGCACAAATCTCTGCATGTACTGCAGTCAACAAGGCAAATATGAGTTGCCAAGGGGTCAGATATTGTTTAGGCCTTTTCCCCCTTAAAAAATATGCAAAAACAATCTGTAGACAGTGGCGTACCTAGCATGGACAACACCTAGAAGCGAAAGAAACTAGTTTCGAAAAATAAGAGGAGAGCGTTTAAATCCCCCCAACTAGTATCCCTGAATGTCTCTTTAAAACTTCGTTTTTTAGGACTTGAGCTTCAAAATAGTTTTTGGGGAGAGCCCTAGAACCGCCCTGCCTGTAACACATTCCGAAACTGCGTTTTTAGAACTTTAATTTTGAAAAGATAGGCGGAGGGAACTTCAAAAAGCCCCATTCCTTTCATTACACTAACCTCAACAAATATAGCGTTTTAAAGATTTCAATTTCTAAAAATTTCCGCAGAAGGCCTCCCTAATTTTTCCTCCCCACAGCATTACCAAAAACCGTCTAAAACTGCGTTCTTAAGACTATAATTAAAAAAAAAAAAAATCCGGGGGAGAATATACCGCCCTCCACCCCTATCCACCGAAAGCAAGATTTCTTTAGCAGTGCCCTCCTAACACTACTTTTTGGTTGCGCCAATGGGTGACTTTTAGACTGCAAGTGCGTCAATTCAATTTTTTAAAAAATAATTTCATCTAAGTTTTCTATTAAAAATACAGTGAAATTCCATAACAACGAAATTTCCGTTTCAACGAACTACATTTTCAGTCCCTATATAACCGCCATTACATTATTTGAACTCCATTACAACAAACAATTTGTGGTCTCTTGATGTTCGTTGTAACGGGATTTCACTGTAGTATAAACTGCCTAAAAGTATATATTAATTTAAATTTTACATTTTATTTCGTTTTTGGATAAAAATTTATCAATTATTCTCCTATTACATTTTTTTCGAAATTATCCAGTTTGAGTATTTATCCAGGCCTCGGGTAAATATCCCAAAAATATTTACCTACCTACTAGGTGTTTACATGATCCACATCATTGGTTATGATTACTCTTTTGCTTTATATCATTCTATACATATTATTTCATATAATAGCTCAATATTTTAAGTTTGTACACATAAATTTTCTATTATTAGTAATCATAGCAACATAAATATAAAATAGCAAAAACAAAAAATGTAAGAATAATTATTAGATATAGTATAAAATATCTTAAGGTTTGTCAGTTTACTGTTAATAAGATGGTGGGATCAAAAAAAAGTATTATATGCTTCATAAATAAATTATGTACTGCAATTTACATTTCATCGTCTTTTAGGGTATTGGAGAGATATGTTTTGAGAACACTTACCTGCAGAAAGGAAGGAAAATAACAATCAAAATTGTCCGTAATTTAAAGTTAACTTAGAAGCTGAAGTCAGCAAGCGTACGTTGTATTTTTTTAGCAACAAGTTACTACATACTAACATACATGACATGTTTTAGTTAATTACTTTAACCAGACTTTGTTTATAAGAAGGGTTGCACTTTCTCTTTATTTAAAGTAAGATGGGGTAAGTGCACCAAGGGCATCCATATGCAAAATTTTAAGGGGGAGGGGGGCGCCTCAGATATCCTCTCCATGGTTTAGCAGGATATTTTCCCCATTGAAACAGATTTCACTTCAGATTAAAGTTATTAAAATTAGACATTTTTTATAACTTATTCCTTAATTGCTGGAGAAGAAATGCATTTGCAAAGAAAAAAGACCCCCCCCCCTCCCCATATGGGCGCCCTTGAAGTGCACCCTATATTGTGGGGCAAATGTGACCCCATGCAATTTGCCTTTAATTTTGTTTATAATTTCTATTTTCAGTTCATTCTTATATTTTCTCTTCAATAACTTCTGAATTCCAATTGTGTATTAAATTTGGAAAATGGGGAGAAATCGGCTTGAAAGAATGGATCAAGAAAAATTGTATTTGAAATATAACATCCAAGCAATGATAGTCTTGTAAAAACTGAAAAATGAGGTGTGAATTAGATTAGATAATTTCAATGCAGGGTTGGCAAAAACCCGGGTTTTTTTAAAAAAGCCCATGGACCCAGGGTTTTTTTAAATAAAACCCAAAAAAAAACCCAACTAAAGCTGGGTTTTTTAAAAGAAATTGGGTTTTTTTTTTGTCTTTTTTTAGGGGAAAGGTGGGGTACTCGTAGCATATTGTAGCATAAGTATATGAACAAAGCACAAAAATTGTCTTGATAAAAAAAAGCTGGAAAATTCAGCGTTTTCTGAAGAAAGGTATAAAAGACGACAAAATTCAAGAATGGTGAAGTTTCAGATTTTTTTAGTTTCCATGATTACCAACAGTTAAGGCAAAGTTACTTCTTGAGTGATAAAATCTATTGTTTATTTGTTCGTTTTTAATTTCGACATTTTTTTTTGTATTTTACTTTATTGTATTTCATTTTGTTATGCAAAACTACTGTAGAACCTCAAGTAGTTTAAATCCCTTTTTACTGAATTCCAGCTTAATCAAGACATTTCTTTGAATTTTATGTTGCCTGTTTTTCTACTTCTGTGTACAGAGTAAGAAATATTAAACTTTTTCGTAAGATAAAAATACTGTACATCCTATTCCGTTTTCTGTCCGACCATTTGTAAAACCTGTTAATTTCTAAAAAATATACCTTGCTTATTAGAGTTTTGTGACGTGTTGGTTTGCAGAAAATAATTCACATGAGAGCCTTTTAGCCAGAGTAGTTTCCTCTGTACTATCTGCAAATATTGAGAAAATCTGACGTGACAGGACTTAGTCAAGGTAATTTGAGTTCTTTATTGACCAGTTGAAGGAAAAAAGTTAAATATATTTATTTAAAATCTTTGAAGCATTTTTTAATGCCCTTAAGAGTTAAGAAATACTATTAAAGTTCAAAATTCATTTTTTATGTCCATTGCCTATTGAGAAAAAGAAATAAAAAAGAAGTTTAAATTGTAAAAGTATTTAAATTAATTATTTTTTAAAAAAAAGTTCTCAGAAAATTTTAAAAAACCCAAAAGTGGGCTAAATAATGGGTTTTTTCAAAAAAATCCATTGAGTCCAATCCGGCCAACCATGTTTCAATGTAGTAGTTAGATAATTTGGGGTTCCAAAGTGAACTATTGTACACCATTTAAAAGCTAGGCGAGGTTAGATATCTCTGTTTGGTAGTGTTACTGTGATTCTTCTACAGGACCGATCCTAGGGTGTCAGCCGCCCACGTGAGAAGACCAAATGTGCCGCCCCTCAAAAGTAATTTTCATATTTTGACTAATATTCAACGTCCACATAAATCTTTCTTCAAATTTCTATATCAAGTTCTAATTAAAAAAAAAAAAAAAAAAACAGAAGAATGATGAACTTTTAAAAAGGAAGAAATGTTAAATAGTAAGAAACTCCTTAGGTACAATTTACATCTTCGAAGAAAGTAATAAATACCAAAATTTACTAGTCACGTATTTTATAGCCTGTCTTCGGTGACATCAGAAGAAGAATGCAGGAGGGGGGAGGCAGGGTGTCAGGGAAGGAGGGAATGCGCCCAGAAAATTATCGAAATTGGAGTAAAAAAAGTTTTAGTTAATCTTTGGTTGTGTTTGATTGCAAGGACAAAAGAGTCGGACATATTCAAGGTGCATGGAGAAATTCTTGAAATTGATGTTATTGCAGTTTTATGAACTTTTTCAAGACTTCAGGGAAAAGTAATTTCAGAGTATTTTCCTAAAATTCTTTCAAAATTGAAATCAATTTCAAGCTATTTTTTGTGACCATAGCTTAGGAAGGATCAGTTCTCTTCCCAAAAATTTTTCGAAACTGAAGTTTCAAACACGCCATTTTGGGTTATCTTTGTTGACGTTGCTAGAGGGAGGAAGATTCAATCGTCTTCCATCGAAAGTATTCGAAATTGAAGTTTAAAATGCAAATGTAGGCTTTCTTTGGTGATGGTAGGGGATCTTTCAGCTTTTCTCCTGTAATTTCTCGACACCTATTGTTTCTTAAACCGATTTTTTGGCTATATCTGAAAATGATAGGGGAAACGCAAAAATATTCCGAACCGAAATATTTTTTGGAAGAAAAATCTTCTTTACGCAATTTTTAGGAAGGATATGTTTTGGGGCTCCTAAGCAGATATTTCTAAAAGCGCAATTTTATACTATCTTTGGAGACGTTAACGAAACTGGGAAGCTTCGATGGGTCTTTTGGATATTTTTCGATATTAAGAGCCAGTTTTTATAAGAGTCAGACAGGTCAGATCATGCCATTTTTGATTTCGCAAAAAATTTTAGTGGTTTCTTTGAATGATTTTAGAAGACACATATCTTTTCTTTTCTTCCAAAAAAAATTTTTATGACCTACAAAAACACTGAAAGTTGGTCTTAACTTAGGGTATTTCTCACACATATCGACATTTTTTAATAATTCAATTATCTCTGCGCATGGAGCATCAGCAAAAGTAATCTTTGTGATTACACCATGATATTTAGTGCCTCAAATGAAATATATCACAAATTTTATGGCTGACCTTCAGTGGACCCTGGCAAGGGTGGGTAAACTGACGAAGTAAGTGAAAATGTGTCATGTTTGAGGCATCTCGGTTCCATGCACTGCGGTTCAACCATAGTTTTTATGAGCAATTTGTGTAGCGATATATATAAATTATTAAATAGGCTCATTAAATGTATGGTTAATGCTTAATGCTAAGAAAAAAGAGCAGTTTTGTCATCAAAATATGATAAAATGTGTACTTTTTAGGGGCCTGTATCTCAATGCACTGAGGGTCAGTATAGAACACACTGCTTGCATTTCAAACTAGAGTATGTGTATTTTCACAATCAAGTGACAGAACTATTGGCAAATTATTTTCAAGAACACAATATGTATTTCAAAATAGTAAAATGAATTATTTAGTTTTCAATTTAATCAACATATACGGTTTAAACTTTGCTCCAGGGATTTCCAGATACTATTTAAAAAACTAATATGATCAAAAATGTACCATAAAAGATTTATAGACTTGCAAATGGACTAATTATGCTTACTCACATACTTTATAATATGATCACTAGAAGCAAAGTTTTGAAAAAAGGTTACTATTGCAGTAAAAATGTAAGTTATATTTGTAACACTTTTCTGAAGGTGTTTTAGGTATATTTTTAATTATTTTAATTAAGATAGCCTGTTAAAGCGCCACCTATGTTTAGTTAAAAACCTCTGGCTGCAACCAATTCAGGGAGTTTAAGGTCAGAGCGGCTGAAAGAATGCTGCTCTCAAGTGTATGAAATTAATCATAATAAAAGTTATACAGTCCACTTTTGTTGTAGTTCAATGGTTGTGTTGTGTTGCGTTGCAGAGTAGAGCCAACCGCAAGAAACCAGCTAATAGAAAAAGATAATCTTACCTAGAGGTAAGAACATGGTCAGTCGAGCCGGACATTAAAAAGAATGGCTCGTGAAGAAATGTAACGCAAGTTGAAGACACATGGAGTGAAATAACTTACGCATTACGATTCGAATCCTGTACTTGAAAGGAGGTGAGTAGCAATTTCAAGTTTGAAATTAGTGACTGCTAAATAACCAGAAAATGTCTAAAGACGCGAAGGAAAATGAAATTGAGTTGACACGCGTTAAAGCAAAACGTTCTATCGTAAGAAGAGCAGTGACAAATTACGTAAAGAAAATTGAAGGCAATCTAAAAGAATAAGACGTTAACTTTGAGGAAATATCTGAAAATTTAGAACTGTTAAAGCAAAAAGAGGCTGAATTGAAAGATATCGACTATAAGGTTGAAGCGCTAATTGAAAATCTTGAAGAATTAGATAGCGAGTTAGAAAGTGTTTTTGCGTATAACGAAAAAGTAATACTAATTAAATTTCGTGCTGAGAAAAAACTGAACGAGCAGAAGAAACCAGAGTTAAACGTCTCCAGTTTAAATAGCGCAGATAAAACAAATTACGGAAGTGAAACAATAAAGCTGCCGAAACTTTCCTTGCCCAATTTCAGTGGCAATATTATCGACTGGCTAACGTTTAAAGATCTTTTTAATGCAACAGTAACAAAAAATGAATCTCTATCTGATGCTCAAAAGCTTCAATATTTAAAAACCTCGTTAAAAGGTGATGCTGCGAAAATTGTAAATTCTATTCCAATATCTGATAGTAATTTTAAAATTGCGTATAATTTGTTAGATGAACGATACTCAAATACAAGAGAGCAAACTTTTGCTCACATTAAACGCTTTTTGGATCTTCAAAGCATTCAAAATGAATCCGCTTCTGCTTTGTTGACTTTCGTAGATAATGTCAATGAAATAATTCGTTCATTAGAAACGCTGGGTCAATCGGTTGATAAATTTGGGGATACCTTAATGTTGTATTTAATATTACAAAAATTAGATACTTCCACTAAATTATGGTGGGAACGCCAGTCAAAGAATTCTGAAATTCCGAAACTTAGGGATTTAATAGAGTTTCTAAAAAGTTACGCTAGAACAATCCAAAACAGTAAGGGTTCAGTCGGTAAAGTACAAAAGCCCACAAGTTCTAAAGTTAACGCTTTGGTTGCGGTTTCTGTATGTTCATATTGTAAAGATAATCATTACTTATCAAAGTGTGTAAAATTTCGCAGTCTATCCGTACCGCAAAGATTTGATTTCGTAAAACAAAATAAACTGTGTTTTAATTGCCTCTCTAATGTGCATCTAATTAGAAAATGTAAAAGTGGTAATACTTGTTTCAAATGTGGGAAGAGGCACCACAGTATGTTACATCAAGAAAATGAAAATAGGTCGATACCTAGGTTTCCTTCTGTAAGTGCTAAAGAATTTATTCCTTGTTCAGTAGAAACGAGTTTAGATTTAAATCGCAAAAATGAAGTTACGTCTATAGTATGTGCAAAAAATTCATATGGTAATCAATTGGGAACTAGTATGAATAATAGCAATTCATCTGTTCTTTTATGCACTGCTGTAATTAAGATTAGAAATTCTAAAAATGAGTGGATAAGTTGTAAATGTTTGCTGGATACGGGATCAGAAAAAAATTTCATTAGGAAAGAATGTGCCAAGCAATTGGGATTGAAAATTAACCCTGCTCAAATTTCAGTTTCCTGTTTAGGAAGTTATAATACGCTAAGCAATGGAGCAGTCGAGTTAGTATTTTCCTCTCATTTTGACACTGAATTTAAGATAGTAACCTCCGCTTACGTCATTGATAAAATTTGTGGGGAATTGCCCAATTCAACTACGCCTGTGAAATGTTTTAATGAGTATAAGGATTTATTGTTAGCAGATCCCTCTTATTTTAAGAAAGAAAGCATAGACATTCTATTTGGGGTAAATGTATTTTTTTCGCTTGTAAACGGAGAGGTAATAAAACGGGGTGAAAATCTTCCGTTCGCAGTATGTTCTCGATTAGGGTGGATAATCGCAGGAGCCACAACGCTCAGCTGTTGCGACTTAGAATCTAGTTCTGTTAATAGTTTAAGTGTTACTACAGATGAGCTAGTTAAGCCGTTTTGGGAATTAGAACAAATTCCGTCAACACAATCGCTTACAAGGGAAGAAAGGCTTTGTGAAACGCATTTCTTAGAAAATTATACGCGCAATAAAGAAGGAAGGTATTCTGTTAGACTTCCGTTTAAACCTAATAGAAAACTGTTAGGTAACTCCAAGGCCACCGCATTTAAAATGTTTCATAGTCTAGCAAAAGGACTTCTAAAAATGCCTGACATTTATTTGCAATACAAAAAGTTCATGACAGAGTATCTCGATCTTGGGCATATGGAAACAGGGTTCATACTCTATTTGGATGAAAAAATTCCATGACTTTTCCAAGACTTTTTCATGACTTCAATGAAAATTTTCATGACCTTGTTACACGAAAAGAATAGCACTATTTAATCTCAAACTTACTAATTTTTGGAAATGAGCATTAACAAAACGTCTCAATGAATACCACAGCCTCATTGAAGCACTTACTCATAATGGAAAAAATATAAGTGTACACTTAAAAAACTAAACTATTCTTATTTGTCTTCATCATATAAATTTAAGTAACGTAAAAATGCAGTGAAACGAATATGATGATGCTTAAATATGTAACATTTTTTTTATAAACAGGGAGAATGATATTGAATGGAACAAAGGTTGAATAAGTGAGTCATCACTAAGTTTCAATAAATGTGCTTCAAAAGTGGCTTTTTAGTGTCAACAGAGCATTTAATCATCCACGTAACTTGACAGTATTTTGAATTTTTAAAATGAAGCCGCATAGTTTAGTTCTTTAAGTTTCCAAACCAGATCTTTTTTGATTCATTACTGAATGGTTTTTTCAATGTTCTGATTTAAAAGTATACTTGTTTTGTTGACTTATTTGCACATTTTCAAGTGTATATAAATTAATAGGTTCAGAAATTCCAGAACATGTTAGATTCCTGACATTGAGCGTAGCAGTGGGTCGCATGGATTAGTTTTGTGGATCGTATGCTGGGCACTACTCTTTTAGATTATTAGAATTCCTATTTTTCTGTATTCTATCGCCTGACTAAAGTTCTTTATTTTCTAAAATTTTCAATCGATTAAGATAAACTCTGTCAAATTTAATAATAAAGTTCTTACGAGTGATGGAATCGAACTCGGATGCAATTGAATAGCCTTTTTTGAGTGGGCGTGGCAAAACAAAGAATGCAAGTTCGCTACTACAGAATATGAAACATAAGAAGTGTTGAAAATAACAGTTTATTCAAAATCAGTTATGTCCAAGCAGAAAAATCACATCGCAAAAAAAGGCAAGCAGCTGCGACAGAAGTGGATGCAATGAGATTTCAAAATTCAAGATATAGTTTTGGGATCGTTCAATTTTCCACTTTTAATAGCTTTTATGCGCTATAGTATTAAATCACTCAAGATTTCTAATGCTCTTTTAGTTACTGTTACTTTCTCTTTGTCCAGGACATTTTTCCATGACTTGAAAGAAATTTCCATGACTTTCAATGAAAATTTCAATTTTCCATGACTTTTCCAGGTCTGAAATTCGCTTATTTTTTTTCCATGACTTTCCAGGATTTCCATGACCCGTACGAACCCTGGGAAATCGACAATACGGTATGCAAAGAAAATGCTCATTACTGTATTCCGCACCATCATGTAATTAATGAGTCTAGTTCCACCACAAAATTAAGAGTTGTTTTTAATGCTAGTGCAAAAACTACATCTGGTGTATCATTAAATGATACGCTTATGAATGGTCCAAAGGTGCAGGACGATCTTTTCGCTATTTTATTGAGGTTTAGATGTCATAACATTGCAATTACAAGTGATTTACAAAAAATGTATCGCCAGATAGAGATTCATGATGCAGATAGAGATTTTCAAAAAATTCTGTGGAGGGATGACCCCACTAAACCAATTTCGACTTATAGGTTGTGTACTGTCACGTATGGTACCGCATCTGCTAGCTATTTAGCTACGCGAGTACTGAAACAGCTGGCAATTGATGAGGCAGCGAGATTTCCAAAGGCAGTTGATCTAATCATGCATAATTTTTACGTTGATGACTGCCTGTTTGGCGCTAAAACGCAAGAGGAGGCGATTGATCTTATCCATGAACTGAATGATCTCCTTAGAAGAGGACAATTTAAATTGCACAAGTGGTGTACTAACAATTCGTTTGTGTTGGAAAGACTACGCAAATCAGAGGGCTTGTCCGCATGTTCTTCTAGTACCGCTGATTCTAAATTTATTAAAGTATTGGGATTGAGATGGAACCCAACGCTCGACGACTTTACGTATAACATTCATTTTTCGGATAAGCACAGAGCCTTCCCTACAAAAAGATCTATTTTGTCTAGTGTGTCAAGCATTTTCGACCCCCTTGGGTGGTTGTCGCCATTTATTATAACTGCAAAGATTTTGATTCAAGATTTGTGGAAATGTCAGTTATCGTGGGATGATCCTGTGCCTCCGGAGTTTAAGGAGCGATGGATTAACTATAGCAACGATATTTCTCAACTAGAACCTGTAACTGTGCCTCGAAGAGTTCTTTTGCACGAAGCGTCTAATATTGAACTGTATTGTTTTTGTGATGCCTCTGAGAAGGCATACGCTGCAGTAATTTACTTAAAATCTTCTGATACGTCCAGTCATCAAGTTAGCTTGTTGACATCGAAGACTCGTGTTTCACCATTGAAAACAATATCGATTCCGCGCCTTGAACTTTGCTCAGCTGTGTTGTTAGTGCATTTACTACAAATCGTTCTTTCGTCATTACATATTCAAATTGATGCAATACACGCCTTCACAGATTCCACAATCGTTTTAGCATGGTTAAGATCTGAGCCGTCACGTTGGCAAATATTTGTTGCTAACCGGGTTTCTGAAATACAAGGGATCCTTCCTATTCAACACTGGCGCTGGATTCCTTCAGACCAAAATCCAGCTGACTGTGCAAGTAGAGGACTTTTACCCTCTGAACTGCTTAAGTTTGACTTATGGTGGTCTGGTCCTCCTTGGCTTAGACACGAGGAAATTCCACATGTAGAAGTACCATTGTCAACGGACGCTCTAAAAGAAGAGCGAAAAAAGGCTTCGTGTTTATATGGAACATCGTCTGTTGATTTTCCAATAATTGTTAAAGTTTCATCATATGTTAAATTACGCCGCATGATAGCATGGTGCCTACGTTTCATTAAAAATGCTCGATATCCCAAAAATCGAAACATTGGCTATCTGACTAGTGATGAAATGAAAGCCGCTAGAAATATTTTGGTGAAGATAGTTCAAAAGCAAGAGTTTTCCACTGAGTATATTCATTTGGAGAATAAAAAACCACTTCCTGCCAATAGTAAATTACTTTCCTTAAAGCCATTTATAAATGAAGATGGTGTAATACGTGTTGGTGGTAGACTGGAAAATGCTCCTTTTTCAAATGAAAGAAAACATCCCATTCTCCTGCCAAAGAATCACCACTTAACTACCATTATCATTCGCTCCTATCATGAAACATATTTACATGCGGGTACTATTCTTTTGTTATCTGTTATACGTAAGGAGTTTTGGATAATTAACGCTAAGTCGGCCATTAAAAAGGAAATTTGGAAATGCATTAAGTGTTTCAAACTCAAGGGAAAAACAGCAACCCAGGTGATGGCTGATTTGCCGCGTGCTAGAGTAATGCCATCACGAGTGTTTTCAAAAACCGGTCTAGACTTTGCAGGACCCTTTCTAGTAAAACCGCGATCTGGCCGCGGGGTTAGAACCTTAAAAGTTTACATTTGTATTTTTGTGTGTTTAGCCGTAAAGGCTGTGCACATTGAAATTGTTGGCAACTTATCTGCAGACTGTTTTATAGCTGCACTAAAACGATTTGTGGCGAGACGAGGAAAACCAAGTGAGGTATTTTCGGATTGTGGGTCAAATTTTGTAGCTGCAAATAAAGAATTGAATAGAGTTATTGCACTTCTCCAGAAGGAAGAACCCGTTCATAATTATTTCGCCAACGAGGGAATTAAATGGAACTTTAATCCACCTTCCGCCCCTCATGTTGGAGGAATTTGGGAGGCAGCTGTCAAATCCGCTAAATCTCTCCTAAAACGTACAATAGGAGACCAAAAATTGACTTTGGAAGAATTTTCAACGCTAACGACACAAATTGAATCTTGTTTAAATTCCCGACCGTTGAGCCCTTTGTCAGAGGATCCATCCGAAATGTCTGCTCTTACTCCTGGGCATTTCTTGGTTGGTACATCGCTTTCTTCAATACCAGAAGAAAATCTTCTCAACGAAAAAATTCCCCCTTCTTATCGCTGGAAATTAACTCAACAGATTTTTCAGAGTTTCTGGAAACGATGGTTACATGAATATGTGTCCGCGTTGCAACAGCGATCCAAATGGGTACGAGAACAATCAAATATTAAAGTAAATGATTTAGTTTTAATTAAAGAGGACAACGTTCCTCCTCTAAGGTGGAGGTTAGGTAGAGTAATGGAAGTTTTCCCTGGTTCGGATCAGAATGTGCGAGTTGTTAACATAATGACCGATACTGGATTTTTTCGCCGACCAATTCATAAATTAGCAGTTTTGCCTAATATGGACTGATGAACTTTAGGTGACTGTTACTAATGGATTGGTAAATAATTGTTTTGTAAAAAGGCTTCTTTACATCTGTTTTATTATTTTACAAACTTTAATAATGTGTATTTCATATTTGTTGCCAGTAATGTATACTTGATAGTAGTTAGTTCTCAATTGTTTTTTTTTTCTATAGTTTATCATATAATTTTTGAAACCATATATGTTTCAACGTGGCCCGGTATGTTAAAGCGCCACCTATGTTTAGTTAAAAACCTCTGGCTGCAACCAATTCAGGGAGTTTAAGGTCAGAGCGGCTGAAAGAATGCTGCTCTCAAGTGTATGAAATTAATCATAATAAAAGTTATACAGTCCACTTTTGTTGTAGTTCAATGGTTGTGTTGTGTTGCGTTGCAGAGTAGAGCCAACCGCAAGAAACCAGCTAATAGAAAAAGATAATCTTACCTAGAGGTAAGAACATAGCCTTTTTTTTCCATTTGTACTGTACATTATAGCTCGTTGACATTTGTTTAGTCTGTGCATTATAGTGACAAAAATTATTTTCTCTGCACATGATAGCAAACAACTACTAAGTCATATTTTATTACTTATGATAAAAGCAATACTATGACATTATAAAACAAGGGTATTGTTCAGACGAAGGGGGTGAGAAAGGATTGTTCCCACAGACTTTAGTTTTAGATCATATTACCGATCTCAGAATGTCTTAATACAAGTAGGGATAATTATGAACCCCAGCTTCCTTGGCTGGTTTCCAAGTAAAGAAAATGCAAAAGAAAAGTTCTGTACAAATAGAAATTGATGTTACACAACTAAAAGAAGTTGCTAACATCATAAAAACATTTAAATGGTACAAATAGCAACTAGAATCGGAGACACACGCTTTAGGGTTACAAAGGACTTTTGATAATTAAGTAAAAAAAACAACCTTATTATTGAAAAGACATCAAACAAAACATAAGAAGTCTTTTCATCCACAAGCTAATTTTTGTTTGCTTATTGCATGAAAGTTAATATTTTATTTGCAGCTAAGAATAGTTTATAGCCAAGGAATACTTACCGCCACTTAATTAGAAATAGCGTAATCATCAGCAGAACTTCCTCCACAGCATGTAAAGAATGGTCATCACTACAGGCATTCTTATTTGTAATCTCCATTCACAATCTCTGAAATTTGAAGCAAAATTTTTAATCATAAGATAAAACTGTAATTTAATAACAGAAATCAAAAGAATGTAATGACTGCATTTATGCAAAGTATAAGAAACGAGAAATATTAAATAAGTGCTTTCTTTTTTAAAGGGGCGGATCCACGGACATCATGACTTTAATTGACCAAATATAGTCTAAATTGCTTTTTTTTTGGAACTTTTTTTCTTCATGCCTAATTATCTTATATTCAAATAAATTTAACACAAGTGTGGCATATTTGTAGCATAATTCAATAAATTACCTAACTGCACGTACATGTGTGTGCGTTGCTATTCATCTCTTTTATATTTTTCTTAATCTTTACCAATATATACACTCTAGCTTAGTGGCAGATCTAGCCAATCATTTTGGGAGAGGCCATCCAAAATTTTTTGTACTCTTCAGATATTTTATTAAAATGAAATTTTAAAAACTCAATTTTAAGCATGTTTGTACTTTGTACCTAAAATTATTTGCACTTTATGATTACATTTATAAAGTTATTTAAAAAAAATTTAACAGTTTCATTTTCAGCTAATCGATGAAATACAACTCAAATTCAATAGAATACTTCCCACATTTTGGAAAAAAGTTTATTCTAACTAAATATAAGTGCAAATTAGAAATTTAAATGAACATGCTACCTTTCTTAGACATTAAAGTGTGAATTTCATCTCAAATATACCCAATTAAAAATAATCTTAGACAGAATAATTCAAACGTTTATAGTGATGAAGATTTACATTGAGTCAAAAAATTAGAATATTCAAATTAAAGGGGGGAAAACACTTTCAAAAGAAACAACATTAACACTAGAATGCGTCATTTTTTGCTGAATTCAATGCTTTAATTCTTTCACTGTTTCCATACTCTCTTCAATGCGGCAAAAAGCTAAATTTTGTTGGCGGGCACCAGATGTTGAACGGATTTATTTAGATTTGATGGTACACCAAATTCTTGATTGTATTGAGATTGGCAGAGTTGATTTACCAGTTCAATACCGAAATTCCTCTTTCTGTTTAAAATCTATGAGTCGATTTAGAGATGTGACATGGAGTAGAACCTTGCTGGAAGATAAAATGTGTCGCTAAATGGGTAACTGCTGTGCCTCAGATGAAGTATCATTCAGTATTATTGATTAACAGCGGAAATCACGCATTGTTTTATTTCATGATATATATAACTTCCCAATTCCAGCAGCTGTCATGCACCCACAAACCAAGAAGGATGTGACAAAGTGGAGAGAACCTCTTACACAAGATTTCTCATACGCTTTTCCTTTTAAACGTCAAACCCAAACACCTTTTTTTGTTTACAGATATTTCAAAAATGATTCATCACTGAATATAATACTTTTTCAACGTTGTTGCCCCTGTTTGAGGTTACCCCTGATCTCCTCTTTT
Organism: Uloborus diversus; assembly: GCF_026930045.1. Classification (NCBI taxonomy): domain Eukaryota; kingdom Metazoa; phylum Arthropoda; class Arachnida; order Araneae; family Uloboridae; genus Uloborus; species Uloborus diversus. Next base: position 87,906,554 of record NC_072733.1, on the reverse strand, counting down.
TTCGACAGATATTACAAATAAATATGCATCACTGAATAAAATGTCTTTTCAGTCTTGTTGCACCCAAATGAGCTTCTCTTTGCTCCAGGATAGTTGTGCACTTTTCTGCTTCATGTTTATCTTTGGTCTTACTTCGTAGATCCGCAATTAAAACTGCAGTTTATGCAACCATCCAAGTGTAGTTGGCGTGGATAAGATAACTATACATTCTGTCCAACACTTATGGACATAAGAAGCATTTTCAAACGATTATTTTGGACAATTTACTTTAATTTGAATTCATCTCTGCCAGGTGTTATAATTTTTCTACCTCGTTTGCTTCGATTACTTTTTAGTTGGTCAGTCTTATATTGCTTTAAAATCTTACATACCATAGAAAGGTTAAAGGTTCATTTGAATTGAATTGGATAGTTTTTTTCTAACTTTAAGAAATGATGCAATATGTAACTTCGTTTTTTTCCTATTTATCACCTTGACGACCCATTTTGAGCAATAAAAAGCTTTTATAAGAGCGTAAAATTATCCAGGTGCCAAGCTCCATACTTGTGACAAACTATAGGGCAACAGGTAAACAAATATTTTCTCTACTTTTTAAAATTCACATCGAATGAATAGATTATTCTAATTTTTTGTCCCATATAAAAAATTTATCTATTATTCCAATGTGTTAATGACCTATAAATCGTTAAAATAATATCTGAAAAGTTGTTTAAATTGATTTGCCCTTTCATGAATAACGAGTTCTTGCTTTTTTAATTTCATGCGTTCATTTTTTCCGACCCAGGGACAAGTTTTGTTCAAACAGTTCTGATATTCTATTATTTTGAATTTGGATTGTATTATATAAAGCACTAAAATGTAACTACAAATAAATAAATACTTAAATGTGCAAAATCACTGTACTACTGCAAATTAAGTTCTAAATGATAAACATTAGTGTTGAATAACAATGCGAAACAAATAAGAAAAAAGGAAAACATTTTTTCTACTGATGAGGATTTTTTAAAACACTTAATGTTTCAATATTCAAAAAAATTTGGCAAAAAATATTTTGCTTTGGTGTTTTAAATAGCAAAATGTAGTTTTAAAACCAACTTCACTTTTCTTTTTCGCAACGGCTAAAATAGGCTACTGAATATTTGAGAATTTAATTTGACTATTTTCATTTAGTTTCAGGACGTTATCCCCCCCCCCAAGTATGTAAATATTTGGTACAATGTAGATGTGAAATTTAAAATTACATAAATTTATTAGAAAAAAAGGAAACCAAAGGTTTGGCTAATAAATAGTGAGACATCAGCTAGGCCAATTTTTCTAGCCGAGCGTAATCAAAAATAGCCAGTGATTGTTGATCTCTGAGGACTACCGATTATTTTTTATGGTTATAATCAGAGTAGTATAAAGTTTTGTAAATTTTATGGGGGCATGGGGTTCTGGCAACCGAACTGACAAGGGGCCTTGACTCTCAGGGACTCGGAATGACAATCATATTTTTGAGACTAATGCACATATTAAAATAAGTCATCCATGATTTTAAAGAGAAATTTACCAGGTTTTTTCTTAATAAAGTTTAATCACATAAATGTGCAATGTGCGAGCCCATTGTACAACGTGCTTAATTATAAATGCCCAATGTTGGAATCTTTAGTAATGCAACATCTTATCTATAATTGAACTTGTTTCACACATTTTGGAGTATTGCACTGTCAATGAAGGTAGTCTCCATACACCCCATTTTGAAGAGAAAAAACTTATGTGAATTCCTGAGCATCAAAGGACAACTGCACCATGTTTGGAAAAAAATCCAACGAAAACTGGATTTGCATAACAAAAATCCCTTGTGGGGTGTATTCACACCCTCCCCCCTTTCCTTATAGCAAAAACCCCTATGACAATTCCTGACCATCAAAGAACCGCTGTGCCAAATTTGGCAAAGATCCGACGAAAACTGTGGATTTGCATAAAGAAATCCACTGTGGGAGGGAGGGTGGCCCCCCATTGTGAATAAAAAACTACTCTAAGTGAATTCTTGAGCATCAAAGTACAGGTCTGTAAAATTTTTGCAAAAATCCGACGTAAACTGGAATGGTGGTGTTTTCGCACCCAACCCCTCCCTCATAAGTAGGCGAAAAACTCCCTATGAAAATTCCTATGCATCAAAGCATCACTGATCCAAATTTGACAGAGATCCGACGAAAACTAGGTATTTGTAAAAGGAAGTCCCCGGTGGGAGGGGGGTTCTGATTGGGAACGAAAACAGCCCAATGTCAATTCTTGAGCATCAAAAGATCTCTCTGCCATATTTGGCAAAAATCTGATCTAAACTGAATTAGCATTAATAAAATCGTTATTTGGTTCAGCGTTAGAAATTAGTGCTGGTCCACTGGTCCCAGACTAGTGAAACCTACCTGGGACCACCATAAAAAATAATTGGTGGTCCTTAGGACCAACTGTTGTATATTTTTTATCACACTCTGCTATAAAATATTCAAAAGCATTAGTCTAGCCCAGTGATTCCCAACCTGGGGGCGATCAAACTCTTCTAGGGGACGATAAATTTCTAGGGGGCGACTGGCAGTCGGATACCTGGTAATGGAAAATTCTTCACCTTTCAAAAACTATAGTTATTAAAACAAATCGGTACACAATTCAGAAATATCTTTCAGAATACCTATGTTGTGTAATACCGAACCAAGCATATGGCACGTCAAATCAAAGAAAGTCGTTCCCAGAAAATAAGGCATGTATGATTTACAGCTCAATCAAATCTGTTCGGATAAAAAAAATCCCAAAAGTGAAAAATAAAATCTTTTATTTTATTGCCATTTTCACGAGGAATAAAAAAAATCTTGTAAGCACTGTCTGACCGTTGGCGCCATCATATACTTAATGCCTGAAAAGTGGATGGATATGTGTAAGAATGGATTTTTGCATTTACTTATCTGTTGTCATTCAGAATCTTGCAATCAGCGCATAAACCTCCTTACGTAGTTTCTATTGTTTGATTTAAATTAGTGAATTTCTGTTTAATTGTGCATGTTTCGTAGTGTGGAAGTTCGATATGAATTCGAAAAAGAAGTGCCGGCAGTATTCAGCAGAGTATTTAAAATTTAGTTTTGTCACGTCACCGCAAAATGTGCAGTTTCTGCATTGTCTTTTGTGCGATAAAACATTTTCTAGCTATGAAGCGATGAAGTCCTCGCGAATGAAAGAGCATTTTTCAAGAGTACATGGTGACAAAGTAAATAAACCTCTTAGTTATTTTCAAGACCTCAAAACAAAAGCGGATTAACGGCCAAAGGTGGGTGAATTACTTAGAAGACAAGCAACAGATCTTGACAAAGGACTTCTTGCTTCTTACGAAGTGGCTCTTTTGATACAAAGATGTGGTAAGCCTCATATGATTGGCGAATCTCTTATTCTACCGGCTGCCAAAAAAATAGTTGAAATTTTGCTTGGTGAGGGCTCCAGTAAAAAGATAAGTCAATCTCTCCTCCTGAGTAACAACACAGTTTCCAGGAGAATAGATGAAATGGCTGCTGACATTGAGTGCAAACTCATAAATGTTTTGAAACAAAGTAAATTTGCACTACAGACTGATGAATCAACTGTGACAGATAACAGCTATTTTATTAGCTTACGTGAGGTTTATTAATGAGCTGAAATAGATAACTGAGAAAATGTTGTTCGCCAGAACTTTGATTACTGATACAAAGAGATTGTCGAGTTTTAAATTTGTGAAGGATTATTTTGAAGAAAAAGAAATTCCATTGACAAATGTAAGTGCTTGCGCAGCAGATGGTGCCCCTGCCATGGTGGGTGGTTATGTTGGGTTTCTTGTATACCTTAAAAAAGAAGTGCCAACAGTGATTACCTTCCATTGTGTCATTCATCGTCAACACTTGGCTGCAAAAAAATTGAGTGGTGTTTTACATGAAACCTTACAATTAGTCATTACTGATATTAACAAGATCAAAACTAATTCTCTCAATGATCGCCTGTTTCGTGAGCTTTGCCATGAAAATGATGAAAAATTCGATCGCTTGCTTTTACATACGTCTGTGAGATGGCTTTCCAAAGGAAACTGTTTTTCTTTGAATTATTCAACTTTGTAGCCGAGTTTCTCGACTTGCATGATCCTGCTTTAAGTGAGAATTTGAAACAGCGCAAATTGGAACTTGCGTATCTCACAGATATTTTTGAAAAAATGAATGAAGTCAACATTAAGCTTCAAGGAAACAAGATAAACCTCATCAAGGCCAAAAGCATAATTTCAGCATTCATTTCCAAATTCAAAATCCACAAGGCAAATATTGGACATAAAGAATTTATCCTGTTTCCAATTCTAAAAAAAAGTTTAATCGTGGATGATGAATTTCCTGAAAAAAAAATTTTGATTTATATTGATCACCTTGATCAGTTAAAAAAGAACATGGAATCAAGGTTTGCAGATTTGATCAACTTACAAATTTCTGACTGGATTTTAAATCCATTTAGTTTTGAAGATGTGGATGAACTGGAAACCTCTTTGCAGACAGAGTTTATGGATTTGAAATTCGATTGCGAATCAAAAATTACTTTCAAGCAATACGGAACTTGCCTGGGTGAAGCTTATGGGTACTTACCCATAACTTTGGAAATAAGTTGAACAGCTCTGCATCTCATTCCCCTCAACATATTTAGTTGAAAGAGGATTTAGCTCTGTAGTGCTGCTTCTCACGAAGCAAAGAAATAGATTGGACATCTGCCTCAAAAGGGACCTCAGATTAAATTTCACAGACATCAAAGCTTTAACGGAGATCCATCAAGCACAAGGCAGCCATTAAAAAGGTAAAAAAGAACAAATTTTAACAGTTAAAACAAATTAAAATTAAAAAAAAAAGCATGTTACTGAAAAATGTAATTTTCTCATTTTTGCTAAGTATGTAAATGACATTGGTTAATTAAAGCACTTCAAATTACATTTTTTCTTTTTCTTTGAGGGGGGGGGGAGGGGTTAAGATTAAAAAATTCAGTTTTAAAGCTAATTATTGCTTTATCATGCACTTTAACTGAAGAGCTGAAAAAATTGAGTTGTTCTCCCTCTTGTGTGATACATGTGAGACATAAGTATTCTTATTAGGATTTTTCGTTTTTCATTTTTTTTAAATAAAAATATTTCTGTTCAGTATTTTTCTTAAACATTTTATTCAGCTCAATATCAATAGTTTATGTTTAATTTGAACTATGAATCGTGTTGATACCTCAATTAGTTAATTTTTAATTGTTGCATTAGGATGCTCTTTTAACCAATACACATTCACTTTTATTGGCCTATGAGAGGTCATGTCAGCTTTGTCAGAAAGAGAGCAGGGATCCTTGGCAGGAACCTGCTCTGAATGATAATAATATAAGTTTTGAAAACTCTATAGGGGGAGGAAATCCGGAGACCTACTGACAAAGGGGCCCATATTTACCTTCGGCGACCTTGTGAATTCTTCTTTTTGACTATAGTTAAAAATTAAATAACTCTTTGAACAATGCAGAAAACATCTTAAAACTTCAAACATTCACCCATCACACAGAGCTATGAAAGATTATGTATTGTTAAGTCAGTATTTTAATTTCTCTGTAATGAAGTCCCGTATTTTCTTTATAAACGATATATCGAACAAATAGAAATATAAATATTTTTATAGCGGTAGTAGATATATATCGATATATGATGGTATATCGGTATATTGCCCAGCCCTAGTGATGTATGAAAATGAAAAAGTGAAGATGCAGTAGTAATGTTATTGTGGGACGGGGAGGAGTAGAGTAGTAATTGCCCTCCCACTGATTATTTTAAATCACGGGCCCGGATGCAGTGGTACCCCCATTATTGAAACTCTGCACATGCCTCTGGTACATAATACAATTTGAGTTTGGAATAGAATATCGATTATATCAAAGTAAGCCCTAAATTTTAAAACCATTGTTGATGCTACTTGAGCAAGTGAGGTTTTAGATTTATATATTAACTAGCAAAAATACCCGGCGTTGCCTGGGTCAATAATAATTGTGAGAAACAATCTCTACTTTCTTTCGTTTTGTTTTAACTGAAAGAACTCAAAACACACCGCTTTGACGTGATTAAAAATCGAGCTTCTTCCTTACCCATAAAAGTAAAATAGCAATAAGTATGAACAAACGAGTACAGTAGAAGACCGTTATAACGCACATCTTGGGACCAGAGCTTTTGCGTTATACAGGTTTTGGCGTTATATAAGTCATTTCACAAATTTTGAAACTAATATTCAAAATATATCTATATTAGCACTTCAGAATGAGTTCTATCTGTAATGAGTATTAAAACACTAATTATACAACTAATCATTCATAAATAAACATGTTTTACCATTAAAAGGGAGAGAATTATTCTGCACTTCTGTCAGCTTCATGGTTTGCATTAACAGCTGCATTTTCAAGAGCCATCTGATATTTTCTCTTTACTGTGAATATTAATTTTCATTTAAAAGCTTTGAATTAAGCTGGAAAGATGAAAAACTGTTTCAAAATTTAATTTTCCTAACAATTTTTATGTTAGCAAGGCAAAACAAAGGAATTTTTTTAACTTAAAAACCTATTGTTTACTTCTGAAAAGTTGTGCAGTTTATAGAGAATTGCGTTATATAAGTCGGCGCTGTTTCTCTAAGTGTGCAAAAAGTAGAGTTTCCAAATGTTTGAAATAAAGTAGAAAAAAGTAGAGTTTCGAAATGACTTTAAACTTTAAACTTATGTTTGCTCCGGAGAAGCCTTGATTCAAAATTTTCATTATGATGACTTTTAATATTGCTGTTGTTAGGCACAGAATTTTTGTAACAATGGGTTTTATATTTAATCATTTAATGGAGAAATTACATGACATTTACTGTTTTCCATCATAACGTTTTTAAACTAAGCTTTTTAGGAATAAATAATAGCCTAAGTTGCTCCCTGATAATGTAGCTATCTTGGTAAAAAAATAGTTAAAATGGGTCCAGTAGTTTTTAAGATTACCCCGGACATACATACAAAAGTATTCATCACGTCATTTATGTATATAGATGAGGATAAAAATCCTAAGATAGCAAAAAATGTCATACTTGCTGCAGAGAAGCCTTTATTCAAAATTTTCATTATGATTACTTTTAATATTGAATATTGCTGTTGTTAGGCATCAAACTTTTGTAACAATGGGTTTTATATTAATCATTTAATGGGGAAATTACATGACATTTACTGTTTTTGATCATAACGTTTTTAAACTACGATTTTTAGGAATAAATTATAGCCTAAGTTGCTCCCTGATAATGTAGCTATCTATGGTAAAAAAATGGTTGAAATCGGTTCAGTAGTTTTGAAGATTACGCTGGACATACATACATACAGAAGTAGCCATTTGTATAAAGATAAGTGCATTAAATTACCTATAATTCTTAGTTTTTTGATGAGATGAGGCTACGAAAATATGTTTTTTCAAATTTAATTAGGTTTGTAAACAACAAAAATGACTTTCAAGTACAGTAGAAGACCGTAATAAAGCACATCTTGGGACCAGAGCTTTTGCGTTATACAGGTTTTGGCATTATATAGGTCATTTCACAAATTTTGAAACTAATATTCAGAATATATAAATATATATATATATATATATATATATATATTAGCACTTCAGAATTAGTTCTCTATGCAATGAGTATTAAAACACAACTAATCATTCACAAATAAATATGCTTTACAATTAAAAGAAAGTGAATTATCCTTCACTTCTGCCACTTTCATAGTTTGCATAACAGCTGCATTTTCAAGAGCCATCTGATATTTTCTCTTTTTACTGTGAATATTGATTTTCATTTAAAAGCTTTGAATTAAGCTGGAAAGATGAAAAACTTTCAAAATTCAATTTTCCTAACAACTTTTATATTAGCAAGGCAAAACAAAGGGATTTTTTAAACTTAAAAACCTATTGTTTACTTCTGAAAAGTTGTGCGGTTTATGGAGAATTGCGTTACATAGGTCGGCGTTATAAAGGTATTCTACTGTATATACATCTATGTACTACTTATGTGATATTGATTCATACCAAAATAAGTTAAGAAATTAGCACATCTACATTAAAATATTTTATCTAACATTTTCATAGCTTTCTTCTTATTAGCAAAATTTTTTAATCTTTGAGTTACACAGCAAAATCTGAACTACTATCAATAATTTACATGATACAATACAATGATATGTAAAAAGAACTGAATTTGTCAAAAGGAAAAAGACAAATTTTAACTCAAAATTTATTCTTAAATAACAAGTAGACAAAATGAAATTTTAAAAGATTAAGCATTATAAGCAACAAATCTGGCTAATCATATTAGTATTTGAACTAGAGAAAACGGGTAAACAAACAGAAAAAAACACACAATAACAATTTTTAAATAAAATGCTTACGAAAGAATATGGTTTTTTTTTTCTATTCAGCCTGAATTTCAATTATATTAAGAAAATATCATAATACTTACGACTTATGTAGAAAACCACAAGTAGACTTCTCACGAATCGCCATGTTGTTAAGCAAAAACAAGACAACATTCTGGAACTTCCGGTTGACATCGAAATCAACCAGTTGGATCAAACTATAACTATTTCTAATAATACTATTGACGCCAAGCTGGCAACCCGGCGCTAATTGCTTTATGGCAACCCATGGACAACTCCTTTGGAATGCCGCGGTTAGCCTATTGTTATAGCTTGGGTCAAGTTTTCCTCGAATGAGACACCCTCATTGCTTGCTTTGCATTATTTCAAAGCAAGGTTTCGATATAACACGAAACAAGTTTCGATACAACACAATAAGTATTGACCTGATTTATGTTATATATATGATTAATTAGTTTAAAAAATAAGTAAAATAAATTTAGAAAAAAGTCTCGTATAACACGGTTTTGATATTACACGGTACGAATTAACCGTGTTATACGAGGATATTATGTATGTTTTGAAAAAATTATGCTTAAAATTTATCACTTTGCACATGTCTCAAAAAATAAGCTAAAAGTAAACGAGAAACAGGGCCGTAACCAGGGGTAGGTCAGGGGAGGCACCGAAAAAAAAAAAAAAAAAAAAAACCTCTTCAGTGTATGAAATTAAAATGTGGGAATCACACATCTTAATTTCATTGTGTGAAAACTTTATTGTTTTTATTTTTATTTTTTTATTTTTAACGTCTAAAAAAATAAATGAAACAAAAGTATTTGATTAGACAGATAAGCTTCAGTCAGTGGTTGGAAGTAGCGACGCTACTGCAGTAGCTACAGTTTTTAGTAGTTTGTAGTGTAGCGCACTACTTTTGAAAAAAAAAAAAAATAGAGTAGCGAGTAGTTCGAAAAAAAAAAAAAGTAGTTTGTAGTAATTTCGAAAAACTACTTTTAAATAAAGTTTCAAAAAAAAAAAAAAAAAAAAAGAAAGAAAGAAGGAAGGAACGAAACGAGGTTTCTCTCTCAAACGAATCTGACTGGTGCAAGTTTAAGTGAGTAAACGTTACATCATCAACCAGATTCGTAAGACTGAAAAATACTAGCTGACCTTATTTATTATTTTGACGCCATACGTTTTTTTCTGTTTGACGCCATTAGTTTGGCATCGAAATGTTTCCATTTCCCCAATATTCGCCTTGAATATAGAAGCATGCATAGAAAGAAAAGAAATAAGCGATAATTTCCAATTTAGTGCAGCGTTTGTACTTTCTGGCAGCAGAAAATGTCCCGTGGATGAACATTATAAAATGTTTTAGGCCCTGACCGATTAATAATAAATATTGCAGTGATATAGAGAAAGGTATATGATAACGAAAATTTTTCCGTTTCATGCAAAATTTGCCCGTCAAGCAAAAAGCTTTCGGTATCAATGTCATCCGTACTGTCGAATATGAACTTACGCGAGGGATGTGTTCCTCGCATCGATTGAAAAAGCTGTGTCATTGAATAAAAATACTGTTAGGATGCATATAATCAATGAAAGAGAATGGCATAAAATGAAACAGTACAGTACGTATAGTATGTAGCAGTTATAAAATGCAGCACTCCAATAGTACTGTATAATAGATGCAGTAATTATATTCCACGCATTTTTGGTGGTTCAAGCATTTCGAAAATCTTTAAATTTCTATAGTTGTCAGAAACTTTCTATTTTTCCTTTCATTTTCAAACTTTAGAAAAACAGCTCACTTATGTGAAATTATATTGCATCAACGTCATATTTAGAATGAAATATGAAGATGCGAAGTGACGATTTGTACATTAACAAAGCGATGTTTCGACTAGTACGGTGTGAGGAACTTCCGCTTTCAGTGATGCCAAAGAAAAAATCCATTCACGACACTAACATTTAGTACCCAATAAAGAAGGCAATACTTAAGCCCAGCGATTCAGTTCCGAATATTTTCGTGTTGCGGGTGAGGAATTCGCGTTAACTCCAAATTTCGTTCTTCGAGAAAAACTCGCTGGATAGCCATTTCGCGTTTTTCGAATCGCGTTGCATCGCGAGTCCAATGCAGTTTAACATTACACATAGAAGTAAAGTAAATATTCTTAGTTATGTTTCATGTTTCGGATATTTATCAATACTTGATTTTTAATACTGGTACCGTTTGGGATATTTTTTCTATTTCTTCATTTTTTCTTTTTTACTAATTGAGTTTTCACATATTAATCTAATTAAATCTAATTATTAAATATTGTAAGTTTTTGAGGGTATGCGGTAAAATTGAATGTTTTTATTTCATTTAATCAGTGGCGTATAAAGGAGATGGTGTCCATGTCCAGTAACTTGAAGCTCAAAATCAATTAATTAGCTCGTACAAAATATCAGTTCCGATAAAATCAACTCCTGTAATGGAAATTCAAGTTTTTGTCTTTTCTTTAAAACATGTTTTTCATCATCTAAATCAATTTTATGTTTGTGTTTGTCTATGTGAAATTTTGATCAAACTACGCCTCATCTATTTACATTTTTCAAGAAGCCGAGTTGTACTTCTTGAGTTAAATACTATTCCCTGTTAGTAAAGAAAAAAAAATTTGAAGGTTGAATTCTTTCAAGTTTTAAATCCAACATTCAACTTTTAATTTTTTTCAGCGAATATTCGTAAAGTCGTAAAAAATGTTTGGAATGACAAATTGATTCAGTAAAGTTAATTAGTCTATTAATGGCTATTAATTAGTCTATTAATTTAATCAGTTTGCTTAAATATTATTTCTCCAACAGCGCTATCATTTTTGGAAAACAACTAAAATTCAGAACAATATTTATTCTTCCAGAAAAAAATAAGCTTTTTTTTGAGCAATTGCGAATGCTTATTATCTTTACTTGACCAAAGCTGATGTTGCTCTGATTTTTCAGATTGTCATGATGACAAGAATAACTCTAGCTCGTTGTTTTAATATTTACTAAGAAGTAAAATTTTCGTCGCCATGGTTACTAATTGTTTGTGTTCATTCAAGGTTTAACTTAAGCAGATTTTACTTTTAAAAGGGGAGGGGGGTGTAAAATTACATTTCAGGAAAAAAAAACATCAATGTGGATGAAATTAAAAACAAAATTTCATCCAAATACAAAATTTCCAGATTACTAATACCGACATTTAAGATTGATAAGAAAACAAAAATACAGAAGGCTTTCTGATGTCTTCAGAAACTTTTCATAATAGAAATAGTTTTTTTTTATTTATCTTTTTAAGAATTTGGAAGCTGTATTTTTGGAGAATAAAAATACTTTTCAAAAACATTTATTCAGTTTCCCCACACCATAGGATACATGATCCCTTCATGGGTGATACTTGATCCCACCGAGCAAATACGTAGACTTTTCATTAGATCAGAAATTTATTTAGGGATTTTAGTTTTCTACATAATGATTCTAAAAAATAACACTATTTCTTATTTTCTTTATTAAATCATAATAATATGAACACAAAAAAGCATTGTTTTAAATTCCACTAGGACATTTGTAAAAAAAAAAATGTGCGCAACTTTAATGAACTCTTATGATGCTTTTGATCAGTTACTTATTCTCCAATACATTATATTTTACAATGAACAATATATTCTTTACTAATAATAAAGAGTCTCTCTGACCGGATCTCGTTCTGTCTGTCAGGATCTCTGTGACGCGCGTAGCGCCTAGACCGTTCGGCCGATTGTCATGAAATTCGGCACAGAATTAGTTTGTAGCATGGGGGTGTTCACCTCGAAGCGATTTTTCGAAAATTCGATTTTGTTCTTTTTCTATTCCAATTTTAAGAACATTTTCCCGAGCAAAATTATCATAAGGTGGACGAGTAAAGTACTAAGTTATCACAACGTGGAACCGTAACATGGGCAAGCCAATTGGCGAAAAATTCACCACACATTTTTTTGTAAATATACAGACGAACCAAAAGAACTTTTAATTTTCTACTACGGGCAAAGCCGTGCGGGTACCACTAGTTTATAAAAGTAGCGTAATGAAGCTAAAATTACAACAAATAAAAATAAAAAATAGGATGACAAGCACAAAAATTAATTTATTTGCTTCTTGTCTTGCAATAGTAAAATTAAGAGTTTTATCAATTGAATTAATTTTTAAATAGAGGGAGGATAAATGTAACTATCAGTATACTTATAAAAAAAAAAGAAGACAAAGTCTAGTATATGCTTTTAAAACCTGAAAACTCAAATGCAAACAATTCGTTTGTTGTAGTTCTTAAAGTTCCGCTCAACCCAACTGGATATAAGCAACTTACCACATTCGTTCTCAATTACTACACTTTTATCAATTTTTCAGGAAAAATAGATTGATTAAGCATATTTCCTTTCGCTTTTGAGAACCTATTTCAAACTCTAGAAATCCAACTTTGCATTCTATCTGCTAATGGGTCTACATAATGGGCAACTCACTTTTTTGTTTAAAAAAAAAATCTAACAATAGTAAAATCATTTTTTTTCATTCAAACAAGGGTTTGTCATCTATTTTAACTTGTTCAAGTCATTTGGCTGATCAGAACATAATTCATCAGGGGTCAATCCATGTGAAATCATACAGGCCATGTTGCTCACTATTTTTGATTTTAAAAATTTTTTGCCTGTGAATTAACTATTATATTGAGAGTCTGAAACGGTGGTTTAAAAATTTTTAAACCTTCAGAATTTTTTTTGGCAGCCACTTTTTGGTAGCTGCGGAGTCGACTTTTCACGAAAATAGTACTTTACTAAAACTCTTAGAACTTTTTTATTTATAAATGTATCAAAATAATTTAAAAACCAGTAGATTGAGCAGAAAGTGACCTAAAATTCTATAGTAGTCATTCTTCTGAAAAGTTTTTAAAAATCTGTGTAACATTGCCTTAAAAATAAGATTTTCCGTGTGAAATTTTACATTTTTAGCCTAAAAATATTAGTAGAAGGAAGTAAGACTCACTCTTACTTTTTTTCTCCTTGAATAGATATCTTATAAAACTATTCTCAGAAGCTGTATGAAACGTCTGAAGCAAGTCAATATTTTTATACAGAAAGTCAAACTTGCCATCTTCGAGAAAAAATGCTAAATTCAAGATTCAATATCTGAAAATGGACTGAACGGAAATCTATGAAAATTTAACTGTACACCCTTCATATAGTAGTAAATATGTGTCAAAAATTTTATATTTGATCCCTTAATAGTTTTAGAAATATGGAGCCTCAAAGTTGTCTTAAAAATCACATTTGTTTTCACGCCAAGAAATCATCATAATGCAAAATGTATCCTACTCATTATATCAGTTGCTGTTTTGTAATATAAACTATCCTTTTACACTTAATGTATGATATTTAAATTCACTTATTTACAAATTTTACTCTACGTTAATATCAATAAAAATTTTCTTTTAAATTTTTCATAGCCTTATTGTGGCCATTTTGTTTTCAACAAGCTGTAATTTCCGCATGACTAAATAAACAAAACATTAGACAGTCCAGCATTTAACACACTGTCACCGATACTATCAGTGTTTAATTAGTATTAAATTAATTGTCATCATCACTATTATTTTTTATGTTTTCTTCTTCTGTTTTTTGAACAAATAATTTTGTGGCTCTTTTGGGACAGAGTGATTTACCTGGAGTTAAATCAACAGGCATATTTGTTGGCTTAGACAAGGTTGCAAAATAACTATCTATTTCAATGGATATTCTAAGTTTAAGCAACTTCTGATCCTCTTCTAACAATTCAGTAACTTCCTTAGTCACTCTTTGGTAATCTTTTATATGACTTTGCTTACCATTGAGAACACCCACATAACAGTTCATATTGGACAATCACAATGTAAAACATAACTAAACTGAAATTAAAACATAAATATCTAATGAGTTTAGTAAAAAGCAAATGAGCTTGTGATAAATGTATTTGCTTGTGATAAATGTGAAAAAAGCTTGCGATAAATGTATAATCAGAGTCTGGAGACGTAATTTTTGTAGCACTCTCATGTTGTTTATTAGTTACGTTTACAAAATGTTTATTCGCTATTCATAAATTGTAACTGTCATTGTTGCACATTCCATTTTATGAGTTTGAGAACACGTTTTTCGTTCTGCCCTGTTTTGATAGCAATGAGTTAGAAATCTTGCTCATTCCATATATTATTTTGCTTCCTATTAAGAGAGCTCAGTTCACGTAGTTTACCTTCTTTACTAAAAATCAAGGTTTTATGCGTACATTAATGAGAATTATTTTAGCTTTATGTTATACGTGATCTTCAATATAAACTCTAGTGCGATAGGCAAGATTATCAAAGAGTATGGTTATGGAAATGAGAAGTATGCATTTGTACCCTGCTCATAAAACGTAAAAAATATAGAACATAAATATTTGTTTCATTCTTCTAAAAAAATTAGATTTACAAGTTTTGACATGTTTTATGCACTGTCTTACTATCAGAACACAGGAATTTGTTTGAAAATTTGTTCTCATGTACGTAATAATTGGTACTCGTAAAAGATATAATGAGATATTGGAATCATTTGTTTTTGTGAGGGGAAAGTAAATTTAAATATGATACATTATGTGTAAAAAGATTAGTTTATACCACAAAACAGCAACTGATATAATGAGTAGAATACATTTTGCATTATGATGATTTCTAGGCGTGAAAACAAATGTGATTTTTAAGGCAACTTTGAGGCTTCATATTTCCATATTTCTAAAACTATTAAGGGATCAAATATAAAATGTTTGCCACATATTTACTACTATATGAAGGGTGTACAGTTAAATTTTCATAGATTTTCGTTCAGTCCCTTTTCGGATATTGAATCTTAAATTTAGCATTTTTTCTCGAAGATGGCAAGTCTGACTAACTATATAAAAAATCGACTTGCTTCAGACGTTTCATACTGCTTCTGAGAATAGTGCTATAAAATATCTATTCAAGGAGAAAAAAGTAAGATTGAGTCTTACTTCTTTCTACTAATATTTTTAGGCTAAAAATGTAAAATTTCACACGGAAAATCTTATTTTTAAGCCAATGTTACCCACATTTGTTAAAACTTGCTAGAAAAATAACTAATACAGAAATTTAAGCCACTTTCTGCTCTATCTAAAATAAAAATTTTATAAGAGTTTTATTAAAGTACTATTTTCATGAAAAGTCAACTCCGCAGATACTAAAAATTGGTTGCCAAAAAAAATTCTGAAGGTTTAAAAATTTTTAAACCACTGTTTCAGACTTACAATATAACAGTTAAATAACAGACAAAAAAATTAAAAAATCAAAAATAGTGAGCAACATTTTTTCTTTTACTCTATGATTTCACATGGATTGACCCTCAGTAGAGTTAGTTTATGTTTAGATGTTTGAGGTGTTATGTAGATTACATGTGCGAACTGATATTTTAATTCCGAAGCATATGTACTGCAGTGATTATTTAAATATTTCACGCATACTATGATAAATTTTATTATTTGATCATGGTTTTGCCAGTTATTACGAACCAAGGGAACTTACGTTAAGAAAGGAGTTCAATTTTTCCCCCGCACTCTTAATGAAAATCATTAAAAAATAAAAAGTTAGTTTTCTGAGAATTACTCAGAACTACTAAAATAACACATTCTGGAATAAAATTTGTTCAATATAACTGTACCATGTGATTTAATTATAGGATTTGTAGGACCATAGGTGCTATTTGTTGGTCAGAAAATAAAATAAAGAATATCAATAATATTAAAATAATTGAGACCGGTCCAACCTGCCCCGCGGTCCAACGTATCCCCTCCCCCTATAATTTAAACGATGTTTTTCAGGCACTGAAGTAGTTGCAAGACACTTGTATGCATTTTATGCTTTGTTATGAGATTATTCTTCATTATCTTTTTAATACGAGACCCTCGAAACTATACCTCTTGCTATAACAAAATAACAAAGCAAAGATTGTCTAAAAACTGCATTTTAAAAGCTAACTTCAATGGATGTGTCTCCCGTCTCTTCTGCTCGCCAAAATCGTTAAAAATCTGCGTAAATTTTGTTTTTAGTTCTTGAATTTCGAAAAGTTTCCGGGAAAAGCTCCGAGAACTCCCTCCTATCTAACATGATTGAAAGTCATCAAGAATTACATTTTTGGAGCTTCAATTTCGAAACATCCCCGGTCCTCTAAAAGTTACCCATGAATCATGATGCCCTACGTTCCCAATTTTAAAAGTTCAATTTTGAAAAAAAAATTGGGGAGTTGACACCCGAATCTCTTCAACCCCTACCATTACCAAAAAAGTGAAGAATGCGTTTTTAAGTCTACAAGTTAGAAAAATTTCCTGGGATGGGCCCTGTAATGTCTCATCTACTTAACATCACCAAAGATTGTCTAAAACTATTTTTAGAGCTACCGTTTTAAACAATTTAAAGGGGGACCCCCAAATCTCTTCTCCCCTACCATTACCAAAGATAATAAACATGCATTTTTAGGACTACATGTTTGGTTTGTGACTATGAACATAGATAGTGTTGGAAGTTTTTTTATTTTTTCATTTAACGTATTTCTGGCTTTGCACTGTGGGGCCGTACATATCCTTGTTTTGATGAAATAAAACTTATATTCATGTTTAAGTAACGTGCTTGCAATAAATAGCAAGGAAAAATGAGAATGCGAAGAAAAATGGTGAACTGAAAAAAAGAACCGCAGTAAACACGTGTCTTAAAAGGGAAATGAAAAATTCCTTTTCTACCTTATCTTGCAAATCGAGTTCTCTACTTAGTTTTGGTTGACAGTAATCCCCTTGAGGGCGTAGCTCACTCATCAAGTTTCCACTCGACTGGAGGGGCGAGCGAATTATGGGCGACAGCCTTAAAGCCAAAGCAACCCTATATTAGTTACATAGATTCAAGTTAAGTCGCCAGATCTCGCCAATTTTTTTCCACAAGGAAAGAATGACTTGTATTCCAAACCTCCAGCTACCCCAACCCATTACCCCTACAGAGAGGTCAACAATAGACGCAGTCTCTACACCCCTCTGACTCCCAGGGGGATAGTGGCAATTGGGGTATCACCGAATAAAGGGACTGTCTAGAAATGATGTTCCTCGCCCCTTTGCTACAAAATGTCACAAGAAATGTGGGTGTCACATTTCTTGTTATCCCTCCCTCCCCTTGACACAAACTATCACAATTTCACTACCCCTCCCCCATCCCCTTTAGAGCGTGTCACCAGTTGTGGACGGCTACAAAGATAATTAGCATTTCTTTTGATGATTCATGTTGTACCTTCTTATACTTAAAAAACAATGATTTTTTATTGCAAGCTACAAAACTGTAGCTTAAAAAATGCTATTTTGGAATAATTTTGTCTTCATATCATACAAATGAGCTTTATTTAATTGAAGTAAACACAGCGATTTTTTCCTTTTCACATTCGATGTAATAAGTGGTAATATTGAATAACTACTCATTCGCAACAAACGTCCATTTTGAAATTTTTTTTCAATGTTCCAACTTGGCTAAATCCTGGAAATGTAATGGAAAGATTTTTTTGCGTAAAAGGGTCAATCTTCAAAAAGTGTAACTTTTATGCCACACATCTTTTACAGTAAAAACGTTAAGGAACACTTCCTTTAACAATGCTTTTTAATTTCATCAAAAAAATATATATTTAAACCTACCAACAGTTTTTTAATAATAATTTTTATTTTAGTATATTTTTGGTTCCCAACATGTGAATTCTCACCTGAGTGGCATGTCGCACACCTTGTGTGATTGTTTATGTTGCTTAATAACTTGTTTAGTTAAAAGTACAGGGTGCGGCGAAAGTTCCCACAATTTTGTTTAAAACGTTTTTTTTTTTTTTTTTTGGCGTTAAAATCGTACGTTGGTGATTGATTTGGCACATATTGTTAATTGGCATTTAAAAGTATTTGAGGCCTTATCATTTGTTCTTTGCTAATTCATTGAGAATGATGATTTATGAATCGTGAAAATGTGCGTGTTACTGTCGTTGAGTTACACAAGAAGGGAATGAAAAAAGGGAATGAAAACAGCCGATATTATTCGAACGGACTGGATTCAAGAGTAAAACAGTCTATGACGCTGTGAAACACTACAAGGAGACTGGAGGGACTGCCGACCGTCCACCAGTGGCGGATCTAGCCGATTGTTTTGGGAGGGGCCATCCGAAATTTTTGAACAAACTCCCCAGGGCCAAATTTAGTTCCATTCCGCCCCTAGGCAAATTTGAAATCTGCCGCCCCCTCCCCCCCTAAAAGAAGCAAAATTTCCTTGACTCAAAAAAACATAAAAAAGTGTTCCCCAGATTCAAACTGTCAATCTTATGAAGAAATGATGGCGTTTCACATTCTGAGGCGCCTCGATGAGGCGCCGCCAAAAAAATTTTTATTCGGCAAATTTTGCTGACGGTTCGGCAAATACCATGATTGAAGTACATTTGACTTTCATAAGATGTGTGAAAGTAATCATTGTTAAATTACAAGAAAAAATTGTCTCTGTGGAAAATGAAGGAATGCTAATATTTTACTATATACATTAATTCAAAAAATGTGTTTTATAATTGCAAATTTACCACCCCTGAAAAGTTTGCCGCCCTAGGCAGCTGCCTACTCTGCTTATGGGGAAATTGGGCCCTGATAACTCCCCAGAAATTTTATTAAAATGAAGTTTTAAAAACTCAATTTTTGGGGTATCCAGACATTAGGTGAAGGGGTGAATTTAGGAATCTCCCTCGAAAATGTTTAAAAATTTAAATTTCCGAGTAATTTTTGAAAATCAAGAAACTAAAAACGCATTTTGTCTATTTTTGATGATATACGGAGAAAGGTCAGGTTTTGAGCGCTGGCCCTAAAATACGTTTGGAAAATAAAGCTTAGAAACCAAAATATTGTGTCATTTAATACATTGAGAAGTTAGAAGAGGAGGGGTGCTCTTCTAACTCTTCAGCTGTCCAGCCTAAAAATGCACCTTTAGGTAATGTTTGCTTACATTAAAGGAAGTGTGAAGGTGCTTAGAATACTTCCTTCCTGGAAATATTTTGCCTTTAAGGCTCTAAACATTCGCTTTCTAACTATATTTATACATATTTTAGAAAGGGATGGAAGATTCGTGAGCTCCTCCAAAAACCTCCTTTCAAAGCTATCATCACGATATAAACTAGGGAGGGAGGGGGTCCTATCAAAAGTCGTTTGTAATTGAAGTTCCCAAAAATTTTATTTAAGTTGCTTTTAAGCAAGTTAATGATAAGGGCTGGATAAGCTAGTTTCCGTTGACATTTTTTCCAAATAAAAGACTTAAAATGCATTTTTTGCTATCTATCAAGGCATTTGTGAAAGGGCATAGGAAAAGGGGTTCTCCCCCTAGTTTCGAAATTAAAGCCATAAAAACGAAAATTTAGGCTCTCTTTGGTCTTGTGAACAATAAGTATACTCTGAGAACAGCAGCATTTAGAGATCGTCCAAGTGTCTGTAGTTGGAATCAAGAAATGATGTAAAAGATGGAGAAACATTTTGGAAATGAAAGTTTTGTTTTGAGGATAGGGATATAATTTATCTCTCAATTAAAGCCTATACTTCATTTTCTGTAAAACGCATGTGTTAAATTTTGTTATCTTCTCAAAAATTTTTTTTCTTTTTTTCTTCTTAAAAAAATTCCTACAATCCGAAGGCTTTGGGAGGGGCCATGGCCCCCCTCTAGATCCGCCCCTGCCGTCCACAGAGTAGTCGTCCAACCACTGCAAAATGCCTGGAATGAGATAACGGTGGATGCGTGCTCGAGCATCGTCGGCAATTTCAGACTGCGACTCCGTAAGTGCATTGAAGCTCAAGGAGCCAATTTTGAGCAATTGTTATAATTTTTTTGTTTAATGTTATTATTGTTTCAATAAAGAGTTTTTATTGCTTTAACTTGTTGAATTATGTGTTAGTTAGAGCCTATTGAAATATCTAATAAAATTGTGGGAACTTTCGCCGCACCCTGTATATACTTATTTCTTTATAATTCCTTTCACAAGTGTCTGAAATCCTAATTGTTTAAGTATATTTAATTTTTTTATGTTTCAGCTCGGTTTAGTAGGATAAGGAGTCATGTCACACAATAAATTCTCACCTCCCTTAGTTAAGAACAAAATGTCATTCTTCATTAACACATGGCAGTAATGGCATCAAATTTTATTTTCCATGATACAGAGGAATCAACAATTCCCTTGTTTATTTTCGGCCATAAAGAATTTGTGAGATTTTTGTCGAAAAACATGAAGATAGATTTTGTTTTAAAAACTAAATGTGGTTATTGTGACTTCTCACCTCTGTGAACTTCAATTTCAGAGATGTAAATTAATGTAAAAAAAGAGGTGAACATGTTTTCATATTCTCAACATGTGCAGATTGTAGCAACGAAAAAAAAAAAAAATCCCTGAAAAATGTATCCATTAGGCCCATAATGGAAACTTCCTCACCTCCGTGAATCTCACCTCTGTGACAGACCTTTTCAATGTCATTATTTCTGAGGTGAAAATAAATGATGGAGGAAAAATACATCTGTCTTAGGCATTCTACCAAACTTATAAATTGCCAGTATAGTCTCAAATTTACTAAGTACTATTTTTTAACACACATTTGAACTAAAAGGATAACGCCGAATTAAGCTGTACTTTAATTAAGAGAGCTTAATATTAGATGCCCACTAATCATTAAAATATCTCATTGTTTGAACAATTAAAAAAATTACTACTTTGATATTAAATTGATCTCGAATTTTAAATATTAAAAGTTTTTTCTTTCTTTTTTTTATTTTTTTATTTTTGTGAATGAGGCATTTTTTTCATTTATGAGTAAAATAATTGGAACTTAGCTGCGCCGTTGTTTATGGTTACTTCTAGTAGGTAACACTGGTAACACATGTAAGAATGAAAAAAATTACTTTTAAATAAAAAAAAAGTAAATAAAACCACCTCCAAAAAACACATACGAACTAAAACATAAAAAATAACTGATTACACTTACATACTATTTCCTACCCAAACATAGAAATGAATTTTAATTTTCAATTACAGTACAAAAACCATGTAAACTAAAACACCCAATATAAAATAAACACCGATTTTCATTAATATACGATGAATTATTTTAAATACCTAACTAATTATATACGATCTCTTAATTTTTAATAACCTATTGAAGTCGGAGCCTCCTATAAACTACTATCCAACGTAACTGACAACCTACCGAATCCTGAATTCAACACTAATTTAACTAAACGCGGAATTAGTCTTTGAAACTAAACCTACTCAGTTACGTTAGGAAATAGTTTATACCAAGCCCCGACATCAAAAGGTTATTAAAAATTAAGAGATCGTATATAATTAGTTAGGTATTTAAAATAATTCATCGTATATTAATTAAAATCAGTGCTTATTTTATATTGGGTGTTTAGTTGATTTTTGTACTGTAATTGAAAAATAAATTTCATTTTTAGGTTTGGGTAGGAAATAGTATGTAAGTATGACCAATTATTTTTTACTTTTTAGTTCCTCTTTGTTTTTTGAAGTCGGTTCTTTTTTTGTTTGAAAATAATTTATCTTAAAATGAGCTTTTTGAGAAACATCCGTCATTAATTAATAATTATTGTTTGCCCCAGGGGCAAGCCGATGGGAGGATTTGAGGTCATGAAGAGTCATTGTGACCTCTCATAAATCTCCTTTTTCGGCAATTTTGTCTGATGATTCGGAAAATTTACAGATGTATATAGCAAAATTGCGTTTGCTTTGTTTTATTTAATTTCTGATGCGTAATGTCTTTTTTTTTTATTAGATGTAGGTTTGGGTATTTTATCATTCGGTAGAATTCATAATTTTCTTCAGTTCATGTATTATTTTATAGTTATTTTATACTTTTTAGTTCGTGGGTGTTTTTTGAATGCGTTTTTTTTATTTATTTAAAAGTAATTTATTTTTTGCTTTTTAGTGGTGTAAACATAAAATAAGTAGGTACGATAGAGTATGTGGTACATGACGTTGAAACCTTTCTTATGTGCAATCTCGAGTAAGATAGCGTCGAGCATATGAGTCTGAGTATGAAAAAAGCCAGCATGATCACTCTAGAGAATGCCGTTAAAACTACAGGTTGCATTCGGCACCTTTCAGGGGTGAAACGCTTGTCCACCAGCGGCACCTAATACGGAGCCGGAATTGCACCTCTAACTAGGGTGAAAAACAGGCACCTTTCAAAAAATAGGCAGCCGGGGTGAAAAGAATGAACCTCCGGAGAGAGAAATGGCACCCTTACTGTAGATCCTCCTCCCCCCTCCCCCGTATTGGGTGCGTTTTTGAATACAGTTGTGTAGTTTTTTTTTAATAGTTTTGTTTTGATTCGTGATAGTCTACGTTTTGCACACTTTTCACATTGCATGAATTCAGTACTGGAAATGATTAAAACTTGTAATTACAGCATTTGATCATATTTCAGAGTTTTCAACAGTGCTCATTGCTTTAATTCATCTGATCGTTCTCTACATCATTGTTTCTCAAGCCCTTTTGACCCACAGGTCGGTAAAAGCAAATGAAAAACATTGCGGACCTGTGAAATTTTTATCCTTTTCTTAAAAATAAATAAAATAAATAATAATTATAACTCTCGGGGCGGTAAAAAAACTTGTGAAAAAATTCTGCGTACTGATGAGTTTTTTTTACAGAGTAATATTAAAAATGAATAAAACAATAAATATCTACAGACTTTATTTGGTATCAGAGAGTTGTCACAAATATATTTAAAGTTAAAGACGAGTAATTATTTGAATAATCATAGTTAAGTTAATGATCATTTGTGAGAAATAACCGCACCGAAAGTAAAGTGTAGAGGTACTTATGAATTATTTACATGAAGAGCCAAAAATATTCTGGGACATTAAAGTTACAGAAAAACAAATTCTTTTCTCAAACGTTCAAAATTTCAATCAAAATAACAATAAAATACGCATGAAATTTTTCAACAGTTTAAAAATTTAAAGAAATTCCTAACGCTATCGAAATATTAACCGCTAGCAGGAAATGATTGAAACACTTGAACGAAAAAGCAAAAGAAAAAGCTAGACGGAGAGAGATTTCTTTTTTATTTTTTGCGCTCGCTGTTGTGGAGTAATCTACGAAGCACAAGAATCATTTTTATTTAGGTTCTCACTTGTTGATTATTGATAATCTTATTGCGTTTATTTTTTTGGTGATTAAATGTTGCTTATCGAATACTCAAGAAAATAATGATATATATATTTAGTAGCGTTTTGAATGATGGGAATTTCAGACAGTAACGGTAAACTGAAAATCAACAGCTAACGGTACTACGGTATCTTAACGGACTAACGGTAACTGAAAAGCATTAAACGTACTTTTAACTATGTTTGAAAACCCTAAAAGCTACAAAGTGATCAAAAGCTGTACTTACTTGTTATTTTTAAGAATTATCCTAGAAAAGTTGAGATTTAATCCAATAGTGTACTTCATTCAATATGAAAGACATAGAAGCCACGCATAGATGCAACCTATCATTCGCCCGCAGTATTGAAGTGGTTGAATGGTGAATGTATGCCGGAAGCGCATGCGCCAGCAAGTCATTTTGCGATTGCTTGCTGTTTTGGCACCCCCGCTCTACTTCCTGGCTAGTATTGCCCCCTTGGGCACCATGCTTTCACCTTAGGGGGAATACATTCACTCGTCTGGAACCTCTGGATATAACAGTGAAAGAAATAGACCAGAGTGTCTTGAAAACTTCCGACGACTGAGAAGGAAGGCTTCTTAAAAATGCGCAACTATGTATAAAAAAAGTTGTCTTCATCATTAGTTCGACTTTATCAAAGTTTGCTTTCCGGAAGCAAATGCATGAGTCACTAAAAAAAAAACCAACAAAAATCGCTTTAAGTTTAAAATTGTAAATTTTAAAACTATAACATTGTAATTGAAATTTATATTTCTCAAACGTATCACACAACACTCGACAGAGCTGTCATAGATGTAGGAAAAAAAAGAACTTTGCGAAAGGACAAGTATACGTAGCTCTTAGCAGAGTTAAGACTTGAAGAAATAGCTCTATCTAATTTAGAACGCTCTAAACTTTTAACTAAACCTCTCGATGAACGAGCATTAGCAGAAATGCAACACTTGACACAACTCATTTCTGATGAAAAGTAAACTGGATTCAGTATTTAGTTAGAACCATTTAAATGTTTACGGTTTCCCAAACTACAAATAAATTGTAAATTGTTACAGTTGAAATTGTAACATTCTAAATTAATTTATGTTTTACAACAATACGTGTCATGTAACTCGTGATAAAAGTCGCATGTTTCTTCACACATGGCCCCATTATAGATGAAGATAAAAAATTCCACTAGAATGAATTTTATGTTTGCTTCAGATAATCCCCTTGATTCAAATATTTTCATTATGATTACTCTTCATAATAATGTTTTTTAGTTCTTCCTTTAACTATGGGTAAAGAAAGTACATACCTTTGTGTTTTATGGCATTTTCTTTAACAATGGGTTTTTTATTTAATCGTTTGTGAGTGAAATTACATGAAATTCATTGTTTTTTATCCATAACTTTTCTCTAAAGAACAAATAGGGTCAAACAAAGTTGACCCTTGCCTTTCAGTTCAAGGAGAAGTCTAATTTGCTGTTAACGAATTCGGATAATTTTGGAGTAAAAATGTGACTCGCGTTTATTTTATTAGTTGATCAGTGTGTGTGTGTGATCTGGGTTGCAAACAACACAGCCAAAAATCATTTCTACGAGTCTCGAACAACATATTGAAGTTCTGAGCAATATAAGCACTAGGATGGGCTGAAAGAAAAAAAATCAGAATTCTACAAA
The DNA here is from genome assembly GCF_026930045.1 of Uloborus diversus. Lineage (NCBI taxonomy): Eukaryota > Metazoa > Arthropoda > Arachnida > Araneae > Uloboridae > Uloborus > Uloborus diversus. Next base: position 87,881,202 of record NC_072733.1, on the reverse strand, counting down.
GCACTTAGCCTCAGTGCGGAAATTTGTCCCCCCTAAATCTAATACTAATTACTGTGTAAAATTTTGGACTCTGAGTTAATGTCTTCTGCTCTGGCAAAGAGACTTGGATTTTTGAGGTTTTTAGAAAAATATCAAAGAGAAAATTTACAAAATATTTCAAATTCCGCAGAACATTAAGCTTTAGTGAGGGAATTTTGTAACTTTCTCACAAAGAGTACAGCATAAGATTTTAAGCCTGTGAGTTAATTTCTGCTATGGCAAGAGGCCTGAATTTTGAGAATTTTATAAAAAATCCCTTAAATATGAGTGGCACATTATAAAGTAGAACATACATATGCATTGCAATACTTCTAATTTTTAACCAGATCAATAACATCAGACCACACCTCGAACCAGTCCCATCATTTAGAAGGTTTTGGGGGAAGGGGGTCACAATGGCCTTCCTTACTTAAAACTAATTGTTTTACATATAACTGGGGGTGATTTTCCTAAAAAGTTTCATCGAGTTCATGCCCCCCCTCTCTCCCTGAAAAAATCCACAATAAAGGACCAGTCTTGAACTGAAATAGGCTCTACTTCGTTGTTCACAGGGGGAAAATAATAAGGAAGTCACATGGTTTAAATGTTTGTTAGAAGTTGTTTGTTCTGTCTGATGGATATTTCAAAATGTTCTCAATTCGTGCAATGGGCTGTTTTCCTTTTACATTTTAACGAACCCCCATTGCGGCATCCCTTCCAGTTTATTCATGGTAAAGCGTTATGCCCTAAATCTTACTCCGGTAAAATTGAAAAAAGCCAAAAAGCCTGTGAGACTCTGAAAAGTGTCACATAATTGCAACAATATTTGTTATCACATTCCATGAAATAGGCGTATGCTCTCCTTATCTCGCTAATCGCAAACTGAGTGCTCTAAATATGTCTCGCTGGCTGAAAACAGTTAATGGTACTATAGTTGTACACTTCAACTATAAAGCTACCAAATGAATTTTAAATCTTGGTCAAATTTACTTTTAAATGGATATACTCACCCTGGGTTTACAATAAGAACCAACCAGTACTATTAGAGACTGAAAAAAGCATGTGTAAGAATTCATTCATGCATCAAGATACTTGCCAAAAATATATCAATGTAATTGATCCCATCAGTTCCCCTGAAAGGTATATTTTGTAGTTTTAATAACAGTTAACAAGCTGTACATCATTTTAGATTTTTTCCTCAATTAATAGAAATCTACATCCTAAATGCAGTTCTAATTTTTTGCATTTTTTCTAGAAAGATTTTGCAATCGTATAAAAACTTTGATTTTTGATCAAACTTGTTCATCAAAACGATCATTACATGAACGAGATTTAATTAAAGACCGTATAAATTTGAATTTTGGGGCCCATCATAAATGACTTTTCTGGCCCCCTCCTCCATATTGTTTACACTTATATTTCGCACCTAGTTTTAAAATCACTGGACCCCCTTCAGGTTCGGGCCAACAGGAGTCTCTTCTTTCCCCCTGTTCACACTCGTGTCTCTCTCTACCTACTTCAACAGTCACACAAAAGAAAGTTTTCTTCCATTGAAATTTAGACCACTTGCCAGAGCAGAGAGAATTAACCCAGAGAAAGGAAACTTTACATAATAATATAATTTAGAATTTTACGAAATTAAAGACAGGCCAGTTATTTCGAATTTTTCCAGGGAAGGGGATCACAGACGTGAACTCTGTGAAATTTTATCAGAATACCACAAAACCACTCCCACTTATATGTAAAAACACCAATTTTTCAAAGTAAGGAAGGAGGGGGAGGGGGCATTTACCCCCTACCCCTAAACCCTATAAATGCCCAGCCTGGTTCAAGGGGTGGCACAATGTCATTGATGTGATTTAAAATTTGAAGTAATTGCAGAGTATTAGAATTATACTACTTTGTAATGTGTCACTCGTATTTTAGGAATGATTAAAAATCTCAGAATTCAGGCCTTTTGTCAGAGCAGAAGTTAACTCATAGGCTTGAAATCTTACACAGTAGTTTTATGTGAGGAAGTTACAAAATTTCCACACTAAAGTTAAAAGTTCTGCCAAATTTAAAATTATTTGTAAATTTTCTCTTTATTCGATTTTTTTCTAAAAATCTCAAAAATTCACGTTTCTAGCCAGAGCAGAAGACATCAACTCTGAGTTACGAAGTTTTGCACAGAAATTAGGGTTAGAGAGTCGCAAATTTTCTGCATTAAGGCTAAGTGCTCTACAGAATTTAGATATTTTCATTCCTTCCTAATGAGCATGGATATTCGGCAAGAGAATTAATAGAGTATGTATTTGAAATCTTTCCAGAAGGAGATAGTAATGGAGTGGCTTGATAAATTATAATGTTGAGTGAGAGAAAAGTCTTCTGGTTAACGAGTCTGTAAAAATAAGCGTTTTTCAATAAAATTTAATAGAAGTTTGAGATTGAATCAAATAAAGTAATCGGTTTGCTGTATGCATCATAAGGAGTTTCAGAACACAAACATTTTTGTGCCTTTCAGGCACTAAGCCGGCTTTTGACAATCTATTTTCCTAATACGATTTGTAATCCTCTGCAAGCTAAACTTTCAACTGAAGTGACTTTGGAGACAATAGAAAAAGTCATCGAAAATTCGGATGTAATGACAAATAAATAGTTAGAGATTTTCATTTTGAACTGAATAATGAATTTGAAAACGGTTGTTGGAGAAGAATAAAAACTTTAGTCAACAAAACTTATCCTTTCTTTGAAAAATGTAAACAATAATTTGCAACTAAAGAAAACAGTTTAAAGCGGCCTCTGAATGGCCGAAATTTTATGGAACGGAGGGGCGGCAGCTTAGAGAGGTTTCACTGTAATACAAACGATAAATATTATAATCGAAGATAAACTAAAAAATTGCTGCACAAAAATAGCAAAACACTAATACTACATGCAACATTGAAAAAAATAAATTAGAGCAAGTACTGTGTTTTCAACAAGCAATAGCCAAATGTAAACAACTTCGAGCATCAAAAATCAGAAGGGAAAAAAAAAAGATTAAAGAAAAGAATTCCAGGATATAGGTCTTCCGGATTGCAGAATTTTGAAACTGTGGTTCTATCTGGTAGAATCCCTTTGCAAGAACTATAATGCAACATAATAATGATCATTCTATAACTTTGTCAATTTTAGTTCACCTGTCTAGCTCTTGAAATAGCAGAGCAAAAAAAGTGCAACAAAGAACATTGCGCACATAGGGAAATGACAAAATCGGCATTTTCTAAGGTTTTATATTTTTTGAATGTAATAACATAAAAAAATACAACTTTTCATAAGCAGCATATGATGTTCAACAACATGATAGTTCAAAGTTTACAGAATATCAAATACATTTCAAATTAATAATAAATACACACATGCACCGGTTGGTTGTTTATGAAATCGAACATTTTTTCTAAAGTACATAAAAATAAACCATTTAAATAAAATTAATAGATACAACTATTCTGATAACATAGAATAACTATTAACTGTAAATTACAGATGCCAAGGAAAAATCTCTCATTAATGCTTACATGAATATTCATCCATCTCTCATCTCACTTCATAATCAAAAGCAGGAAAAGAAAAGCCTTAAATATCGATTGGGAAATATTACAAAAAAGCAAGATACAAAGACAGTAAAATATAAATAGCAGTAAAATTTTATCAAGCTGTAAATATCAAATAAGTAGAAGTAGAATTAGAAATGTCAATCTGGCAGGGGAGAAGATGCAGAAATATTGAAGGTAGCAAAAAATTAATATTTCCTTAAAAAAAAAATTAAATTGTCATATGAAGTAGTTTAATTAAACTGAATTCATAAAAGCTTGGTTTTTGTAAAAAGTAGCAAATCTACAGTTTATGTGCAACATCTTGTCTGCCCGCCATATGTTATTTTGTACTATGAATTAAAAAATGGAATTAATTTTATTTTTTACTCAGATTTACTGATTTATGATTATGTAATGAATCATTTCAACAGAAAACTCGAAGCTAGGTTCATTAACAAAAATGTCCTGACAACTTAAATATTCAACTAACCTTACATGAACTATATACACATGACTTATTTTTCACCAAGAACCACTAAAAGTCTGTGGCATAGCATGATTTCTCACAATGAAACTTGCACAAAATTTAAACACTTTAAATACGATATACATACAAATTGCACTTTCAAATTCTTTTTAAATCATCGTGAATATATACAAATATTTATTATTTTCCCCATGTTTCTAAAATTGTTTGGTACTGAACTTACTTCATTATGCATTAATTATGCATAATATCAGGAACATTGTGCTAGTCTTAAAAGTAATCTAATAATGTATTCAGATGAAGCATGCTTCCAGGTTCCATACCCAACAAATGTTAAATGTTATAAATATTAAAATGATTTGGTTATGGGGGGGGACGAACCTTTAATGACATAACCTAGTAGCTCTTTACTCCTATGAACAGTAAGTCATTATCTGGTTGCAATCCATCCTTCCAACGCCCTTTATATAAATCACAAATTCAAACAGAAACTACTACTAAGTTCATGCTATCAAACGTTGATTGGTATTTTTAAATAAATATATTTTTTAAATTATTATTCAAGTGAAAGCACTGTTCAGATTCAAAAAAAAGAATTTTTTTAAAGCACATTAATCTGCAGTATGATATTCTTTCAAGGAAAATAATTAGAAACTTATACAAACTAAATATGTGAATAATAACATAGAATATGAAAGATATTCACAAGGTTAATAAAACACACAATGCAATTAAATGCTTCATTTTAAACCTAAAGCATGTATTCCATGCATATGGTTTTTTAGTCAATTTACATTTAAGTTAAATATATCCATTTAGTTCATGAACTTAGAATACTAATAAACCGGTAGATTAATATTTTTCATGCTGCTATGCCACTCTTGTGCCCAGTTTTCAAAATGCAGATTGATCACATGTAACAAAATTAGCCACATTCATGCACATCAAAACAAGTATCAATAAATATTTGCAGCATAGATAACCTAAATTAATGGCTTTGATATCAATATTGACCAATGTTTTACATAGAATTTATTATGCAAGCACTTGCTGCACTGAAATTAATGTCACATATAGGGAAATAAAGAAATTTTCTTTTAAGTTAAAAACAAACATAACAAATAACACCTCTAAATTAGTTCCAAACAGATATAATTATTTTATGTGTTTTCAATAATTACAATTTGCGACTGAGTAAACTAATTTCCTTATATTTATGTATATTTCTGGGTTGAAATATTTCATGCGTCTGAACTTTTACTGAAAGATATCAAAGGTTTCAGTTCAGTTTTATGCTTACATCAAAATTTTCGTTAATAATACAGCAACTTTTGGTTTCTGAAACTTAAGAAAAAATTTGTGTAACATAATATAAAAGTAGAACCTTATAAGTCAGAGTGAAGTAGCTGTTAAGATAAAAAACTTTTTGCTATGTAGAAGTCAATGTAGTGGAAAACATAACTTGTTGCAGAGCAACTGTAGGATAAAAAGTAAAATATTGTGATACCTTGGAAAAATCATGTCTAACTAAAGGTCTACAATACTTGGAATGTTCTGAGTATGTTATTAATAAGTTGCTGAGTGTCCATAATAAATTGATATTTTTAGATGGAAATATCATTGACGTACATTTTCAAGCAATGTTTAAAATCATTTATGATGAAGTTCTGTTGAGGAAAAGAGGGTATTAAATATGAAAATTCCGAAAGTTTTAGAAACATTTCATCAAATATAGATTCAATTTATAATTGAAAACTTTCATGGAAAATTAAATAGAATTTCAGATGTACAGTGTCCATAAAAAAACTTTAAGGTTTTAAAAAATGGTATGAAGTTAACAGTATGAGTTAGGTAAGATCAGCTAATTTGAATAAATAAGTAGATAATCAAATTTTATGCACACCTCTTTCAGTTTCTTTTTTCAACACTTCAGTGGCAAAGATCACTCCAGAAATGTAGGGCATGGTATGAGAAAAGGTTGAGCACCAATTGGATGTGTTCAGTGCCACAAATTGGGCATACTGAAATCTACTAAATAGTAAAAATCTTGATAAATTAACTGTTCAGTATTCAGTGCACAGGAAAGAGGCACACATCTATAATAATGAAATCGGAGAAGTGCTCCTTTCATTCTATGAATTTGATAGATTTAACATTAATCTAATTTTATGATTGAATTAAAACACTTTGCTTTAAAACCCTACTGTTCTTTTATGAACACTATATATTCTAGGACATCAGGTTGTACAAATTCTATGAATTATTATGTTGACTAAGTTTCAATAATTTCTCAGTTATTTAAAATTCTCAGATCAAATTTACAAATTTTAGGTATAACGAAAAAAGGGGTAACAAAACGAAAATGAAATAAAATTAACATGACCTTAAACATAATTGACTGATAAACAAAAATGATATGTTGCCCAACAAATGCATTTTTCAAATTTCATATCAGATACTAATTCTTAAAAAATCCTTTCACCCACTTTTAATAATATGTCTTTGAAGTTTCACCAAAGATCAAATGCTATCACAGATTCTCCGAGGGTGATAGGCAAAGAGTATATGTATCACAAACTTACATGGTACTTAATGTAGGCTATAAAAATACTCTAGATGAAAATCTTTCTTGCTCTTATCAAATGGCATAAAAGTTATAGAAATAGATTTTTGCAATGTATAAAGAAATAAGGCAAAATATATTCTTAGCCACTTTGGTGATGTTCTTTAGAAAAAGAAAGAATAGTAAACAATTCAGTAGTCAAAATCAACGGGTGGATCTTCTGCATTGCACGTTCCCATCGAAAGTCGGTAGATTGCCATTTCTGATATGCCATGATAGTGGACAAAGGCAGCAGCGATCACTAGCACATGGAATATTTGATGACTATGGAACTGAAACGAAAAACAAGAAAAAAATTAATAAGAAAATACACTCTTATTGCAATAACTTATAAGTTACAGCATTTTTGGGAAGCTGTATAACTAAGTAAGCAATAAGAAATGTACACCTCAAAATATATCATTAAATGGTTTCAATATTGAGCACCTGAAGCATCAATAAAGGTCAAAACGTACTATCCTATTACACATAATGAGCATTTTACAATATGCTTTAGCAAAGCTTTTTAATCATATCAGCCACTCTTTTCAACACAATTTGTAGTATGACAAAATAGAAAAGCCTCCTATAAGTAGGGTTATACAAACATATTTGGGTACATATCATAATGACAGAGGGTGGTACAAGTATCAAGGTTCATACTCTTCCAGGAAAAATGAATTTCAGGATTTTTTCAGAAGTCAAAAGCAAAATCTTCAGGACTATAAACACAAGCTGTATTTTAAGAGAAGTTTAGTAATGTTTATTTTACCTCAACTACTAAATGTTTTTTTTAAATGTAAAATATATTATGTTTGTAATTATTCAAAGACATGATAAATAGTAATTTACTCTTTCACTCAATAATAAAAAAAAAGTTGTATTTTAAATTGGATTCAAAATGTTTGGAAATAACAGGAATACACAAAATGTTAACTAAGTCAAATGATATTACTTTCTCTTCCTTCCAAAAAATTGTAATTCCCTCCAAACATTACTCCTGGGAAGGAGTCTATCTAACTCAAAAATTTGAATTACAGTCTCCTAAATTTTCAAACGTTCATGCAGTTAAATAGAAAAAGTAGAGGAAGCATTCACCTACATTATAAAACCTTTTAACTCCTTGAGATAAGATATTACCTATTAACAAGCACTACTAAAAGTTCATTCATACATACATTGAAAAAAAATATACACTTGATCTTTAATTAAAAATGTTTTAAAATTTAACTGATTTGGTATAACTCTTCTTACAGAGTTTTTATTGCATATATTTTACTTCAACCTTTTTCGGATCATCAAGTTTTTCCTTTCCTTTATGTCTTTAAACATTACGTTTACTAATACAGGAAATCCCACTCCTTTTTTCTGAACATTTGTCTGAGGTCTTATTCAATTCACAAATGTCAATTTTTAGACATTTTCATTTCTTTCCAAGATCATCGATTTAATCATTATATTTTCGCTTAAAAAAAAATCAGTTATGAAAGAGATCAGAAAAATGGAAATGGCCGTATTTAGAAACTTGGTTGCATATTAAAGCATTCTGTTATAACTTTTTTAGCTAACATTAATAGAATAGGAGGCAAATTGCAGGGCAAGAACTTGAATCTCTTTCATCAAGATATTTAATTATGTTTTTCTTATGATTGGTTTTCCTTTCTTACTAACATCCTATTTTGTACAAATCTGCTGCATTGCTCCATTTCTTGCACTGCATATTGTTTGTATATTTCTATAAGTATTTAAAGTTTGAAAGAGAAGCAGCAATTTCTCACTTCTTAGTCCCATGAACAAAGGATTGAGGGAGCCGGAGTGTAATCCTGCCTGCATCATTCAATAATGTCACTTTTTCATATTTTTATAAAAAAAACATCTTTCTAAATTGAAAACATTTGAATTTATGGTTTTTAGAATGAGAATGTAACTTTTAAAATTAAGTTTGTTTGCAAAGTAAAACAAGAGTCAAAAATTCAACAGTTTTTTTAAATGGTAGAACATACTTTTCAAAGCAAGAATCGAGAATAAATAAATATGTAAATAAATGATTGGTTATCCTTTCCCTTTTCATTGATATTGTACTTAAAGATGAGCTCCATATTTTGTTTTAAGAAATCCATAATGCTGTTTCAGGATCAAAAAAACCTGAATTGCCTCACTTAATCATGAAAATATTGAAATTCAAAAAAATTAACACGCTATATAAAACGTAAACCATTTGAAATTTACCGTAAATATTTCGTATGTTTACTTATATACGTAAAAAGAGTAACAATATCAAATTTTATAAAATCCGAGACTGGGTGTCACAATTTTTTCGATTGATTTTGCACAGAATGAATCAATGACTAAAACAATTTAAAGAAATAGATCAAAATATTGAAATAATGAGTAAAATAAGCAGATATAAGGTAGCATATGTTAAAAAACCTTCTAACATTAAATATGATTAAAATATTTGCAGGATGCAAAAAGATTGAAATCTTAAACAAGGCAGGCAATTTTTGGTGAATCATGTGTTTGAGGTAGTTAGCATGTTTCCCAAACATACATTTCGGCAGAAATTGTGAATGAAGACTCGAGGGAGAAAAACATAAATAAGAAAACGAGGATCAAAAATTAAGAAAAATCAGAATCTTCTCAGATTGTTTAAAAAAATGTTGTAAGGCCTGAAAAAGGCAAAAAAAAAAAAAAAAACAAACAAACAAACAACGGAGAAAAAGTTTAAAAACCCAACAGAAAAAGTGTGAATTCCTGAATAAACCCAGAAAAATCTCATCCCTGCAGTTTGTAACTGAGTGACTAAATGTGTGAGTGGCTCATATTTGCTGACAGCTGCCCTGTATCATATGAAAACTTTGATCGGCTGCCAGCAATTCAATGGAGGCCACATAGAAGTGAAGTTAGCAATTGCGAGATTTTTATTTTGAGATTAATGAGAAGCACTTTTTGCAAGTAAAAATTATTTTCAGGGGGAGAGAAAACAGATCAGTTTAAAACAAAAAATCAGGAGCAATAAACTCCCTTAGTGCATGAAAAAAAAAATCTCTTCTTGAAATGGTAGTTTAGTTTTCCCTTATGCAACGTTTTTCCAGAGTGGGATTTTAAATCTAAATTTACATTCCTTAAAGAAGATTTTATCTCATTTTTCAGCAACTTCAAACTGAATAGATTTAAAATTGATAACATTTTTTGTCCATTTGAAGTTTTTTAAAAAAATTATTTATCTCTTTAATGCCTTGGACTGGTCATTGTGGTTTGACTTAGAACTTCAAAACAGCTAACTTTAAAACTGGCTCCTTGAATTATTAGTATTCTTGAAACAAAAAAGAACATTTTTGCAGCTATAGGGGTTTCCAAAATATGCAAACGACTTTGGATAAAACTTTGGATTGCAATTCTAAGCCTTTACTCCACAAGGCAGAGTTTTTGGAGAAAGGGGACTCCTAATAGCATCAACAATTTTGCACAGCTGAAGCCAATTTTCACCATGCATCTGACTAGGCAGATTTCATAAATACAAACTTGTTATACAAGATTTTAAGAGGAACTGTTTGTAAAATTGTTGCTTATATTTTACATATCTGTTCACGATACCAACCCCTAACAAATCATGTGAATGAAAAAGAAAAAAAAAATGGATGAGGCTTATAGCCCAATCTTCAGGGGCTCACAGGTGTTTTAACTATGGTGTAAGAGATAGAAATAAATCCACATAAAATCGAAATGACTTATATTAATGTAGTTAAAAGTAATGAAAATTAAAAATTTTTGCACTCTTGTAGTGCTGCATATAATAGTTTCATTCATTAAGTGAGAAAATGACAATTTTTTTAAACCACTGCCTTTACTCAGAATTATTAAGATCTAAAATAATACTAACCCAGATATCACATTTTCCAGGAAAGAAACGCTCTGGTACCCTCAAGGCATAAAATGCAGCACCAAGAAGATACAGTGAACCCATAAGGCAAAGCCAGCCAAATGATGCATGATAAACAGCTTGTAAAAATCCTTTCACAACTAAATAATGAACAGCTGGAATAACACCGCTCAACCCAAAACCAGCAAAAACACCTGTAAGAAAAAGGAAAATATTATAATCATGAAGTAAAACCATCTTTTCATATATGTGTACAATTTATTATTTATTTTGTAAGTTTAGGAGGGAAAACTGGAGGGTCAAAAATACTGACTGAATACCTACTAACATTTAAAAATTTATCACTGGTGAAACAAAAAAGAGTAACATACTTAGTGAAATAGATGCTAGCTTTATTTGAAACATGCAATTACATAATCTAAACTTAATTTGGCACAAATTTTGGCTGAAACTTGTGAGTTTAATTCATATATTTACTGCATAATGAATAAAACTGCTCTGAACCTTGAAAAATAAATTAAAAGATCTTGTAACTGTTAAAAATATTAAACGGTTAAGAGCAGTTCTTTATTTTTTTTTTCCTTTGAAAACTTACTGGAAAAAAGAAAAATTTTGAAATCGAGAAAACAAAGTGAAAAAATATATAAATTGTACACATAACCCTGTTAATTTTTAGTTAAGGAGGGATTTTTATTGCATGTGTGTATAATAATAAACTGTACGGGAAATGCAAGTTAGGGTAATTTATTAAAAATAAACACCAGAAGCGAGAAAATATGGGGTCCAATAATTAGACAATTTTTAAGGTTGAGAAACCAAATTACAAAAATTAATACAGTTGGCTCTCTGTTTAACGACGCTCTATTTAACGACGGTTTTTCACGGTCGCAGATGGCCCACTATAGTGTTAAAAGTATTCTATTTAAGGACGCTGTCTACTTAAAGACGATTTTTTGTGGTCCCTTGAAAGTCGTTAAACAGAGAGCCAACTGTATGAAATTGCATTTTCATTACATCTAGTTACTTCACACATATGGCTTTTAACCATAAGTATCAAGTTTTGCATTACCTATGTGGAGGGTTTACAATGGTTTGTACCATGCTTGCTCTATCGCTCATTTAAGGTCCTGTGTCAAAAACGGTTCACTTCTAGTTTCACATAATTTTGGTGTAGGATATTGACACACATTTTACATTGGATTTAAGTTTGAACTAAGCGATAGCTAGTCTATGATATTGAAATTATTCATGTTGAGCTACACATTTATTCAGCTAGACACATGAGTAGATGTTTTGTCTTGTTGAAATACAGTTTGGTCTTCTGAGCAAAACCTGCATTGGAATTAAATGGTTTTCTAATACTTGCTAATAGTCGTGGAAGCTCATTTTCTTGCTTCATATTGCCCAAAATGTTAGTTGATTAAATCCAAAACTACGTTTAAACTGGGAAAAGAAAATGATGCTTTATGGTGACAAATGGCCGACAACAATATTACACATACTGAGAAAAAGTGGAATTTGGATTTACCCGATAAATATAAATTTTACTGGCATGATTTAAGAAGCAAACATGCGTTTTTCTAGCAGACAGCAAGATGGAAGATTAGTTATGACTTCTGGTGTTTTTGGATTCAATGGACAAGCATTTTTGGCAATTTGTAACAAGAAAATGAACTTCCACAGCTATCAGCAAATAGTAGAGGAACATATCATTCTAATGCAGGATTTGCTAGAAAGACCACTCTGTATTTCAGCAAGACAAAGCGCCTACTCAGTGCCTAAAACAATGAATATATAGTTCAACATGAATAATATCATTGTCATGGACTGGCTGTTGCATAATGCAGATATAATCCAATAGGAAAACATGTAGGAAGATATAGCAAGAAAATAATACAAAAATGGGAGCCAATATTTTTCAACTAAGGATCTTAAATGAGTCATAGAGCAAGCATGGTATGAACCATTATGAATTCCCCGCAAAGGTAAGGTAAAACTTGATATTTTTGATGGAAAACCAAGTGTTTTAAGTAATTAAGGGAAACAGAATCACACTTTCATATTGATATTTACAACAGCGTTTCTCAACCTAAAATATAATTTGAGGTAATGAGAAGCAAATGTATGTAAGAGGACATTTTAAGTTTTGGGTAAGACCCATTTACAGAGACCTTCCTAGGTTGGCTGTTATTCAATTCTTTTCTTTTTCTAAATTACGCTGTACAGTAGCACCTACCAGGGCTACTATCACTATCTCTTGCCCCAAGACATAGGAGAGTTCAATTACCATTTGTACTGGTTATTTGTGAATTTTGCTATTTACATCCCTTTGCTTCTCACTGTCTCATTTATAAACTGAAAAAGTGTCTATAATTATGGGACACCTTTTTTCTGTTTCCTAAATAAATTCAACACATGACGCTCTTTCTAATAAATAAACCCTCATTTGTGTCTCACGTACGATATACATATTACAGTCAGACCTTGATATAAGGTCACCCCTCGGGACTTCAAGAATGTGACCTAATAACCGGTTCATAAAATTTTATCCAAAAAAAAAAACAAAAAATCTAAAATATAATGTTTCCAAAATATATATGACTTGATTAAGTTATGATGTTTCAATTAAGTTGATTCAATTAAAATTAATGCAATTAGTTAGAAATTAGGAAATTATTTGTTAAAATTTAAATTCAGAATAAAATTGTGTATAAATATGCTCACTGTTGTATAACTGCAATTTATGATTTGCAACTTACCTTATTTAAAGTAGTCCAGAATACTAGACTGTCGCGATTTTGGATTTATTTTTTGTACAATGTTTTCTAAACTTTTTACCTTTTGAAAATGTTCTTCAGCTGCTTCATGGCTCGCAAAAAATATCTTACGACATTTAATGCTCTAAGAGCTTCGGCTTTTGCTACTGCTTACAAGTGGAAAATGTATGGAATGAGATAATTTCCAGTGATTTACTGGTCAAAAAATGGACATGTGCTTACGACGGACACCTGACACTATGGGGGACCTGCCTTCAAAATTTGTATGCATTGCTAAAAGCCATCTCTATTGACATTGACCCTTATCTAAAAGCTTTTGCCCTCAATCCACAAAGCATGATTAGGGACCAACAATAAGCAGCCAGGGGAAACAAAACTCTCCTTTTACCTGCGTGAAGGGGGGTGAATAATCCCTCCTACTCACTCCAGTCGTCTTCTCTCTACAGCATTCCAGTGTCTCCACAAGCCTTTTCCCAAGAATTTGAGGGGATAAAGGGTTTTGTGGAAAAGTTTTCCTTACATTCCTTGGGAAGATGGCATTTTGTCGATAAAAGATCATGCACTAGGGAAAATTCGTGGAGCTGAATCAGTGAGGCATTGAAATCGCTCAAAGAAAGTCTGACAAAAATGACCTTATAAGCCATGGTGGTATTTGAGACCTGACCATATATCCATTAATCCATAACACAGAATCCGTATTCAATGAGTCGAGACTTTAGGAAAGTGACCTTATATCAAGGTCTGACTGTATATACTATCACGTATTATATACATATGAAATAAAAATCCTCATATTTATATTTTTACTGTGAATTGTATTCCATGCTTGAGCCTATATTCTTGGGACAAGGTGTAAGTCAACTTCTACTGCAAATATGTATGATGAAAGTTAAAAGCAACAAATAAAGAAAGCATTTTAAACATAGCAAATTTTTACTCATCTTGAAATTGTACACAAATGTAGTTGTCATGTATACCTTACTGTCCTTATACTATCTTCATTTTACCTTATACTTTGAACAAAAATAGGAAAATGTTTCAATAAATAAAAACAATTTTAAAAGGGGGGGGGGGAGAAAGCTAGGTTTTGCCACAAAAATGGATTATCCCAATCCAATGACAGAATAGCAAACAATTTTATGAAGTACGGCAGACTACCAGGTAGGTAAACTTTGGTTGCTATACTAGCAATTTATTGCTTTTAAGGCATTTTAAAAAGTAACAAGAAAATGAAAAAAAAAAGGTTGACAGTGATTGTTTTCTTGAATTATTTGGTAAATTTGAAAAAAAAAAAAAAAAAAAAAATCCGACTTTACTGACTAAATTCTGCAAGTACTGATTAATACTCACTAATTTTTAAAATACTGAATTTCACTGACCAGTTTTATTTCCTGAAGTTGTAAATATACAACTTGAGAGGAAAATTCCTTAGAATGAAATATTGTAACCATGTTCGTATAATTCATATTAAGTAGTATGCATACCAATTTGTATTCTAAAATTCCCAATGTAAAAACTTAACACTTATTTCCTTAATTACTGGTTTCATGTCAACAGCAAATTTAATTAATTAGCACTTAAACCAATTAAAGCGTTTACATTAATTTATGATAACATTTTAATCATCCAGTCATAGATTTGTGTACATTGTAATCATCCAGTCATAGATTTGTGTGATTCAAAATAATTAAATTTTGAGCGTAATTGCTAATATTTCTACAATAAGTAACATATAGCATGAGGATTGTAAGAAAACATTGTTATTAAAAATGATAAAAACATCACTTATAGCACCAAACTTGCAAATAATTGTTTTCACTTGTTCGTTCATAGTAACCTGAAAACATAACGATGCACATATTTGCAAAATTTTAAAAATATTTATTAACATTTCTTTGTTTTATTTCATTTCCAGGACAAAGTCATTGTTTTATTTCTCATGTAGAAACTATCAATTATTCAAGCACAAAATTTGCTAGAATAAGAATTTTTGGATTAAAATACAGGTCTGCTATGGACAGTATTTGTGCCATTTACTACATTTTAGTTTTATTGTACAAGCTAGTTTATTTGGTTTCCGCTGGAAAAAACACAAAAAAAGTGTAATTCTATCATTTCCCTATTGCTTGTATTGAATCCAAAACGTTTTTCCAAAAATCTCAGCAATAGTTTCTGTAGATACTGCAATTTACCTGCCCACAGCAGAGCCAGTTTTTTTTAAAGTAATTTTCAAGGAACGCAAAGCCAAAAATTCAAAAGTTTATTGGAAGAGAGAGACCCCACTGAATTTCGAATATGGTATATAGCTTTTTCATTCAAAGGTTTGAGGAACTTTATACAAATTCTTAATTTTTTCCACTAAATTTACACAATTCCTCAATTTAATAATTCTTTCATGCTCCAAAGAGGCAAAATTTTACGTTTAGTTGAATGGTATGAACTACATTAGGATTTCTAACTTCATGGTGATTTGCTTCCATACACTCATCTCAGCACCAAAAAAAAAAAAGATTGAACTAAAATAAAATATTACTTCATACTTAGAAGATGATTGTTTAAAAAGAAAATCCTATTTAGGTAACTAAAGGTGCTTCAAAGATAAGAAAGAAAAAACATTATTGCTCTTAACAAAATTAAGTTAGTTTTCCATTTTGAAAATGCACGAAGTAGTATTCCAATGACATAATCAGAGGGGTAAAATAAGGAATAAGAAGTGGTGCTTTTCAGCAATGAAAATACATGAATGCTAGGGGGTGCTGAACAAAGAATAACATTAGACTCTTTCCCAGTGGAACAGTTGGAAGTTACAAACTAATCAGTATTAGTTCAAATAGAACTCATTGTTGTAAAATATTATTTTTCATGTTTTGTATTACATCCTGATAAAAATAATTCTCATGCAGTTGAATCAGACATACATACATATGCTTGTAGGTAGGTATTGCACAAACGGACTCCGCAAAATGTCTAGCGAAATACTGCAGGGACCTCCAAGCAAAATGGTACTGACTTGGAAAGGATTATCAAACAGATGTATAATCTTATTTCTGTTTATATATTGTCTTGTCATGGTGACTGTGTTATTCATTTTTGTATGGTCTAGTTTTAATATAATAGCTTATAAAATAGCTAAGAACATTTCTGGTGTAATTAAATTTAATAAAACAAGTGTTTTAAAAACCAACTGTTTTAAAAACCAGCAGATACATACCTGCTCTCAGCCAACGAAACTGGGGCTCACTGAATTTATCCCACAAAGACACTATGATGGATGCAGCACCAAGAACACTAACCAGCACAAAATAAAATACTTTTGGCTGATAGTCACAATAAAAACCATAGTACAACCAAGGAACAAATGATCCAATAATTAACACTGCAATGCCACAATAATCAAGCCTAGAAAAATAAATAAATGAATAAATAAAATTGACCCTCATTTATGATTATTTTTGTAATGAACATACATGCAATTATTAATGTAACTTAATTGCTCAAATCTTATCAGAACATCCAATGAAATTGTGTTAAAAAACAGATGATCAAAACAGAAAAATATGACAAATTATAACTTCATTTCATTTAAAGCTGCATCTTTTCCAAAGTTATCATGAAAAAGCATATGAACTCATTTTTAATGTTTCATAAAACTTGAGTTCTTTAATTATTAAACATTATTAACCAGCTTAAAAAAAAAAACTTTAAAACTTTTACTATGTAGGGGAAAGAGGCACATGTACACATGTTTTGTATTACTAAGATAACTTCAAGCAAAAAAAATGCTGAAAAAATATCAAGTAAAAGCAGAACCAATCCTGCCTCTCTGCAAAGCTTTTAGAGCAATTGGCTATATTATGGTACTTTGGTGACAACTTCTTTATTTTAGCAGGTGCTGCATATAATTTTTTCATGTGGAAACATATTTTACACTAACTTATAAGCTGAACTTTTATAGCAAACTATTACATGAAAATTCAAGCAAATTTATGACAATGTTTAAATTCTTATTGATTTAAGAATTCTTTTTTTTTTTTTGCAAATTAGGACACTTGTGAATACAACATCTCGGGACATAAGTGAACAGTTCCTATACCCTATCGGTAATATTAGTATTACTTAAGGATAAAAGTGATAAAAAGAATTAAATATTTAAAATTATTTATTATTTTTAATTTTCAAAAATTTTTGTTAATAAATGGTTGATTAACAATTTAGTGTTTTATAATAATTACAGGATATAAAAAGATACAAAACACTTTCATTTAAATAAAAACTGAAGTAAAAAATCATTTTAAAATACATTATTATATTTTGCATATGAAACTTAGAGCAGTATATAATAAAAATCTTTATATAATAAATCTAGAACCCAAGCAAAGTTTGTGTTGCATTAGCTCTCTCCCCTGCCCCCAATCTGCAAGAGATCCCTGAATAAGATGTTCGATTAAAGCTGCTGATAATCGGAAATAGAACACTTACAACTACTGATTTTCCCCTATAACTAAGCTTGCCCTTTGGCGTGAGGCCAGAGATCGCTAAAGGAAAAATTTTTTTTGTTAAAACACTGCAGCTTGCCCTCTAGAGACGTGGTGATGACTTGTGTCACAAGTCTCTATGAAAAAAAAAATTGATTCTTTGAAATAACGGCCGAGTAAAAATAAGGTTTTAATTGTTTTTTTTAAATGCAGCATTAAAATAAGGACTTGTAAGGATAAAAATGAGCCCTGCTTACACTTAATGTGGCTGGAATAAAAAAATGAATTGTGCATCTAGTTGCTTGTGGCTAATTTGTAACATAAATGAAGATTTTAAGTCAAGGGTTATACACGTTAATGGTGCTTATTCTAATTATTTGTAGATAGTTATGCAAAAGATCGCAACTGGTAAAATTTATCTGAATAAAAAAAGAACATGAAATAAGGGGAAATTTTTTTTTGGCTCCTAATTGAAGAAAATTTTAGTTTGCACATAAAAACTATTTTGGAAAAAGAAATAAGGATGATGAACTTTATATGTTATTTGATAAATTTGTTCCAACAAAATTTCCTCTAGTCTTGGCAAGAACATGTGTTTTCCTCCCATTGGAATGGTATTTAGCATTAAAGGTTTTTGAAAAGAAAATGGGGGAAAAAAATCAATAAAAAGTCTTTCCATTTTGATATTTCTTTTTCTAAACAATTTAACTATCTCCAAAAGTCACTAAATATGCCAGTGATAAAATAAATTGTATTGATTTTTAAAAACTTAGTGATTGCATTCAAACTGCCTCAGTTAAAAGTGCTAAAAATCTGCACCTTAGGCATTAACCAGGAGTTTTCAGGAGGAGCAATTAGGTTTTCGATGTTTTCCAAAATATTGCATTGAGTAATGCCCCCCCCCCCCAAATAATGCAAAATTATGGGCCTATGTGCAATGCTTTGCTTTTTTGTTTTACTAAAAAACATCCAAGAAATTTACAGCAGGAAGGAAAAATAATCAGAAGTCGAAAAAACTTGAGGAATATGTAAGAAATTGTAAAATTTTTAGTAAAACAAGCAAGCACAAATGCAGAAGAGGGCTGTGTTTTTACAATGAAGGAGTCCAGAAACTATGAATTTGTTTAATCTAAAACATTTATATACAAGATGAAAGTTAAAGACCTAATTTAGTTACAGTAAAACAATATTTTGCTTTTTTAAAATGATATAATTACTGACATGCATTCCATAACCTTGTATTTTATTAACCAAAATTTCTTGCATTTTATTTGGGCTAGAAATAGGGAAGTCTTTCAGAGTTTATTTTAGCAATGATAAAACGATCTCACAATGTACTAAATAATGGTGATTTTATGCAGAGACAAAAGATCAGTGCCTATAGAGATTGGGATGTTTTTATAATAACAATAGCAAATAAGGGCTAATTAAAATCGCATGACAGTCGACTAAAACTAACAAAACTAGCAGCCAACGTTTACGTTTAATTAATATCTACGCTAATGAAACTTTAAAAAAATATGTTGTAAACTTTTAAAAAATGTAGTAAAACCTGTCTACAACAATACTGTTGGGATCTAAACAAAAAAAATATCGTAATAGACAGGTTATCGTTATAGACAGTATCATTATACACAGGTTTCACTGCAGTTTCTACTTTTTAAAAATGTTATACGTCCATTTTAAACGTTTATGTTTTAATTAATATCTCAGGTAATTACGGTCGTAGAAAAACAAAAAACTGCCTAAATATGATTTTATATAAAAAATTTGATACCTGGTTTGATTGTCAATTTTCTGGTGTTCGGAAGAAATCAGACTGACATAGCTAGATACAAAGATTTATACATTCGCTTTTTAATATATAAGACAAGTTTAGAAAATCTTACTTGCTAAAAAGTTTGCCAATATGCTCGGAATGACAACTGACAGTGTGAAACATGGAAGACATTCCAAGACAAATAATGGCACTCGCAAAAAAAGTGGCAAACACTACTTTTTCTTCCCAGGGGATAATGTCAGATGGTCTTGAAAGAAAGTAAGCAGCCATACCAACAAATAAAAGGCAACCTACAAAAATTGAAAACCAAAATATGTGTATTAGATAAAAACTTTTGTGATAATCACAAATCATGTAAGGTAGACATCCATGCTAAAATGATCATATACACTTTTTTTTGGTCAAATAAGTCTTTAAAATGTATATTAACATTTCATTTTCAGCGCAAAGCAGTGATGCATAATAGCAAATGTGTTGAGAAAAACATTTCATGTAACCGAGACAAAATTATAGCAAAGAAATATATTCACTTGAGCAACATAAAAGTGTGCTGATATGTAAACATAAGAAGTTCTAAAAGTATGACATTCAAGGAAATCAAGTAAGGATTTTTTTTTTGAGTAAATTTCATCCAGAAGGTAACAAGAAGTATGGTTTAAGTCATGTTGCAAATCTGTACCAGTGAAAATAAGGGTTTTTTTCGTATTTCATAAGGAACTCTTAAATAGCTTTTGTTAGCTTTCATAAAGACAGCTTTAATTTGTTTATATCAGATAATTATAAGAAAGAGATTTGCTTATTTTTGTCAGTTTATTGCACTGAAGAAACTTTTTGACATTTTCAAGAATATAGAAGGTTGTAAGATTGCAGTTTTATCTAACTTATTTCGTCAGACAGAACATTCCTTTTTTAACACAAAAATATTCAAAGATTGAAGAAATTTTCAAATTCTTAATAATTTTAATATTAATGATACATCCCATGTAGTGAAACTTTGCGTTTTACAAATAATATAATATACTTATTTAATTCTTTGAAAATTAAAATAAGATGAACTTATTTAGGATCTACATTGTTCATTTTAAGATACAAAAATATATTGATTGAATGAATCCGTAATACTGTTATATTTTGTTGCAGCATATACGTGAAAAATAAAAACTGAATATATTAGAAGATTTAAAGTGAAAAATCTGAAAATATTTAAATTAATACAACTGCTCAGTTTAAGAACAAACAATGTGTAGGATTAATAGTGATAACACAAATGTTGGGTGAACAAACACTTTCAAATTTTGTCTCACACTACTTTCGCATTCCAGTTAAGGCTGGCTGATATTGGAATTTTTGCATTGCAATGAATCATCAAGCTTACATCACAATGCAGAAAAATTAGCACATTCATGCAGTTTAAACTTAAATTATACAATATAATTAATTTTTAGATTTATTGCAAATTTCTGTAAAAAAAAGATTTTTAGCCATTATAATGAATTTTTACAAAGGAAAAATCTGAATTGATTTTTAAAAAATGCAGCTTTATATAATAATTTCCTGTTTCAAAACTGTAATGCAAATGCAAAACAGATTATTAATAGGTTTCCAACAGCGAGTAATTAACAAAATTACTTTCAATGGTCAATGAGTTATGGCACATAGGACCCAGCTGAGAGACCTGAATGTTTCAAAGAACTAGAGTACTTTCTGCGTATGTTACAATTAAAACTCCGTCTCCAAATTTTAAACCTAGTCTAAATACCTTAATTTAAATAATAATTAATGTAATTTTGAGTTCATTAAAAGTTTAAGCAGGGGGAAAAATGCTTCTAAGATATGTCACCTCACTTACTCTTGAAACACACATGTAAAAACATAATTTAAAATGTTTAAGTTTTGAAATAAATCAATTTATTTTGCATTAATAAGTCTGAAAATTACTGCTTTAGCATTTAAATTATTTCTTGAATAAGAGGCAAAAGTTCTCAATATGGATTCTGAAGCATTTTTTGTATCATAAAAAATGTACAACTGATTATTTTTTCTTCTAAAATTTTTCACATTTATCAGTATATGTATTTATATGGGAGGAGGGGGGGGGGGGGTTACTAATTCCATATCCCTGATTTACTAAAGGGAATATATGTTTTCTAGTTATAACTCTTTATTATCTCTAAAACTTAATTACACATTAAGGGTATGGATAAAAATTATAATACTTGCTGAATTTTTTACACTATAGATCTGTTAGTGCCACAATTAGCAAATTTTTGTGCCTTTTTCCTTGTCTTATCAGACACACACATAATTATACATCTTATACTTAATATATCAGCAACTTTCATTTTTATTAAATAGTCATTATACACTATTTGATCTCTTCAATACATAAATCCATGAATCCAGTTGAAAATTTTAGCAAAATTGTTCCCGATGCTTATACAGTTGTATCCGTAATGCAAAAAGGAGCAACACCTATACAGAGTAGAAATTCAATAATCAATGCAAGATTTTAGAGCTTTCAACATTTTGGATAGGTCAACCATTGTGAAGAAAATTAAAAACTTTGTTAGTTTTAGATGCGCCCAGAAAACAAATTTAGTCCAAACCAAACACAAAATACCTTAAATACAGCTTAATATTTTAAAACCACAACTCACCAAGTAGATGTGTCCAAATATTCCCAGTTTCAGTGTGAATTCTAAAAATAGAACGAAAACATGCACTAAATGACTTTAAGGGTGGCCGATGACCTTTATGAAGAAAATCATTGTCTTGTAACCATTTTGGCAAAGAACTGAAGTGACAAACCTGTAACAGCAATTCAATGAGATTTCCCATAGGGTAGGATTTTAGCAGCATTAACTCCAAAATGTTCTTTATAAAAGAATAAACAATGAACCTTAAAAGAAGGAGAAAATCTAGACATTCAGGAAGAATGAATAAAACTGCTAATTTGATAATTTTTACAAAAATGAAAAGTGAAAAAACTAATTTTTTTTTAAAGAATACATAAATTTGTTACATCAAATAAAAGTCATGTTTATGAATTTACATATACAAAAAATATGAAAAGTTTAAATTCTTACAAAACCAAAATACTTTAAAATGTTATTAACTTTCTTTTACAGATTACTACTGAGAACTGTTCTGTGAATACCTAAAGGATAGAATGAAAATAACCACATACAACCCAAATTCAAAATAGAATATCAGAACTGTTTGAACAAAACTTGTCCCCGAGTCAGGATAAATGAACGCTTACCAACTAAATTGACTAAAACTTGTTATTTATAAATAGGCAAATCAATTTACACAACTTTTCAGACATTATTTTAACAATTCATGGATCATTAACACATTGGGAAAAATGACATATATTATATGGGTCAAAAAATTAGAATTATCTATTCATTCAATGTAAATTTTAAAAAGTAGCAAAGATATTTGCATACCTGTTACCCCATAGTTTTTCACAAGTATGGAGCTCGGTGCCCGGATAATTTTTACGCTGTTTTAAAAGCCTTTTGTTGCTCAAACTGAGTCATCAAGGTGATAAATAAGAAAAAACGAAGTTACATATTGTATCATTTCTTAAAGTTAGAAAAAAGAACTATCCAACTCAATTCAAATAAACGTTTTACAATCTACGGTATGTAAGATTTTAGAGGAATATAGAAGGATTGACCAACTAAAAAGTAACCAAAGTAAAAGAGGTAGAAAAATTGTAACACCTGGCAGAGATGAACCCTAATTAAAGTAAGTTGTGCAAATAATCATTGAAAAATGCTTCTTATACCTCCATAAGTATTGGGCAGAATGTATAGTTATCTTATCCACATCAACTACACTTGGATGGTTGCATAAACTGCAGTTTTAATTGCCGGATTTACGAAATTATACAAAAGATAAACATGAAGAAGAAACGTGCACGACTGTCCTGGAGCAAAGAGAAGCTCAAACATGGGAACAATATTGGAAATGTATTATATTCAGTGATGAATGTTTTTTTTTAAATGTCTATGAACTGAACAAAAAAGTGTTTGGGTTTGGCGTTTAAAAAGAAAAGAGTACGCGAAATGTTGTGTAAGACGTTCTCTTCACTTCATCCTTCTTGGTTTGTGGGTGCATGAGAGCAGCTGGAATTGGGAAGTTATATCTTAAATAAAACAATGTATGACTTCTGCTGCTTATCAATAATACTGCAGGATACTACATCTGAGGCACAGCAGTTACACATTTAGTGACACATTTTATCTTTCAGCAAGATTTTACTATGTGTCACATCGCTAAATCGACTCATAGATTTTCAACAGAAAGAGGAATTTCGGTATTAAACTGGTCAAGCAATTCTACCACTCTCAATACGATGAAGAACTTGCGGTACCGTCAAATCTAAAGAAAGTGGTTCAAGACCTGGTGCCTGCCAAAAAAATTGAGCTCGTTCCCACATTGAAGAGGGTAATGGAAACAGTGTCTGAAACAATTAATGTAAGCAGGTGGTAGAATCCGTGTGAGAAAGGATTAAAGCATTGAATGCAGCAAAAAATGACGCATTCTAGTATTGATATTGTTTTTTTTGAAAGTGTCCCCCCCCCCTTTAATTTGAATATTCTAGTTTTTTGACTCAACTTAAATCTTCATCACTATAAACTTTCGGATTATTCCGTCTAAGATTATTTTTAATTGAGTATATTTGAAATGAAATGCAAACTTTAAGCTCTAAGAAAGGTGGCATGTTAATTAAAATACCTAATTTGCAGTTATATTTGATTAGAATAAACTTTTTTCCAAAAAGTGGGGAGTATTCTATTCTTTTGAATTTGGGTTGTATACATTAATTATTACTTTTATCTTTGAGAGGAAAGTAACATTTCAGTAAGCTACAAAACACTACAGCAAAACACCTGACCTATCATTCATTGTGTATTGTATGTTCTCAAATCCATTTCTATGGTCCCTGCAAAATTGTACAGGAGCGTTCAAAATTAAGAGAATTTGGATATTTTATCAAATCTTATGTAAAGAAATGAACTAAACCTAAAACCATTGCTTTGCGACAAAGATGCAACTCTTGTACCTTGAATATTTAAGCGCACACGTATGCAACAGTGGAGTCAGTCGAGGAATAGGCATCATAAGCACTTATGATGAAACATGCATCTTGTCTCTAGTACATGTCTGCAAACTTTGTTTTTTTTCCCCCTTTGCAACAATCAATATTTTCCTATCAAACAGTAAAAATGAGTTAACCATCAACATTTAGAAGATGGAATGAAGAGGCAAATCGTGAGAAGACTAGAAGCAGACTAGTCTCAAGTCCAGATTTAAGGAGAATTTAATTTCACAGCCAGCATTGTGTGCAACTTAAAAGAGACAGTTCTAGGATCCAGGACCCATCAAGAGAAGGTTTGGGTGAGGCCGTCCAAGAGGCAATGTCAAAAGAAGATTGCCATTTGTCATTATAGCGAGACATAACATGGATGCTACAGCTTCTCAGTTCTCTCATGATTTGTATGTGGCCACAAGGAACCAAGTTTCACATTGGACTGTTTTCAGAAGACTTCACGTGAGAGGGTTGTTTGCAAGAACACCTGCTGTTTACGACTCAATCACTGCTACACACAGGAGAGTTAGTTTAGCATGGTGCAGAGAGCATAAAAATTGGAGTCTGGGCCAATGGGTGACTATTCTCTTCACTGATGAGTATTTGTTCAGCTTAATCAATGATTCTTGTCGTAGTTCATATGTAAAGAAACAGGACCCGTTACCTGCCCTCTAAAATCTGAGAATTCAACCATTATGTCGGCAGAGGTTCAATGGTCTAGGTAGGCATCATATTAGATGGCTGCACACCTTTCCATGTCTTTGAAAGACTTTGTAACCCCTGGATGGTCCTCGAAAGGAGGTGTGAGGTATAGGGATGAGGTCTTGGAGCCCTATGTTCAACTCTTCAAGGGTGTTGCTGGCATTGAATTATTTTTATGGACGATAAGGCGAGACCACATAGAGCTATTCTTGTTGATGAATATCTGAAAGGGGAGAATATTCAAATGGATTGGCCAAGCAACTCCAGACTTCAATCCTACAGGGGACGCCTAGGGGGCCATTCATTAATTACGTATGAATGATTTTGAGAATTTTTGACAACCCCCTGCCCCCTGTACGGTAATGTAGGATTCCACCCCCCTTCTTTACGTTACACTAAAACTCCCAATTTGACATAAATCAAAATCTTTTATTTTTCAAATACATTATATGATGTGATACTTATAAAACATGCCGTGAATAGTGCGATTCTTTAATTATATTTTACACTATTCATTCTTTGTAAAACTAGTAAAAAAACAGCTGATTGTAATATGTTTTTACCTTCCAGAAGCAAATATGATTTCTTTCAAACCACTTGACAGCGCGATTTCTAATATAAAATATCGACTTGGACAATATTACGTAAGAATGGGTTTAACCCCTCCCTCCCCCCAAAGTAAGGGTATGTAGATATTTTTGTAACTCCCCCGCTCTTTGGGACCCTTACGTAATTAATGAATGGCCCCACATTCTTGGGAGGGCGATGGCAACTCACAACCTCCTTTTGGGGACCATCCATGGCTTAGCCTTATGGAGCAAATGGAAACCCAATTGTCTCATTAACTCATTAACTGCCTCATTTCAAATATGGATGTGTGCTGCACATGTGTTAGAGGGGATCATATCCTCTAGTAACAAATTTTGTTTGTTCAAAGTTTGCAACCATTGTTTTATGCCTTCTGACTCCAACAAGTGCTGTTCATGATCATGCCTGTGTATTTTAAAAGAAAGATGGTCATTTATTTTGTATTGTATCATACCAAACTTAATTACAATCAGTCCAGTAGTTCTGGAGATAATTCACTAAATCTGAAAATTTTCTTAATTTTGCATACTAGCATATTTATGTAACGTTAACAAAACCTGAATGTAATGCTCTTTAAAAAGTTTTTCCCATCTTCATTATCAAAGTTTGTCTCTTAAGTAAAAAATTTAGAGAGAAACACTATTTTTTCCGATTTTGCAAAAGTCACAACACTTAAAACTGTTCAAAATTCAACACACACAAACTGACTTTTCAATTTAAAATAGGAATGAGTGCCCCAACATATTGTTAGTTTTTCAAACAAGTTATTTTGAATTTTTCACAATAGCTCAGAGATTTTTGCTTGTGTATATACCAAAGAGAAAAAGTCTAACCTTCCATGCACCACCCCAAAGTTTTCTAACTAACTGTTCAGCATTCTCAGCCTCCTCTAGAACTTTCCTTACAATATTTTCAGCTTGTTCAGCTGCTCTTGCAGGCAAAGACATATCAAGACTACCAAAATCAGAATCTTCGGGTACCTATAAAAAGTAAAAGAAGGTATACATTAAGATTAAGGCAATCAAACATTTTTATAAACAAATAAAATATGTTGTGCTTCCAAAATACAGTAAAATAAAATAATTGTTTCAACTGGCAAAATTTTAATATGTTGTGTTTCATTTTTATAGCTGGAGACGATTGACAGGTTCAGTATCTAGGCAGCTTTGGTATTTAATTTTGCTGTTTGCATAAATTGAAAATAAGGATTTGCATAGGTGAGTTGCGGCAAATGAAAGTTGAATGCTTTGCTTTTTCTTGTATTTTTTATTTTCCAGACAAACCCATAAATGGAGGCAAGCATCAAAGAAGAAGTCAAATAGTCCTATCAGAAGGGCCTCATTGTTAAATCGGTCAACTAGGCTGTAGCCTAGGGTCCCCAATAATCAAAGCTCCCAAACAGGTAAAATTCCTTAAGTTCGAGACTATTATTTAAGAAAAATGAAGAAAATTAAGATTTTTCTTTTCTTTCTGCTTACATTAGGTGTGGGATGCTCAGAACCTCAACAAATATTTAAAGTTAGTGCTTGAGCCCTAGAAGTAGGCACTCCTTGTTCCCAACAAATTTTTGAGTTTATAAGGTTTGACTACAGGGTTCCATGAAAAGGCCTAGGGCCTCCCAACATCTTAATGGGACCCTGATATTCAGATGGCTATAGACTGCTTCACTCTTCCAAAATAAAACGATTTGACTTCCACAGTCATTTAACTAGCAAGTTATATTTCTTAAATGCACATTAAAAAAATATATTTCATAATTTTTATAAATTCTTAAAATATTCGTTCTACAACCATAACTGTTAGTACTTTTTAACTTTATTTAAAAAAAATAATTAATCATTAAAATAAGGAATAAAATAACATTTTAAAGTAGCGTTGGTTGAAACAACTTCCACTTTTCAAAATAATTGGAATATTTACAGGATGTAAAAGGATTGAAACTGAAAGCATGGCGCAAACAATCTTTGGTGAATAAGAGGAGTTTGACCTCTTCCCTTTCTTTTACTTATGTGATCTCTTTTGGTTTTCTGTGATAAAAAATGAATGCAGCTGCTCTTTATTTTCTTGTAGTGAACGTTTTAGTGTAATCAAATCATTTTAGGATAATCAAATTGCATTTTCATAAATCGCTTTAGCGTTTTGTATCAGGTTCTATCCGAAATAAAAAACTGGCATAGTTTGGCACAATTAACAGATTTTCTACCCCTGCAGTTTTGATTATTTGAGGAGTTTACCTACTTTCAAAACATATTATATCCACCTGGGGATTTTTTTTTTCCATTTTCAGAATCTCTAATATAAGCCCTACCAACCCATGAATTTTTTTCTTCTCAAAGTGATTTATATCTACTGTTAAAAAATGCATAAACATTGGTTTTGTCACCTAAACTGTGTATATCCATCCCCTTATTTCTCGCCAGGTCTTCTACAGCAAAGTGGAATTTATCCCTTATTTACTGGTACCCCCTCATTCACTTTCATATCAAAAGAGAACATATCCAAATTTGAATTTGCCATTTCTAATTCAAACACAGTTCACAAATAAAATAGCAGAGCAAAGCACTGACTGAGCATTTCCAATCAAGCGTCATACTCGTCCGTATTAAGAGATTGCAGAACTTTGGGCAAGTCTGTTATCAGTTAGGCAAGCATGATCTCAAATTGTGATTACTAAATTAATATTAAGTAATTTATATTACCATTAAATTGTGATTAATTGTGATAAATCTTATCTATTAATACCTACAATATTATTTGAATCGGTTGCAGGGACCGCGTTAAACTTTTGCCAGTGCGCCAAATGCGATAAAATCGTAAATTCGGCAAAAAAAAAAAAAAAAAAAAAAAAAAAAAAAAAAAATCGAATTTGGCGAATTTATTGGCGAACAGAAAATTCTCCGAAATTTACATAGAAAAAAAAATCTACATTCAGACATCAAGATAAAAATTAGGTCCGTTTACAAAATTTGCACCCCTGAAAACGGACCCTTCACAAAATTCCGAATCTTCAAAAACGGACATTTTACTAAAACACCCAGATTAGCAGTCACTAAAAGTTGTTTTATCTTCCGACCATCCAGCCACTCTGAGCAGAATGAGGTGCGCGCACGCGCGTTAGTATCGGATCCGAGAAAGGATGACGTTTGCCTCTCGCTGATTGGAGATATATCGAGTGCGCAGGTGGCTACCGAGTAAAAATTGTTGGCGGGTTCCTTGTTGCACAATGTGTTTGTTGTTTCATTGTGTTAGATGTCTTAAACTTCGGAAAGCTTTTATTTCTACTCTCAAATTTATTAAAGAATGATAAATATCAATTTGTTGTTTTTAGCCATTTTTTTCCTTTTTACTGTACTAGAATGAACAATCATGTTTCTTGGCCATTTTATTAATTTCGAACAGAAAGCGCATGCGGAGCGAGCGAAATCAGATACTGTTGCTCGATTAAATCCTTTCTTCTTTCGTTATAAGCTTAAAGTATCATTTATTATTATTTTTCTAAAAGGAAAAGAATTTAGTTTTTTTGAAAAATCACATATGATTTGTCGAAACACTGTACTTAAATAGCTTTTTTTTTCCCTCGCAAAATTCCTAAAAACGGAGAAAAATTCCTGTATTGACCCCTGCCCTTATCCCCAAAAAATTAAGTTATACTTCACTCTTTGATTAAATATTTCTGCAGACAAAGATACATTAAAATGAGTAAAAGTTAGTTTTTAACTAAGACTTTTGAAATTTGGCTAACGCTTTAAAAATTTGGCTAATTTACTGGCTAACGATTCGAAATCCTTAGCGCGATCCTTGGGTTGGGGTCGTTTTACTGTTCATACTTAATTGGATTGAAGGTCATTTTTATTAATTTTTTTTTAAATGTTCAATGAAGCCAATAAAGTAAGTAGGAAGGAATAAAGTAAAGTAAAAAAAAAATTATATTAAAAAATGTTGAATATTGTGTTTCAATCTAATAAAGTTTTTTTCTGTAATAAAAATATATGTTTTTTTGAAAAAGGGATGATATCCACTGTTTTACACTAAAAAGGAATATATTCAAAATAAAATTGGCAATTTCGGTCTGGTAAAATTGAGGAAAAATGTCTAGACTTATGCTAATAGTCATTTGTCACTCAACTAAAGCATTGTGAGAAATTTGAAATTCTAACAGTTAGTGTTTGTGCGTGAAACATTTTTTCGTTTTGCCAAAAAAATATAAAACTGGATATAATCCGTTTTGAAAGTAAACTCCTCATATATTCTCTGAAATTTGGATCAATATCAATCAGTGGAAAGAAAGTCATTAAAAAATGGGAATGAACTCATGTTCACATTTTTAGCATGGTGCTCTAACCACCACAGCTACATGGTTTCACTTGTGGCGTGCTGTAGATTAAAGAAATGCTTAATAAAAAAACAGAACAAACTGATTTTTTCAAAAAACCACCACAATGTGAGTTTTCTGTTTAATTTCAGCCAAAAACGGTGAAAAGTCTTTAAAATAATGCCTTACATATGAAATTTGATGAATAATTGACGAAGTTATGGCAGAGTAGCCCTGCTCTAAAAGTATTATGCAAAAAAACAAAAATTCATACATTCGGTAGGTAGAAAATTATCAGACACAATAACTCAAACTACATCATAATTATGACTTAAAAAATGAATAATCTGTCACAGTTCAGTACGCTTATTGAAAGCCGAATCAGGAGTCAAAAAGGCAAAGAGCATTCCCACTGCTTCAGTTTTAAGGTCTAAGATCTTATAGACAAAATGCATAGTTTGAAAATACTATAATGGCAGGCTGCTCGAGCAGAGGGTCGACCATGGTACCGTTTTGCTGAAAGCTGAATGCTCTACCAGCAAAACTACCCGGCTCTCCCTTCTGACAATCAATGCAGAAATTTGTACTCCACTAAAGGACCCATCCATTAAAGGATATCTTCTTAGAAGATTTCAAATCTGAAATTTAAGAGATGCGAAACATTTTTAAACTCTGAGTCCAGTTTTCCTCATTAGTTGGCAAAATAAGCTGTAAAGTAAGGAGTAAATCACGAAATTTGATAAAGGGATAAGGAAGATCTCACGGATGGACAGAAAAAAAGGCTAGAGAAATCATATGTAAGATGCAATTGAGAAGTAATCTTTTAACCCCATCTACTATTTCCTCCCATGCAACTTATTATTTCTCAAACCATAAACAATACAAAAGAGAGTATAATAAAAAATACATTGATCAAAGCTTTACAAATTTCCAAGCTTTTTTGCTGCGCTTTAACAGTGTACCAAAATGAAAAAAAAAAATTTTTTTTTTAAAAGAGATCAATGTCCAAAACAGTAACCAAAGAGACCACTGCTGGAAAAACAACTTGTTTCAGAGTAAAAAAAGCAACTTAATCCACAACGGCAAAAAAAGCACGTAATTTTTTTTAAAAATGTGTGCTCTTTAGTAAAGAATCACAAAAAAAAAAAAGGGACCACTTTTCAAAAAAGTTATGGCTTTACTGAACTTATTCTAATTTATGACATTTTAATGCATTTTATGACTTTCGAGAGCTATTGACACTCTGCTGAATCATCCAAAGCCCAACACCCAATTTATCCTCATGATTGAAATTCTAATGCACATAAAGTTAATTTTTCCTCCAATTTGAAATTTACTATTGGTGGAGGGAAAATTAAAAAAATAAATATTTTTCATCATAAAAATTAAGTCGAAAAAGCATACCAAAGCACTGCTCAAAGAGTCAGCAGTAGGAAGAATCATAGCAGGAAACAGTCTTTTTCTCAAACTAGTCTCTTCTTCAACATCTAAAAATTCTGAACTATCCGACAAAGATAATTCATCAAACATTTCGTCACCTGGCTCAGGAAAACTAGTAGAATCTTTTGGAAACATTTCGTCAGCTATAGACATTCTATAAAAAAGAAAATAACATATTACAGTATAACACCTTTATAACGTCGACCTATTATAACGCAATTCTCCATAAACCACACAACTTTTCTGAAGTAAACAATAGGTTTTGAAATTAAAAAAAATCCCTCTGTTTCTCTTCGCAAGCATAAAAATTAAGCAAATTGAATTAATTCTGAAACAGTTTTTCATCTTTCCATCTGAATTCAAAGCTTTTAAATGAAAATTAGTACTCACAGTAAACAATATACCAAATGGCTCTTAAAAATGTAGCTTTTACGCAAACCATGAAGCTAGCAGGATAATTCACTTTCTTATGATTGTGAAACATATTTATTTGTGAAAGGCTAATTGTAATATTAGTGCTTCAATACACATAGCGGACAAAACTCATTCTGAAGTACTAAATATAGATATATGCTGAATATTAGCTTCAAAATTTGTGAAGTGATCTATATAATGCAAAAACCTGTATAACACAAAAGCTCTGGTCCCAAGGTGTGCATTATAATGATCTTCTACTGTAACACAAAATGAACACATGAGCACAATACATACTACCCACTTTTAGCCACTTTAGCCCACTTTTGTAACAGTCGAAAGGCACCAAAGAAAAACTTACATTGAAAATCAATAAATACACAGCAAAACGTGAAAAAGTATTATAACCAAACATTTTCCTAAAACAAATAAAACAATTTTAGACTTGATTTGTAATCATCCAATAATTGAAAAAGCTTTGCTTTTTCTGTGTAGCACAAAAAATAATTTTTTCAATTGTATCCAGGGTTGGGTTTTTGACGTCATTGTCTTCAAACAGTCATTATTGACATTTTTTATAAGTAAAAAGACTTCCTGATGCCGAAAAATTATTTCACCATAAATTGTACATAATATCAATCAAGTTAATTTAAAAGTTAAATCAATCAGTTTAATTAAAATGAACTTTCCCATACATTTTGTTACTGTCCCATACAATTTGTTACTGTAAAAATAGTTACACACATTAAAACTGTTAAACCTGGTTTTCAAATTAGTCATTTTTAATTTTTTAATAAATAAATCAATAAGTTACAAAATATTAATCACCTTAAAAACTCTGTCAGGATTTATATAGTCTCTTGTCTTTTGAATAAAAGTAAACCTAAGTTAGTGAGCATTCCATAATCAATTATAAACTATCTAAGCATTTTTGATGACAATATTTTTGTATGTTTTGTAGTAAATTGTTGTACGTTCTGTGAAGTAATAAAAATACTCTATGTTCCTAAATGAGCTAATATTGGCTCAACCAAATTCATCTAAGTTTCTAATATATCCTGGATGTTACATCTCAACTCAGGCAAGAGTATAAAGTTGAGATGCACAAAATATTTGGTATACTGTATACAGTATTAGGCAGACAAACCAAATATAATGTTTGGCCCAATACTTTGATATTCGGCAACCGAATAGTAAACAAATTTAAATGCTCAAAAACTGGTAAACAAACATATTTTTGTGTACATTGCATGAAACTTACAATATTATTGTACCACAGTACAAAATTAATTCAAATTGTTATATATTAATACAGTGGAGTGCCAAATTCTCTAACGTCCGAAATTTGCCCTGATTTTTCATTTTTAATGTGTTCCCCCCCTCGCTACAAATTTATTTTCCATTCTTCTCTACTAATCCAAATCAAGATTTTACGCCCAAACTGTTGTTTTTCTACATGATTTGCAGATAATACATTCTATTTTATTATTATGTATGCCAAGCGATGTAATCAGATAAAAACATTTATTAAAAAAATGTGTTTGTATTTTTGCTAAATGCTTTATATTGTATAATACTGAAGAAATAATAAAAAACATCTTTGTATCGAAAGCATATGCTGAAAGATTGCTGCCGAGTTACAGCAAAAGAGGCTAATATTTCACTTGAAACATGATATCAAAGAAACAAAAATAAACCAAACATACAAACTATTCAGCATGTAAAAACCAAATGCGGATGATTTTGGACATTTCAAATGAAAACAAATGACTTAACTATTGAAAATAAATACTAAGTATTTTCAAACAGGCTTGTTTCTTTATGGTGGTGGTGGTTCTACTCCACGCCCAATTATTACATTTGGATTTAAAAGTTTAAGTAACAGCTGAAAATACTTTTAGCATACATTTTCTAAAATTATTATAAACAATTCAATTGATTTAAATTTTGTTGCTTTTTGCAGTACTTTAATTTCTAAAGTTTTACACCATAAGAAATGTTAAACATTGTTTAAAAACAACCTAATCAAAAGTAATCATTGTAATCAAAGTTTAATAATAGTTTGCACTTAAAGACAAAACAAATTAAAATGTCTGGTAATATTCAGTAAATTACCGCCCAATAGCCAGGGCTAAAGCAGAAATACATGAAATACACCGCCAGCTCAGTCATTTCCAGCCGAGGATTTTCTGTCCTTGGCTGGAAATGACTGAGCTGGCAGTGTATTTCATATATGTCTGGTAATGTTTGATCTTCATTCCTGAATTTTGCAAATAATACAACTAGAAGAAAATCGCTTAAATAAATTTGTATGTTATTTAATGACATAACATGATTATCAGTAATCAAATCATACATGAAGAAAGAAATTAGTTATTAATTTATGCAGAATTGCAGATAAACATATACAAGGTATCTGCCCTACTAGCAAATTTCTTACATCAACCTTGACAGATCTTGATATTATTCTGACAGCGTCAATATTGACGTGTTTCATACTACATAAAGCTTGCATAAAGATTAAAAAGCAATATTACAATAACACGTATGCAACATTGCATTCATCTTAAAATATCAATATTGATATTACCTTACAATAAACAACATTGCATTACATGTTGACGCCGTCAAGATGATATTGATTTCATGCTGTCGCCGTCAAGGTAATTAGTACACAATAGAACAGGTGGACCTTCGTTGATACTTGCGCACGCGCACAGTTCTTTATACCTAGCGTCCCTTGCATTGCTGGCACATCTTCCTCCTTCGACCTTCGATTCAGTCGGTTCAGAGGAGCTGCACGTGCAGTGCGCAGCCACGGGAGGGGTTTTGGGGTTAAAACCCCTCCCAGAACACAAGCATTCATTTCCTCCGTTAAAATCAAGGGAAAAAAGCAGAGTATTTGAGTTTTTCCTAGCAGAATAGGTTTCAACAAAATATCTTACTGCTTTTAATGATCGGGAAGCAGTCAGAAATTACTTTTCAATTCTTAAATATAAAAGTTGTATTTCATGATGAGCAACCCACGTCCACCCTGGTATAAGATAGCTAAAATGGTGTCAATAAAGCTCTACAAGGTATCATAGTCCCTCAGCACTTCCATCACTGCACAAATAATTTTTAGGGACATCTAGAGAGAGGAAACATTCCGCACCGAATTTTCTGAGGCTCTTAACCAATTCTCATCGAAAGATCGAAACCGTTATTAGCTAGCATTTGACATTCATAAAGACATGAATGTATTTGAGGAGGAGGTTTTAAATGATCTCACAAAAACACACACACAAAAAAGGGATATAAGATTAAAGTAAAACTAATAGTAAATATTATGTGCTTTTTTCCACTTTAGTGATATCAGGGGTCTGGCCAGAGGATATTTGGGTCCGTTAACGGACCCTTCACAAAAATCCGATCAACCAAAACGGACCTTTCACAAAATCCCGATCAAACAAAACGGACCCTTCACAAAATTCTGATAAACAAGATCGGATCTTTCACAAATTGTTTATTGAAAGAGCCAGAGCATTTTTTAAGGAATTTTCACTAGGCGACATAAGTTGAAAATAATTAAATGTCTAACTGTTGCTATAATATCTTTTTATATCCGTCGTGAGATCAAAAACGTAGGGAACGTATGGAATTAACTGCCCTTTAATTATTTCAAGCGTATCTTAAATACATACAAAGAGAATAGGTTCAGCTTCTGGTTTATGAGTAAACCTTTAATAGATCTAAATATTGACAAAAAGATCCTGATTGTAAGTAGTCGAGCTCGCTTATTAGATTATGAGAAGATTTAAGAGAATATGTTGCTTTATAATATTAACTCCGAAATAAGGGGGTCCGGGGGGTTCTCCCCCGGAAATTTTTCAAATTTTTAGTCTTAAAAACTCATTTTAGACGATCTTTGGTAATGTTAGGGGAGAAGTGGCTTGGTGGCGCTCCCCTGTCTATGGGGAGATTTCAAGGCCCTTCCCTGGAAATTTTTCTCATTTGTAATCTTAGAAATGCATTCTAACTGTCTTTCGTAATATTAAGGGGTCGGAGGACCCCACCGCCCTCTCTCACTCCTTTTTCAAAATTGAAACCTTTTAAAAACTCAAATATTATCTCCAATTATGTAAAGAAGAGTGAGGTTTCGGGGGTTCTCCGGCGGAATTTTTTTGCAATTGTAGTGCTAAAAACGCAGGTTAATACCGTATTTTCATGATATTAAGTGAAGGAAAGACTAGAAGCCCCACACTAGGAAAAAATTTTTCTAACTTACTGCCTTAAAAATGCATTCTAATTATCTTTGGTAATGGTAGGGGAGAAGAGGTTTGGAGAGCTCCCTCAGAAATTGTTTGAAATTGTAACTCTGAAAATGCTGTTTTAAACGATCTATGGTGATTTAAGAGGAGGAGAGATTGAAAGGCCTCCCATCCCAGAAGATTTCCCATCTCAGGAAAATTTTCTAATTTGTACACATAAAATCGCATTCTAGACTATCTTTGGTAAGGTTAGGGATATAGATAATTAAAATGAACACAAAACACACTGCATATTTTGAACAAAAGCAGTTTTGTTTGCCAAAGAAGTAATGCTGGAGTCAGATGCCCAGAGTGGCAGAATACATTTAACTCACTGGTTTCGAACTCAAAGGAACGTATTATCGCGATTCATTCATTAATTTTTCTTTGATGGAATCAATAATATATTTTTTATTTTTTAATATGTAGTTAAAATGAAAGAAATCATATGGCAGTTTCTTGGAGAA
This sequence comes from Uloborus diversus, assembly GCF_026930045.1. Lineage (NCBI taxonomy): Eukaryota > Metazoa > Arthropoda > Arachnida > Araneae > Uloboridae > Uloborus > Uloborus diversus. The sequence continues at coordinate 87,844,307 of NC_072733.1, read as the reverse complement.
ACCACAATTATGAACGGAAACGGCACATCTTAACAAAGTCTAACCATATGTGTCGTGAGTGTTACCTAGTAAACAAGTTCTAAAATTCAATTCAAAAAAACAAAAGAAATGTATAATAACTATTAAAATTTGTAGCTTACTTAAAAGCAATATTATCTTCCTAACCATATTATTTTAAAATATTTTTTTCTTTTCATTTATAATTTTGACAGGAAGTGAAACTATGATACTTGGTAACACGCATGATGATGAGTATTGTGCATTTTTATTTAAAAAATATTTTTTTAATGCAATTCAAGGGACAAATTTATTCATAAAATGTATGATTTTTTGTAAAAATAAACACTTAAATACTTCGTAGAAATACTGTCATGCTGTCCAGTAACATTCATGACATTGAAGGTGAAAAATTTACTTTTAAAGTAAAATATCTCTAGTTGTATGAAATACTAAGCTCAAATGAGGCAGTGAGAAACAAAAGGATCCACGTGGACATTTTCAAGTTTCGAGTAAAGCACGTATAAAGATTACGTCCTAGGTAGGCTTTCATTGAGTTTTTTTTCTAAATCATGCTATACAGCAGCACCTACCAGGGTACTCTACTAGTACCATCTCTTGCGAGAAGACACAGAAGGGGTTTCACCTACCATTTGCACTGGTTATCTCCAAATTTTTAATTTTGCCACTTGCATCCGTTTGCTTCTCACTGCCTCAAATATGATTGTACCCTTAAAAATAAACTATGTATTACGAGAAATTTTTCCCGAAAGAAATAAAACAGTTGATGATATTTATGTTTGAAATTTTTCAAATGTTGTTCAGGCAAAAGTTTGGAAAATGACCCTGGTGATTTATTTCTGCATAACCAAGAACAGACGCATCAAATATGCACATTTGAAACGAAACAGATGTGCTTGTTACAAATAGGAACATAGAACAATTAGTATTTTTTAAATATGTCGAGTCGCGATACAAGCGAACGTTTGGCTAGCATTTACCACTTTCTAGAAGTCAAATAAATGCATGGTTGGATCCAGCTTTCAGTTTTGGAGGGATCATATCCTCATATATATAATAGCAAATGATCGAGTAAACCGCGTGTTTCAACAATGAAACTTGCGCCACGGCATGATAATTTGATAATATGTTTTGGTAATGTTTAACATGCAGGGAAAGACTTTATTGTGACAACGCTGAACTCGATCCGGCACCGGCAACTTAACAGTTTTACTGTTAGACTGTGTCATTTCAGGGGAATAAAGAAAAGAAAAAATGGTCAACAATGAACGCTACCTACTGGAGCTTTGGGTTACTCCACTGGAGTTAGGGTTACAATTTTAAGTATCAAAATATCACCAAACAGGCATCGGCTTCGTTCAAATGTAGAAGCAATTTTCACCCGTCATACCTTGACGGGGGATTTTCTAGTTAGCAAATAATATTCATGAACTTATAGAAGTAGATTCATATTGACCAGAAGGAATATTTAAAAAATATACAAATAAATAAATAAAACATTTTAAAATAAATTAATGAAAACTTTGTTATGAAACATCGAATGAATGTGTGTGGGGGGAGGGGCATTCAATTTACCGGGCCCCTTCAAAAGATTTTTCTGTATCCGCCCCTACCCCATGCTACTGAGCGTTTATTCTAAAAAGAATTACGGATGAATGTGGCAGGTTGAGGGGGGGGGGAGTGCGAACTAAACCATATGAACTAAAGTATTGTTGGCCCGCCTCATCTCCAAAACTATGCAATGTGGCCCATGAGTAAAAAAGGTTGAAAACCCCTGCTCTAAACCATATCCCGACATTCTTCTCCTTATTTATCCAGACATATATTAAAACAAAAAGCGTATGTATTTGAATTAAATAACAAATTAAAATCAAAGCCTAATCATTTATTTCCCTTACCTTTTTGATGAAGGAAAGAACAACATTTCATGCTGAGTGGTGGCGAGAAAAAAAAAAAAAAATTCTGTCAACGGAAACGCCTTTCGTTCTGAAACTCTTACTCTAAACTGCCCATTTTGTTTATAAGCCCTCAAGTTCCCGCTAAAAATCATCACACCCCGAGTGAATCACTGATTAGTCTGGAATTTACACCACTGAGTCTGCCCGAGGTAGAATGATGACTGGATGGCGACAACGATTAGCACCCCTTAACCCGCAGGGGATGACATGTTTTTGTACCCAGTCGGGCGATTTTAAAAGAGTAGGAAAAAAAGAGAAAAACTGCTTTCGGTTGACCGCTGGAAAATGCCCGATGTCTGTTGCTCAAGAGGAAAAAAAGAGAAAGGTTTGAAATCCGTTTAACAAAAATGAGGAGTGGAATCATTGTTGAATTTTCCAATGTCGCCCAGTAGTTTGATTTTGCATCTTCTAGGCGACAGAATTTTTTCACTACGCGACATTAGTGTCGCGTAGTACCTATGTTAAAAAATGCTCTGGAAAGAGCAAATCTGAAAGCAAAATAACGCATATTTCTGTGTATAAACCGATAATTTTTGGAACCTATTTTTAAGTCAAATTAGAGGAATCAGCTTATACAAAATCGGCTAATTTTGAAAAAAAAAAAAAAAAAAAAAAATCGGGACTCTTGCGATGCTCCTGCAAGCGATAAATAATTGCCACAGCCAAGTAAATCTAATAGTTGTTTGTTTTATCACAGCTAATTAGCGGTGGTGTTGTAAACTTTTCTGAAAAGGCATTGGTAAGCACTTTTCTCCGCTCATGATTTAATAAACAATAATAATATATATCTGCGAAATGAACTTAGAACTGCAAAGGAATAGTAAGGATGAGGAAAAATATGATCGCTTCAGATAGGGTTACCAACTTCAAAATTATCACCACTTAGCGTCTGGCGTTGAACCTTTATAATGACTTGATTAGAAAATATTCTCATCATTTTGCCAGCTTGTCAATATTTGCGTTTTTAAGGTGCGGTGCGATGTTTAATTGTTATTTTTGGAGAAAATTATATTGGTTTTGATTTTTCGATGCTAACAAGGATGATTAACTTTAAATAAACTCTTTTAATTACCGTTTTTTTTCTTTAGATGTCTACATTTTTCAAAATGTAATCTTTTAACATCCGATATGAGAATCATATTTTGTTCTTTTTTCAAGCTAACTTCGCTTTATTAGGATTCAAATAAATGAAAAGTCTCTTTATTTCTGTTAGAACTCTCATTTCAAGTTTTTAAAGCAAAATTCCATTTTCTGTTATGAGTCAAAAATTAAAAGCTGAATAGATGGTTTATTTTATTATTTTTTGGGTCAACTGTGTCCACAGATATTAATGATATGTTTATCATAGGACTCTAAAATGCAATTTTAAAATAATTTTATCAAAAACATTTCTTTTACAAGCCGTTTTTATACTTTTGATGCCTTCACTTTGAGAATTGCGATCTCTTTGCATCCGCTATGGGAATCCGATTTTACGAAATTTTGATGATTATTACGCTTTGTTAAGAGGTAAACAATTGAAATATCTTTTTATTTTTGTTAAAATCACGGAATTTATAAGTTTTAAACGAAATTCTGTGATTTTAAGAGTGTCTTTGGGTCAAAAAGTTGAATGCTGAACCCTATTCTGAATTTTGTTTTATTTATTCATATTTTTGTTACAATTATTTTAAGTACTGTACAGAAATATATCTAGTATAATTTAACATAATGTAGAATGGTAGATAAATATTGATACTTGAAACAGCGATGCCCTCCCCCCCCCCCCCCGCCAAATATCAGAAAAAAATCCAGAATGATTTTCTCGACGTAGAAGAGGAAAACACTCAAATTTAAGTTTAATTGATGCCGTTTGTGCCATCTCTAAATTCTAAAATTTTGTTTTGACAAAAAAAAAATTTTTTTTTGTGAAATTTTTTGATTTTTCACAAAATTATTTGATTTTTCACAAAAAACGGACCCTGTGAAAAATCCTGGACAGACCCCTGGATATTAATACGAATTATTAATTGTTTTTAAGCAGTTACTTTGAATGAACAATTATTAATCTGTAGAAATTCTTCGATATTGAATAATTATGCATTGTAAATGAATGGGAAGGAAAACAACAATTTTCGATTTTGAAAACCCCTCCCAGAAAAATTTTCTGGCTGCGCCACTGTGCACGTGTTAGGCTTCGTTAAGTTGGTTGCTAAGTTATTAGTGTGGAACAGTATTGTTTTAGGAATAACTTATGAATGACTAATAACTGCATTTGTTTAATAATATAGTACTAAACAAGTCATATCGCAGACATGTGCGATCAATGTTAAAAATTGCCGAAAATAACTTTTTTTGTCCCTAGACTTTGAAACAAAGGACATGAAGCCCAGAATGTCGTAATCACTTCAATCTCACGAGTAAGATTAATTTTATTCAATGGTTATTTATGTTATTCTTTAAGATATGTATTATGTTTTGTCCATGGGATATTTTCAATGCTGACATCCATTTGGAAATGTACTTTAATGTATTTATTCATTTATTTATTATTTTGCTATCTTTACTCTTAAATGTGCTATAAAAACTTCCACAATTATTCCTAACTAGGCATTTTATGTCTTTATAATACAACTAGAAGTATGAATTTAAAAAAATAAGTCAAGTATTACGCAAAACGAAGAAACTCATTTTTTAAATTAAATTGAGAGTACTATTAATACCTTTATATGAATTTCCGATCAGATGTCAGCTTTAAGAAAATATTCTTAGGATAGAAAACTATCTTGAAGAATAACAGAAATAATTAAAGAATGAAATTTAATTCTCGAGTTTAAAGTGAAAAAAATACAAATAAATAGATAAAACACCTTGCAAGCGTGCTGATTTCATACTGTCATGTCAATGTATCTTGACATTTTCTTGTCATATCAATACGTATGCAATATTACAAAAGCAAGATCATCTTGCATAGACCTTGATTTCATGCTGTCATGACAACATCTTGATATTATCCTGTCATATCAATACGTATGCAATATTACAAAAGCAGCCTACCTTGATATTTTCCTGATATTATGCTGCATACACCTTGTCCGTCAATATTGTGGCAGCCTGCTGACAGCATAAATGGAGTAACATAACAATATTGAGGCAGCATTAATGCAAGATGATTTTTCTTGCAAGTCAACCTTTATGCAATACTGAGGCAAGATATTTTACTTACTGGATGTGTACCAGTGCCAGGAAAGAGTCGGGGAAAATCATAAAAAGTCATCGACTTCGGCCATGATGAAAAAGGGTCATGGAAAATCGTGATTTTCAACAAAAAATGATAAAAAATCAGCCCAACTGATACTAGTCATGATTTTGAGTTCAAAAACATACATACTGAATTTTACAGATTAGGTATACAATTTTTGTATCATAGCAGTTTCTTAGGTTTTCACATGCTAGTTTTGACTTTTTATGCATTTCAACATCAGATTGCATCCCCTTCATTAAAACTGGCTAGTTTTTCTGTACTATTTGGTTCTATCTCTTGGATATTAATAATTTCTTGTTTAGCAAAATTTTTATCCTATCTTATGTTTTAATGCGTAGATAAGGACTTGTACATTTCTTATTTTGCTGCACTCATTTGGAAATTATATTTCATTTGCATCCGAGTTGATTCAAAAGAGGCATAAAAAATATTACTTTCACTAGCTACTTAAATTAATAAAAATTTTAGGACAACTTTTAGGAAGGCGATAGAATGGCGAAATCAGGAAATTTCATTGGTAAAAGTTTTTCAAAGTACAAAAACATTGCAATCTAGACAAATTCAGAAATGCTTAAAAATATTTGTTGCCTTACTTTTTTTTGCATTTATATTAGGTAACAAGTTATAATTTAATATTTTATTCTGATTATATATTTATTGTTTACTTTGAACTTAATTTTAGTAATTAATAAATTATTGATCGTTGCAGATTTTTTTTTTTTTTTGAAAAGTACCAGCTTTCAAAAAATTAAATGTCATATTTGTTTTTAAAATAAATATTTTTAAAAATTCAAAAGTTAAAAAAAAATAAATAAATAAAAGCAGATTAATGGTTTTTTGCTCACCAGTAGCTTTTTACTACATTAATGTTGCATGTTTGAAGATTATTTTATTTTGAAAACTTACATTGCAATTCAAAAAATTATTCAACATTTTTGGAGATTAAAAGATAAGTTATGTATCATATTTTATTTTTTGAAGAACAAAAAAAATTTTTTTACACTTAAATTCTTAAGAGGCCGCATCAGACAGATTCCCGGTTTTCGCATCCCTATGTTAACCTACGGGGCAGAATGTCTTCTCATTCTTACGATAGCTCATTGGGAAATTGAGATTTTCAAACTTTTCTTTTTTTGACTTAAGTCTGTTCCGGTAGATAAACATGCTAAACTCGACTCTTTGGAAACAGCGACAAAAAAATCTAATCGCCGGATTGCAATGAAACTTTTTACTATATCAGATGAATATGTAAAGAACAACGTGCATGAAGTAAATTGCTGCTGAGTTACCAACATTTATCACAAAATGATATTAAAAAGTACTTTTTGTCAAATATGAAATATTTCTCTTACACACATTCATGAAAAATCATCTAAACACAGAGATTCGAGATTTTTTTCTCTGAACCATAGAAACAATGTAGACGCATTGCAATTGAAATATTTTGTAAATATCATTAAAAAAATTTTTCAATGCTCATGTGTCCCTGAAACTTACTCGAGTCTGTCCACTAATCTTATAGTTGCCTAAAGTGCTAATAGATGGCGTCAAAAACTCGAATAAGTAAGGATACGTGAAATTAAGGTCTATTTTATTAATAGTTCTGGCTTTTTTCTCATTTTTATGCTAATAAATGATTCTATATGGACCATAAACTTTCTGTAACAAGTTTCATTCCTTCATATTCTTCATAAATCAGTCTAGATTTTTTTTTCTCTAAAACCAATTGTTCGTGATCGCGTGGGGATCCCGCCAGACAAATATCGCCATCAGTGAGTTTTGCAGATGGAACTAGATTTTTGCGAAAAAGTGAGGCTTTCCATGCGTGTGCCTGAAGTGATGGCCAGTGGTATCGGATGTCAGTGCTTGTAGCTTGAGCTCGAGGCGGCAGTGATTGTAGTCGAGGAAAGAGAAAGGGGGGGGGGAGGACGTCCCCGTGTGTATTTTCCGTTTTGTTAGAAACAGGTGGGTGAACAAGAAGTGGAGGGTTGGCCTACGAGTGCTCGCCACAGAATCTTTCCTAATCCGCAATGAATATCTTTCTAAATTGACGCAACAGAGATCATTAAAATTGTGATATTTTATTTCAACAACGATTTTAACTATTTTTCAAGAAGTAATTAATATTTTCTAATGTTAACGAAGGACAAAGATGATCTGAAAATAGTTCTTATTTAATAAAAAAACCTTGCTCAATTCATTTGCGCAGGTGTGACATTTTTGTGCATATATTTGCCCTTTGTAACAAAGAGCAAAGTATTATGTATGATAATATTTGAACTTTCAAAAAAAAAAAAAAAATTGAACTTGAAAAGTAAAGATTTTTACATATTGTGTGCGTACGCGTAATAGGCTCAAATCATTACCTTGTAGACACGAAACTTTTTTAGATAGTAGGCACTTCGTATATAATGTAACGTTTAATGGTTTTTATATTTGAATGTATCAAAATTTTAAGACAAAGCTTAAAATTCTGGGAATAAATTGCAAATACAAGCATAAAAATGTCAAATTTGTGAAAATGGATTAAGTAAATCTTCATCTCAATTTTATACTTTAAAGTTTTAGACTTGGAAAAGTAACAGATTAAGTAAACATTATATTGATAAGCGTTTATTTAAATTGCACAGGAAGTATTATAGTGTGATCCGCGAGTTACTGACCATCAGCCAGTAAGTTGAACTAACTTGTAACAAAGGTTTTGATTGGACATTATGAAGGTTACGTACGATATACTTACAGAGACATCTAGAAGTTTTCAAGGAAGTCACTTTTCTTACTGGTGCAAATTGTTATCAGATAAAATGTTGAATCGCCTTTTCTAGGTTAAATTTAATTTTACAGGTTCATTTACTGAGATATGCTGCTCAATGCTTATTCTAAGTGAAGGAAAAAAATGAATTTAATAACTATCCATTTATGCTGTTTGTTATTGAAGGTTGGTCGATTACATGCATTGATCTAAAATGCCTTCAACGCCAGTAATTGACAAACACGATCTACCTGTAGTAATGACATAGTTAAATGTTAGTTTTAAAGCTTTTTTCTTTATACCAAAGTAATTACAAACATTTTTATGCTAAAGATATGAATGTGTATAGTACAACTTTTATTGAGAAAAAAATATTTTAACCATTAATTGACTAGCTTGGTTAATTACTAATGCTCCAGATCAGCGGTTCCCAACCAGCATGTTGTGACTTCCAAGGGAGTCGCGAAGAATTTCTTATAAGGGAACACATTCAAAAACATATCATTTAACAGTTTAAAAACTAAAATATGTAGAGGAAAAAAATCATTTTAGAGAAGCATCAATACTTGAGCGTAGTGGCGAATTTAAAGAGCCTGATGATCCCTCAGCATTATTACATTTTGGTTTACGGACTTGCATCCCTACAAATTGCCGCGAAAGAGTTGAAAAAAACCTCACTATAACATTATCTAAAATTGTCTGAAAGTTCGTTTTTTGAACTTCAATATCGAATTTTTTTGTGAGACAGTCTCTTAACCCCAACCCTCATCCTGAAAGATGTCATGTAATTGCGTTTTCAGGACTTAATTTTGGAAATATTTCGAGAAGTTCCAAGAACCCTATTCCATTCCCTAAACATAGCAAAGAAATGGATTTTTAAGCTTTCAATTTCGGAAAAATTTCACAGGAGTGCTTTCTATTCCTTTTGCATAATTAAAGACCGTACAAACATTCCTTTTCAGGATTTAAATTTAAAAAAAAATTCCGGGTGAGGGTCTCCGATCGTTTCGCCTTGCCATCAAAGATAATCTACTATTCTATTTCTGAAACTTAAATTTCCAAAGTTTCCTTCATATTACCCCCAATCATTCCCCCCCCCAATCACTAAAACTTGATTAAAATACGTTTTGGAGACTTCAATTCCGGAAAAATTCCGGGGGAGAGGCTACCTATCCAAACATTTGCCTAATATTTAAAGGAATAAACAAAAAATACTAACAAAAAGACTTTTTTTAAAAATATTTCTAAAATCCAGGGGGTTCCAATGGCCCCTCCTCACCCTGATTTCCCAAATGACGGACCTGAAATAAACTTTGAAACGAAATCCAGGAAGGATAGATCGTTTTATTGATTTTTAAAATATTTTTGGGGGAATACCCCATTGGATCTCCCTTTCTGCTACATATTTTCCTGGTTTTCACCTCTCTAGCCCTTCAGAAGAATGCTCGTAGTCATAGTATATATTCCATTCTCCTCCAAATAAAAATGATGACAATCAAATGACTACTCATCATCGAAGGGGGGGGGGGGAGTTCACTAATCTTGCTAAAACAAAAGGAAAAAAAAACAGTGTTTAGTTAAAATTTCATCACGTTTGGGAAGCAGAAAAGTGCTTGAACTAAATCCAATAAGTAACTTTTCTAACTTGGTTGTCCGTTTTCTGTTCAAGTCATTGTGGCAAAACAAGACGCATGTTTTATTCTGATCAACGTTTTGAATACAACCAACTTTAAACTATAATACTCAAAAATATACTGTCGTGAAATGTATCATAAATTTACATTTTCCCCAATCAAAATTGAACATTTATATCTCTCATATACAGTCGGCTTCCGCTCCAAAGCGATTCAACTTACGCGAAATGCCTATAACGCAAGTTTTTCTCGAGTAACGAATGTTAGAGCTAACGCTAATTTCTCACCCACAACACGAAAACTTTTGGAAAGGAATCGTGGCGCAAAATGACGGCTTCGCTATTTACTACTAAATATTAGTTTCGTGAATATACTTTCATCCTTTTAGCATCACTAACTGCTCTAGTTCCCACCCAGCACTAGTCAAAACATCGCTTTGTTAGTGTGTATAAATAACAACTCCACAATTTTCTTTTAATATTTTAAATTCTAAATATGAAAGGTGATGAAATATTCTGCACCAAAGCACGCTGTTTCATGCTATGTTTGTGAAGATAGAAGGAAAAAGTGAAAATTTGTGACAAGATAACGAATTCTTGAACGCTTGAAACTCTAAAAAATGGTTCGAAGGCAGTGGCGGATTTACCAGGGGGGTGGTGGAGACGACCGCCCCCTCCGTAACTGTCATTTTCGAAAACCAATAATATAGAATTAAAGGAATTACTAGCTTTCGCTATTAATTTCAATCAAGTACATTCCACAAATTTGCTTTAAATTAAGTTGAGACAGTGTAGTCGAAGATGGACAGCATTACCCACTTTTTAATTTGAAACCGAAGCTCGCCCCTCCCCTCTTTTTTTAACATTAATAATTTTTATATTTCTATATGTATCTTCCAACCTTCTTCTTCCATGGACTACACTATACTGGTATGATGATACATTTTGCTATGATTTAGAACAGTGGTTTCTAACCCTGGGGGTGATAGCCCCCAAAAGGGAGATTTAACTCTTGAGGGGGGCGATAAGTTTGTGAGGGGCGATAGGGGGTGATTAAAATTTAAAATACAGGTTAAAAGGGGGCAATTGATTCCTTCCCCCCTACATAGTGGGTTGAGGGGAGGAATATGGCTTTCACGTTTTTCAACCGCCACCCCCTTGAAAAGAATGTAAATCCGCCACTGATCGAAGATAGCTCAGCAATACTGTATAGTACTATTACAGTGTAGTGCTTTATTATTACTGCATACTGTATGTACCGTACTGTTTTTTTTCATGTATCTCTCTCCCATTGATAATTGATATTGTGCATCGTTTGAATACTGCTGTTTTTTTTAACAATATGGTAAAAATTCAGCTGTTTATGCAAGAAACGGTAATATATTGTTAAGAAATGGTCTGGAACAGTTTAAAGGGTGTTTAAAAATGTCTTAAATAATTGGATAAGTTAATACAAAATTCGTATATTGTACACGTATATTCGTATATAACACACACACACAAAATCAACTCCTTCAAAGTTTCAGTAAAGATACTAAAGTTAGTTGAAATCTATGATCTAATAAACTTTAATTTTAAAAGCACCAGCTTTGATACGGTGCTCCAAAACTTGAATTTGTTTATATATATATATGTTTTTTTTTTAATTATAAAATGAGAAAAAGCTTACTGATGATCAATTGGGTGACGGAGAATTAAGAACAGCAACAATAGTGATAATAATAATGAACAGAAATTTAAAATTAAATTTAAATTTCTTTCTATTAGAATTATGTTGTCTGAAAATTAATTTTTTTCTCTCTTTTTTCTTCAAGTCCTTATTCTATTATACCCTTCTCAAATAGTTTCAATTATGCGTGCTCAGTCATTTAAAACGAGGGGCATCATGACCGGATAATTGGACAGTTCGGGCAATTAGAGTTTGGATAACTAGAATCCTACTTTGATATAACACAAATGTAATGTATCTTCAAATTCAGAAACCTGTAATTCTGTTATGGGGGAAAAATTCACTTCAGAGAACTCATAATTTAAAAATATTGATTTTATTTTTAAAAAGCCATTTTTTGTGAAGTTATTTCTGAAATTAGCTTTTTTTGGAGTTTTAAATAGTAAAAAATGTAATAAACATCCATGGAATGAAATAACCAATGGTTAAAAAAATTATAATAACGAAAATTTAAAAGAATCGCCGTTTCTGGTTCTGGACCAAAAATGGCCGCCAGGGGGGGGGGGGATTTTGGAATGCCTCCCCTTTGTAAAATTTTTGTTTATACAATGTCTACAAGCATGCCGAGTTTCATAATTTTATCACAATTTGCAGTTTCATCCCCCGTAGCCCCCCGACTATTTCCAAGTTAGGCGAAAACTACGATCGATCTCGGGGGGGGGGGGGGGAGCTGTTCCTCCCCCTCTTTGCACGACTGGGCCCTGTTAAATGTCGTAAAAAACTATGTTTTCTTCTTCAAAATTTTAAAAGATTCGTACCACCAAGTTTTCTCTGTAATTCCATGGTAATTTTTGTGGACCTTTGTCTTGAACAAAAGGTAAAATTCCTCGTAAAGACTAAAAAAATGTGACCTTTCAAAGACAATTTTCTTTTAAACTGTCCAAGTCTGATTTAACAAACTTTCCGGTCTTTTCTATTACTATTTAGCAATTTCTATAAATGCAGCATGAAGGAAACAAAGCTTCTAAAGATTAATATTAAAAAAAAAAAAAAAAAAAAAAAAAAAAAAAAAAAAACTACATTAGATTGACAACTTTTATTAGTAGATTTAATAGCCAAAAAGAAGACATTTCTAAAATATGTTGCGATAAATTTACCGAAGTTTCCGCGGTTAAAAAGATGAACCCTTGGTATAACGAAATCATTTCTGATCTGAACTTCAAATCGAAGCAAAAATGCTCTCATCTCATTTCTCTGCAGCGGTTTTGTTTGCTTTTCCGATTCCTTCGCGCTGTCAATGCCTGAAGGCACTTGAGGGGTGTGTTTCGAACAATGAAAGACATTCCTCACTGACTCCTCTGAAGAACAATATCTCCTCCACACAAATTCCGGTTTAGAGGTCCCCTTTTCTGGATGTCGCGTAAATCCTGTCAGTTGTAAAACTAGTTTGCGGCTAAAACGTACAACGAGCATGATGCTTTTGTTCTGTTTCTTCTTCTAAGCAATTATAATTGCAAATAATACTTGCGTTGTGTTATTGTAATATAAAACAGGCTCAGGAAGGTGAGGGAATTCATCAAAACATTACATTATATATATCTGATGTACAAGAAGGGAGAACTCAACTATACACTAATTTTTTTTTTACAAATGGGAGCAACAATTTAAGATACTGAGGGAGTACATTTTCTGAGTTAGTTCATTTCTTATTATGAAAAATTTGCAATCTCATACCTTTTAGATGGGTTGGGTTTGAATCAAACACAGTGATGACAGTTTAACACACAAGTAGGCACCTTCTTCTATCACCAGGCATCCATAGCCATTTTGGGCATCCAGCACTCCACACTGTTATCAAATTGCATCAGCATCTAGTTGAAGTCACCTCTTATACACTTTCAGAATTAGCCACATGCATATTTTTCCTTTTTGGGTAGGAAACCTTGCTTCTTAGCTTTCTTTGGGGATCTCAAAAAAAAAACCCCACATGGCAAATCCTTTTCTTCTCCACTGCCTCTAACCACCTTGTTGTTCTCCTTTTTCTCCCACTGTTGCCACTCCCAAAAAGAACCCCTTTCAAAAATCTCCCCCCAGACCAACCAGTGCAGAGTTGAGTTGAAGAGAGTGGATGGGGAAAGATATGTTAGAATTGCTACAGTCAATCCCACAAATAGTATAGCAAAAGATAATTTAGTAACAATTTCCTACAGCTCAAAAATAATTGAGGTTCTAAAAGAGGTCAAATAACACTCATATATTCAAATTTTCACCTGAATTAGTTTCATATCTAATAACTGTAACTGTTCATTCACTGTTTACATATAGTTGCATCCCTAAGACATACCAACACTTTCGTCACAACCAGGGTGCAACATTTTACGCCATCTATTGGGTAAAGGGAGTTTTTTTCATAAAATGGGACACTTTTTCATTAAAATAATTCAAAAATTTTTTATACAAACTTGAAGTGGAACTTTGAGAAAAGGTGAATTTTTGACGAACCAGGAGGAGTATTCGGATTTTTAAAAAAATAGAAGCATAGCGTATAATCTCAGCTTTCTAAAGATGTTAAAATATTTTCGATAGCTTTAATTGAACAACAGTAATCAAATGAATGGTGAGCCTATTCCAATTCACAAACTAAAAATTTCCATCCCCCTTTACGAAGGTACGAGATTCGCCTCTACGCAAGTGATTTATGGCCTTTTCGGGGAAACGGTCAGCACCCCACTTGTGGGCGTGTTTCTTCTCCACCTGCTGTCCACAGATCGACTCCTAAATAGCTGTCTGGAAAGCATTTTTTTCCTTCGCTTGAGAATTGCGAGGAAAAAACCTGGCAAAAATGACGCTCTTAAATAATTTTAATTTTGCTTATTTTTAAAAAAATAATTGCGTTTTTTTTTGTGTAAAATTATGTATATAAACACAAAATTTAAGCTTTAAAAGTATTTAAATCACGATTTACATGCAGTTGCAAATCTTTGGGGGGGGGGGGATTGAGAGTTTACGTGCTTCTCTTGACGGGATAAAATAAATTGAACTCACCCATTAAATAATTTTTAATTAATTTTGTCACAATGTAACTATATATATATATATATTTTAATTGTTACATAATATAAAAAGGAAAGAATATTTGAATATACCTAGAAGAAAATTTGAACTTACCCTTATCACTTTTGTTTGCTTTTCGAGTATTATTGGAATTTAAGGACAGTGCGAAAAAAGATATGTAACTCAATGGTTTTAAACCCAAGGGTATATATTATCGCGATTTGTCTATTACTTCTTTTTTCATTGAATTAGTAATTAACATAAAAAAATACATATGTATGTGCTTACCTAGAAGAGTTATGGCGGGTCAGAAAGCAAATCATAAGTTTATGATCTGTAGCGGATTTTAGGGGTGAGGCAGCCCCCCCCCCCCAAAAGGGATAGATTACTTTAACTATTTTATTAATTATTTTTAATTGAATTGTTTTTGCATTTTTTATATAGGTTATTAACACGAAACACACACAGCATATTTCGAATAAAAGCATTCTTGTTTGCTAAAGAAGTAATACTGGAGTCAGAGGCAGAGTGGCAGAATACATTTGGTTTCGAATTCTAGGGAACGTATTATCGCCATTCGTCTACTAATTCTTTTATGAAATCAATAATCAACATTTCTAAAAAAAATGTGTAGGTTCACCTAAAAAAGTCATTTTGATCCAGGCAGCTATTTGCCAAATAATAGATTTCTTTTTCAGCTCATAAAAAATGCAAAACGATAGAAATCACATGTTGGTAGTTTCTTGGAAAAATCATGATTATTAATGGAAACGGCATGTAGTATCAATATGTTATCTCAACTGTGTCATGACTTTAAAAACAAATCAGCAACTGCTTTGAAATTCACACAGAAATAGTTTCTGAATTCTTCAATAAAACTTATGTTTTATGAAGTTATGATTTTCTTACTCAAATAATATTTTGTAGTTAAAATATAAATGAATTTATAAAATCTCAAATGTGGGATGAGTTTATTTAATAACATTGCCTTCAATGTTCCTAATTAAAACTCGCTCATTGTATAGCATCTCGGTGCAGAGGTTGGAAGTAGCGCGCTACAAGTAGCGACGCTACTGTAGCAGCGACATTTTTTAGTGGTTTGTAGTGTAGCGCACTACTTTTTTAAAAAAGTAGTGTAGTAAGTAGTTAACTACAAAAACATAGTAGTTTGTAGCGATTTCTGGAAACTACTTTTAAATAAACGGGAAAAAAAATCAAGGTTCAAACGAATTTAAACTGGCGCAAATTTTACACAAGTTCATCAGCGGATGCAATGAGAAATAAGACTCATAAAAATACCAGCTGACCCCAGGCATTTCATTTTGACGCCATTAGTCTGTTTGCCGTCGTAATTTTCATATTTCACCAATATTTATATTGAAAAAAGCACTTATTTTCGCAAAAATGAAGATATCGATGATTTCACGAGCAGAAAATTTAGTGAATTTTATATGAACAGACCGAAGATTGTAAAAAAAAAAATTAGTGAGGCTTAAATTTTCGACAGTATTCACCAAATAAAAAGAAGCTACTGAAAATGTTATAGAAAAGGATGAAATTGAACTGTTCTGGAGGATTTACAATAAATACGAGCATTACAGTGTATGAGATCGGACATTTTTATTAGTGTCTTCTGATGAGCTAATTTATCAATCTTTTTTTGTTCAATCCTCTTACGGTGTGTGTGTATTGGGGTGCCCCCCCCTCAAAAACAAATCGAAATTTAATTTTTCAAGTCGCACACTCTCTTATATTTTATCCTTTTACGTCAAAAAAAAAAAAAAACATATAATTTGAGCAACGGCAACAAGTGCCGATTATGTCTGAAAGTGTGAACCAGCATTTGTGAATGCTAGGCCAAATTAAAATATAATGTTTTTTTATAAACTCAAAATTTCTGTTGATAAAACGTTGCTCCTATACCCCATATACGCAGCACAAAAACATTTATTCAAATTTAAAACCATTTAGATATCCCACATGTGGCCTAACATTTATAATTTTCTTCAAAAAATTAAGTTTTTGATACATATTTTCAGAAATGCAAGATTTTACGAAATTATGAAGCTGAAAAGTATAAACAGTAAAGTAGAAAAGTAGGTAATTAGCGTTAAATAGAAATTTTTGTTTTCCTCCGATTTTTAAGTCTCCCACATAGTACTCTAAGATATGGATTTTTTCCAGGTTGAGTTAAATTTTTCATTTAAAATATATTATTCTTTTATTATTCCTTTGTAATTGTTGATCTGTAAATGTGTTCGCCAGTAATTTTTAAACTTGATATATTCTATTTAAATTTATATATAATTTTTTAAAAGATGACTCGAAACAAAATCAATTTTTTAAATAAAATTATAAATTTTAAGTCAAGTGCGGCAGATCTATATGTTTTTTAATTTGAATAAATGTTCTTGTGGCGCATGTGGGGTGTGGGGTACAGGGGCAACGTTTTATCGACAGAAATTTCGAGGTTTCTTTTTTCGATTTGGCCAACCATACAAGTATTGTTTTACACTTTCAGGTGCAAGTGGGCACGGGTTGGCATTGTGCAAATTATATGAGACGTTTTTTCACGATTGTTTTGACACAAGAGGAAAAATACAAGAGTCTATGCGACTTGAAAAATTGACTTTCATTTTTTGAGGGACAACCTATTGTGTATGCTTTTTATTTACTTATTTTTTGGAAAGTAGCGAAGTAGCAACTAAATTTTAAAAGTAGTTTGTAGTTGCTACATTTTGAAAAAAGTAGTTGTAGTTAACTACATTTGTAACAAAGTAGTTGTAGTTCGCTACAAAAAAAAAATGTAGTTTTTCCAACCACTGTCTCCGTGACATTAAATTGGGTTTAGTATTTAATTGGCTTGAAACGTTGAAGATGTTTTCCGTCCACATTCAAAATATATTAGTGCATAATATTCCTATATTTAGAAGTAGATTCATTGACCGCAAAACCATTTAAAAATAAAGTCATTAAAACTCTATTGCTAAACATTGAATAGGCGGGGGGGGGGGGGGGGACTCAATTTTCCGTGCCTCCTCCAAAAGATTTTTCTGTAGCCTGTCCGTTTTCAGCTTATACGAAACAGCATGGTAGATTAGCGTGGTCCAAAATAGGCCTTTTTATTATTTTTTATTTTATTGGTTTTACTCTCCCATTTGGTTTCACCTATGTAAAAAATAATGATTGTGAAGTTTGAGCTCATAATTTTAACATTTAGAGAGAGTAGCTTAACAGCCTCGAAGTTCTGCGTTTTTCCATCTTATGCTACGAATGTAGGTAGAAATAAAACGGATGCTATTAAAGTTATGTAATTTCATTTCATGGCAAATACACAAAACTTTCCAATCTTTCAAAATCCAAACTTCTAAGATTGCAGATAAAACGTAATAAACTGGGGTTATAATAAGCGAGCTTGGGCCACAGGGGACATTTTTTTGCGTATGTTTTCCAAAGTGTTTCCAGAAATAAAATTATTAAATTCATACTTCATACTGTAATAAAAAATATTTTTGATGATTTTTTAATCTCTTATGGCAGTGATGCCAAACCTTTTTCTACTTGAGAATGCACCTCATATTAAAATGGTTCTCGCGGTTCAGAACATAACTAAAATTTGAAAATGTTCAACATTTTTTTAAATAGCATGTGAAAACGAGGAAAAAATAATGAAAATTAAAAACCAATAATTGGTGTAATCATTACTTGATGCATCTTTTTTTAATTGCATCAGTTTATCAGAAACCAATTCTGAGTATTTAGCTCAATTTTTGACGTTCTCATTAAACGTGCTTTTCGATTTGTTGAGTTTATAGAAGACCACGGGCCACACGTATCAACTTCACACATCGTATTTGCCCCTCGAGCCGCAGGTTGGGTGCTACTGTTCTTATGGTATAACTTTTACACTGTTCCGATTCATTAGTATTCTTTTCGTGAAACATTTAGCGTAAACAAAAAATCTGAAAAGAAAACCTGAAATTTATTCAAAACTCTTGCTTTTAAAAACATACATAAATCAACTACTACGCACAAATTCGAAAAGAGAAAAAAAGGACATTAAAAAAAAAAAAAAAAAAAGGTAAGTAATGATTCAAGACTGCAATCTTTGATTAAAAAACTTCAGAAACAAATTTGATTTTCTTTTTCGAACGCTTTACTAATTCTAAAATTTATCCTATGAATTAAAACAGTATGTTCCAAGTCCGAAAAATACGTTCCCTGATAATTCGCATCGATAAGTGGCGGGGGGGGGGGGGGGGGGGGGGGGGGTTAAGGATTCTGTCATTTCCATACAGCTTGACAAATATGGAAATTAATGCGGAAAACTTTTCATAATCATTCTTTTTCCGTTACTTTTATTTCGATTCACGTTTCTACAAATGAATTATAATTTATCATACCAGTGTGTTTAATTAAATCAGGATAAATTTAATTGATTATTAAATTTACTGACTTCTGGTTAGAAAGTTAATGATGGTGCCGCAGCGGCCAATGAAGTTCTTAAACGTAATTTTCATAATCGACTTTTAAAATGTGAAGCAGAGGCTGAAATAGATCAAATGCTACAGAATATAGATTGCAAAAGATCAAAATAATACTGGAATATAACTGTTTTCAAAAGTAACAGTTTTGCTTTTATTCGAAAATATCATTTCAAGTCCAAGTCGTTTCTTTAAAATTGGGAGGGGGGTGGGGGGCCTTGTTTTGGCACATTCCTCAAATTTTGAATAATTGTTTCATTTTGGTGAGTTCAGCCAGACTGCAAGAATTTCGCGCCTGGTGCTGGCGGTAATATTTGATGAACAAGAGCGGCAAATTCGAATCGCAACGTGATCCATAATTTGTTTTATCAATCCTGCGAATGCTTTTGATTTGCAGATTGATAATGCTGCATTTCGAAGGAAAATGAAATGTTAATAATCCTACTGCATATCCTTCTTGTGCATAAAACGTAGCATGTGAAAGCATTTTAATAAATCAAATTTAGAAAACAAATAACGAATATAAAATTAACAAAATTTCGAGTTTTAGTGCGTAAGGAAAGGAAAGTTAGGCACAAAACACCGATTGTGTAGAAGATTTCGGTCGAAACTAAAATGAGCTAAAAGAATCAACGCAAAAATTGTATGTGGTCATCCAAGACTATACACGGACCCTCTTCCCCTGCCAATAAATTTTGAGCGGTGACAGCATAGAGGGGAAGACGTCCCCCAAAACCTGTCGGCCGCTCCACGTAGAGGGGGAAGTAAAACGCTACAGCTTTCTCTCTTTCTCTTCCGAAAGCTAGAAATTTTCTGTCTGATGAGTCCTCTTAACTGTTTTAGTTATTTTTCTGAAAAATGAATTTTTTTTTCTCGGGAAATAGTTTCATCTCATGAGTCATGGAAAGTTATAAGCAGAAGTCATGGGAAATCATGAAAAGTCATGGATTTAAAAACATGAAACGGAGCAGATACCTTGCATGTACCAAATTAGTCATTCGCTATATTAATTTGTTTTTGCTTATGGAATGATTTATTTTAAATTCATAATTATACTTAATGTGGATGAATTTACAATGTTAAATGAAAATAAATTTACAAGTCCCAAGCAGGGGCGGATACAGAAAAATCTTTTGGAGGGGGCCCGGGAAATTGAATAGCACTCCCCCTGCCACATCCCACATACGATGTTTCATAACGAAGTTTTCATTACTTTATTTTTAAATGTTTTTCAGGGTTCGCGTTTACGCGCTATAGCGGGTTTTTTACGCAAATTCGCGGGAAAGGGACGCAACTTCCGCGAAAATTCGGGTCCTAGGGACCCAGAACACCCAAAAGATAAAAACCAGAAAAAAAATTGTGGAAAATGCTGAAGATTTATCTAGTGAATGCTTTTAAGCTTCAATGACCAGGAGAATCAACATAAAAGGATTAAAATGACCCTATCTCTTTATCAGCTATTCAAACACACCCCTACTGTTGACCAGTCAATGGAATTTTAGTGATAAGACTGGAGCTTACAGTGACCTCCTGGGCAGAGCTGAAGGAGCAAAATATTGCAAGTTCATAAATAGCCCGTTGTACTGTATTCTAAGAATAAGTTCTCCCAAAACTTTTATCTTGGGGAAATTCCTGAAAACAACAATAAAGATCAAAAGTAAGAGTGGTTTCAATGCAATCTTCAGGATTGATACAGGACAACTGAGTAGTAAAAGCTTATTTATTTTGCATTCACCTAACCAGAATTACTTTTGAAAATTATTATCTTGCATCCTCAATAAAAGGATGGGTGAAAAAAAAATGGCGAACATTTTCCCGATGGCGCAAAACACAAAGTTCTGAACTTAACATTTTTCTTGTTAAATTACTTATGAATGTGAATTTTATACAAAAGCACTTTAACCTTGTTCATTTTCTAGTAATTCACCTATTTCTGAGGGGCTATTTTTATTTGGACTTGCAAAAGTCACGTATTAATCGATCGCGCCATTTTGAAAATGGCGAAATTTTAAAAGTAGCACCAAAGCCAACACAAATATTTTAAAATAGTCAAAATGAAGTCAAATTTTCTAATTTAAGATTGAAAATGAGCAATTTTCATACTCATGTGAGAAAATGTTTCGTTTTTGCGATCGCGATTTTTGCGTTGGGTTAATTCGCTTGCAATTTTTTTCTATTTCTATGAAATTGCCATTGATAATTGATGGAGGGGGGGGGGGGGGGCTGTTTGCTTTTTTTCACCTAGAAAAATGTTCATGAAAGCAAAGGTTAAGGGAGTGCTTTCTGCTTGATCAATCAAAGGCATTTATTTTTTATTTCATGGTAAGATCCAACTTTAAAGTAAATTTTGAGTTTACCTCATTTGTAACTGACTAAATAGTTTCTCAAATAGCTAAATCTTGCAAGTGTATTATTTGAACATATGATAATCACAGAAAAAAAGGGCAAAATTAACCAATTTAGTTTATTTCATACCTTTTTCAAATAACTATGTGGATAGTTTCTTTTCCCTAAGCATAAATAGTTGTATATTATTCAATTATGTGCTAAGATTTTCTGTTTAAAATTTAAGGGACTCATTTTTTCCGCCAAAGGACCCAAATCTATTTCATTAATGGGTCCTTGGGACCCAAGTTATGGATAGTTGAGCGCGAACACTGTTTTTACTTTTTTTAGGATCCCTTCAAGCTAATGTTCTACTTCTAAATACATAGATATTATGCACTAATATACTTTGAATGTGGGCGTAAAACATCTTTAATGTTTCAAGCCAATTATGTCTCAAAGGTGCTATACAATGAGCAATTTTAATTAGGAACATTGTCATAATCATATTAACTCGAGAGGGAAAGATTATTCAATAAACCCATACTTCATTTGACTTATTATAAATTTGTCATTTAATTAAGAAAATCATTGCTATGCAACATATAAGTTTTATTGAAGATTTTAGGACTATTTCTGTGTGAATTTCAAAGCAGTTGCTGATTTGTTTTTGAAGCCATGATACAGTTGAGACATGCCGTTTCCATTAATATCATGGTTTTCCCAAGAAATTACCATATGATTTCATTGCAATATCATTTTGCATTTTTTATAAGCTGAAAAAGAAATCTACTATTTCACAAATTATAGCTTCCTAGATCAAAATAACTCTTGGGCATGCCTACACATTTTTTAAAGAATGTTAACTACTGATTCCACTGATCCCATCAAAGAACTAATGGACGAATCGCGATATTACGTTCCCTTGAATTCCAAGCCAGCGAGTTAAATGTATAAAGCCACTCTGGGAATTGGACTCCAGTATTACTTTAGCGAACAAAAATGTTTTTATTTAAAACATGCACTGTGTGTTTTGTATTCTTATTAACTGTAAAAAAAAATACACAAGAGAAGTCATTTAAAAATAATGAATAAAATGGTTAAATAAATCTGAGCCCCACCCCCCCCCCCCCCCAAATCCGATACTGCACCCACGATAGATTAATGTTTTCGATTCTAAATTAGCATAAAATTCAAATTTATCGGTTAATTTTTTTAAACAAATATTCGGTACTTGCCAAAATATGGTATTCGTTGTTATTGGAATTCTCTAGTATATATTCTACGTTTTATAAAACCAATATACCTAGCCCATATAGTTCATCATTGAGAAAATATTCTCTAGTTTTGGATCAATCCATTCCAAACTTAGAAATGAACTAGGTTTACAAGAGGCTTCAAAAACTAGTATTTTCAAGAGAAATAGTTTCAGACCTAAATGCTAACTAAATACAGTATAACTGCAATTTAATGATTTTTCTCAATTTAACGATACATTTCACTGGTCTGGATATGACTGCATTAAGTGCCTATGCTCCTGAGTTTAACAATAACTTTTTCCAGTCCCTTAACAATCGTTAAATCAAGGCTATTATCTATTTTATTTAAGCGTAATATAGCAAATCAAACCATACAAATGTATTTCCAACTATGAAAAATTAAAGGACAAATAAATTTTCCATCTTTTTAGAAAAATATCTTTGTTTTATTAGTAGCTCTTTCATTCTACTCACAAGGAGCTTGTTGAACCCAACTTACCTTTGAGATTTTTTATTGTGCACTAATTTTAAAAATCTATAGTCAAAAATTTTCCTTAGTTCTTAGCGTATGAAATTAAAACTTATTAAACTAAGAATCATTTGTAAAGATAATTTTGTTATCAACATAAATTTTAGATTGGTAAAGATTTTTGATGATTATGTCAAAAAATGGATTTTTGACATGACTATAAAACTGTTTAAAACCCCTAACTGTCAAAAACTTGAGAGCCTTTGATTGTATCACTTTTTTCTGCCTGTATAAGCTCCTTTTCTTTTTTGTTTAAAGCGTTTGCTCGTAGCTACAATATGGAAAGTTTATTGCAGTGGCAGCTCGTGCCTTAATTTAGCGTGTGGACTCGCTGTATAAAGCTTTCTCAATAATATTTATACACATACAGAAACAATGGAGAGGACTGCAGTTAGTAATGCTGAACAATATAAGATAGTCCTTATTGCAGTTGCTTCATTTTAAATTTCGCTTCTATTTCAAAGTTGAAATTGTTTTAGAAACTTATCCACTTGAGCATTTTTTTGAAAATTCAAGGTAAACAACCTAAATTTATAGACAAGACACTCACCCCACGCATCTAGTAATAAACAACACACAGCATTAATTAAACTACTACATTACTCTTTATGCCAACACCAGCACATCATGATCACGCAGAAGCATTAACTTTCGTTTTACCATGCTTCCTTATATCAAATTACAAAATTGGTAACTATTTTTTTCTAGAAGCAGTTTCCTCAATCGCTAGTATATTCATCAGATATCAAAATTAGAAGTAACTTCAATTTTTATTGTGTGAAACTACATCACAATACCTAGAGGTCACATCACATTCATAGCATTTTTAAAAACATTTCAATAAAATATGTAATTCTTTGGAATCTTTATATGCGCTTACTTTTTAACCAATAATTATTTTTCATACCCTTTAATAATATCAAAACACTGAAGAATATTTCAATTTTTTAAAAGTTTAAATTTTGAGATCTTGAATTCAAATTATGGTTTTCACTATCGCGGATTACATTAGGAGGAGTTTCTTTTTTCTACTAATGGCTTTTATCGCAACTATAGTTTGAATGTCTGACGTCAAAATTCAAATGAATGCCTGGGGCTGGATGCTGGATATTATGTGTTGGATATGGATACTATTTTTGCATAAAAAGGATTGTGTAAAGTCCTGAAGGTCGTTAATAAATAATTCAATTCCGAGGCACATGGATGCCTGCATTACTGTCAGCCCTGCTTAAACGGGTAAAATCTCTCGGAACTGAATTTATAGATGTAATATTATATATATCCCCGCTTAATCTAATAATTTCTTTGGATAATCGAATAATAGTAATAAGCTTTTGTATATATTTTTGCTGAAATTTTTTTTTCAATATATTAAAAATAAATTGAATAAGCTCAATTATTGATGTAAAAACTTAAAATATCATTTTTCAGCAAACAATGGGCGGGAAAAACAACATTAATTTTTCATCAAATCATTTCCACTATTCTATCTAGTTTCTTTTATAGTTACCAATGCCATTACCAACAGACAGTCGATAAATAAATTAAAAAATACAACAAAATATTAACATTGCAGAAAATAAGAAATTGATGATTATTGATTACGTAAAACGGGGTAATTGAATTTAAAAAAGTGTTCTCAAAACACCCTGAGCAAGTAATCCACTATCATGGACTCCAAAAAATATGAACTGAAAAAAGGTGTCGAAACAAAGATTTAATACCTCAAGTTGTCCGTTGCATATTTATAATTTTCATACGTGCTTGTACTATATATACTTAGTTATTATACTGTTTCGTTAGAAAAATAAAATCAAAGGCATACGTCATTCAACGTTCAAGTGAAAACAATAAGCAATTCATGATTGCTCAAAAACAGTTCGAAATCGAGAAAAAGTGCACCTAGTGTGAGTGACCTAAAGCCAATAACTTTTTAAATAATTAAACTAGAATGTTGAAATACTCTTCATAAAGTTTGAAACAATCTGAAATTTTAAAATAAACAATAAAAAAAATCGAATAGTTTGGTCATTTTTGAGGTTATGTGGCCCTATGCCTTTAAATACTTAAAGCGATGTACCGGATCAAATAGAAATAATTTAGGTTTGTTCCACCTTAGAGTACTACAGAATAGAAAACACATATCGATAAGACCTATTATACAATTAATACTTATTTTCGCCAAATATCAGAACAAAGAAGAAAATTGAATAGATCTAGCCCAATTGAAGTTTTTTTTGTAAAAGTTTCGGACCAATTCAGATCTTTTCACACTCGAAACCAACTATTCAAAAACAAGTTTTGCATTCAGAAATTCCAATCATATTAGTTCTAAACAGGAAAATAGAAATATGCATGCGATGCGATGCAGTAGAATCAGAGGAAACCCATAAAATGGTAAATGCCAATTCCAGATACTGACAGCCGTTTAAGATTAAAAATAAATAAAAAGAAGGACGGTGGAAAACGATAAGAGCACTTTTTTTCATTCAGTGGGCTAGCCATTTTTTGCCCTTTTTTGACTGTTTTTTCGTACAAGTGACGTGAGGCAAATCCTTCCCCACCTGCTATTGCCCTTCTACTATGTTGGGTAAAGCTATTTTTCGGAGGGCTAGGGAGCTGGAGCCCACGCAGCAAAAATCGGAGTGACACAGACTTGCCGTTTTGATCTCTGGTTGAATCGTCGTGATTGGTTAGGAACAGAGGTATGGCAAGTCAGTCGAGGGGCAAACCAGTCGCAGCCCCAAGAATCATTCTCAGAACTTGCAAGCGCAAACGCTAACAGATGGAAAACTTTTCACATTTTAGAAACGATATGCAGAGTGTTAGAGATTTAAAATGTGTTTCATGTCCCCAATTCATTGTTTGTTTCTTTTAAATTTTTTAGCGAAATACTAAACGTTATTTTGACATGATCTATTTAGCTGTATACAACTTTTCTAGGTGGGCCTGGCCCACCCGGCCCATAATGACGAGCCGCCACTGGTTTATTGATAGGTTTTTCAAGAATGCTTACATTTTTGCTCAGACTTTCGACATTTCATTCCATTCATTCACTTTACCAATAAAAAAACAACTTTTACTTCATATTTTTGACATATAAATGAGCGGTTGATTGTGATTTTTGCTTATAAAAAAAACATGCAGACCAAACTTATGTTTTAGCCGCAAATTCGCTATATATGGCTTTGGTATAAATAAGAACTGGCTCAAAAAACAAATCTAGTTTTGTGCTTCAAAAAAAAAAAAAAAATTAAAGATGTGTTATTGAATTGCAAATTTATCAGAAATAAATCTAAATAAATAAGTTACCGCCCTATAGCCAGGACTAAGGCAGAAATACACTGCCAACTCAGTCAATTCCAGCCGAGGACTGCAGTTTCGTGCTTATTAGCACTCATCAGCCCGGCATAGGAGTAACTGAGCTGGAGGTGGAAAACCTCTTAAGGAAGCCTAGAGTGCCAAACAAACTGGTAGCTAATACAGAATTAGCACTGACCAGACGAGTGACCGAAACAATGGTTTGGTTCAACTCTAATTTTGAAGGCAAGGCAGGTATGTTCAGTAAATTACCGCCCGGGGGTAATTTACTGAACATACATGCCTACTGATCTACTGAACTTACCTAATAGGGCGGTAATTTACTGAACAATGCTAAATGCTATTTGTATTCATGCCAGATAAGAGGGCAACAATTTATGCCGTACCCATAGAGTTGAACTTGAACCACCTACAATGCTTTAATAACTGCATACTGGCGTAGAATTCACAAGTATGCAGTTAAAAAGATGAATTCCTAACATTTAATCTTTACAAAATTAGCACATATTTTTAAGCACATAATTCAAGTGCAAAAGCGAGGCTTTAAATTAAATTGTAAACACAAAAAGCTGCAGATTTTCGGACTACCAAAGAAAGAAACTATATTTTTACATTTATGGACATTTAGCATTCCTTTTAATTGTGATGCATAACATGAACGCATTTTTTTTCTTTTTACATTCAATTTTACGAAGCTGAAATTATGCTTTTTATACAACTGTTCAGTTGTGATGTTTTTAAGCATTCGTACGAAATGCGAGTCATCAAAACTCCGACTTCACAATTAGTTAAATAACAAATCATTTACTTTCTAGTAAAAATCGTAAAAATTGAACTCAGTGGCGCAACAACTCATGGGGGCCAAGGCCTACTGTGTCCATCTCAGTTAAGTATATAGTAGCTCACTAGAATTTTACCATCAAGTGTGTTAATCTAGGAATCAAATAAACACGAAAACAGAAAAAGAGAGATAAAAAAAGGTATTTAATTACATTAGTTAAGTACAAAGACATCAATAAAATACTTTGAAAGGAAAAACGAGAAAAAATAGAAACAAAAAAACTTTTATACTAGATTGGAACTTACTTGTGTTTACCTGGAAGGACAACTATTCGTCTAATTTCAAAAGTGGCAAAAATCTTTAATACTAAATGAAGAAAATGAAAATTGCACTGAAGCTTGAATTAATTAAAGAAACCTAAGAGCATATGGCATACAAAAATCTTTGAGGGTCGAAGAAATCAAAACAATCACTTCAGCCTCGCACCAAGCACACCTCCCCCTAGACAACGTAGTGCTCAACTGAAATAAACGTCAGTTTAGCAGCGAGTTACACTTTAATTCCGTCCACGGTCTGGTGGCGCTTTAAAAAACAAAATGTCATCTTCTTCTCAGCCTTAAGATTTATTTATTTATTTATTTATTTTTTGACTACAAGTTCTTCAAACTGCAAATAAAATACAAGAAATAACACCTGCCTCTTAAACAGTCAACTAAAAGGGTATTTTGATTTTATCAAAGAGTGTTCTAAGAATGGGTTTGAATGTTCAGTTACTTCTTTTTTGAGGGATTATCAACATTTTCCTCTTCTTCCTTTTAAATCCTTCATGTATAGGCGGATTTAAGCCGAAAATGTTGGGGGTGCAACAATAACAGGGATCTAGATGGGGGGGGGGGAGGGCGAGGTATTCCCGAAGCAACAAGGCAGTTGCGAAATCAGAAAATAATTTCAGGGCGGGGCGCACTTTTAAGTCAAAAAAAAACGCGATTTAAACCATATTTACTTTGCGTTCGACGAACCTCACCGGTCTACCGGTAAGTAACCTGTACTAACCGGATCGTTCTATGATCAACCGGTTACCGCATCGGCTGCCATTCTAAGCAGTTGATTGGTTGATTGGAACACGTGATCACGAGCTGTCACGTGATTAACCCTTACGAAAATGGTTGATACAGCTTTATAGAATTCTATAGAAAATTATACAGAAGTCTATAAGAAAGTTCCTATAGAAATTATTTCTATATAATTCTATAGATATAGAATTATATAGAAATAATCTTTCATATAGAACTTGAGAATGAAGTTTCTATAGAGAATTTCTTCTATAAAGTTCTATAGAAACTGCTATAGAATTTGAGCATAAGGTTTCTATACATAATAAATTCTATAAAATTCTATAGAATTTGTTCAGAAAACTTCCCTTACTGTAGAATTTTGTAAAAAGTTGAGAATTCGTTCATTTTGTTTACAATTATAGTTTTTATTAGTGTTTATATAGTACTTCTAGTTTGGAAAGCCTAAAAAGCTCTAATTAATTAGGAAGTTTAATCCCTAAAATGAAATGGTTTAATTCCTAATTAATCTATTTTATTTTAAGAATAATTGTTTTAACAATTAGTTATTTGTTAAGGTCATATTTTTTATTACAAGGGCGGATTGTAGTATGGTCTTTAATAATAATACTGTTGCATTTTGTCATAGTTCCGATGAAAAAAATCAAACTTAATTAAATTAAAAAAATATACTCATAAAAGATTAAAAATT
Source organism: Uloborus diversus (assembly GCF_026930045.1). Taxonomy (NCBI): domain Eukaryota; kingdom Metazoa; phylum Arthropoda; class Arachnida; order Araneae; family Uloboridae; genus Uloborus; species Uloborus diversus. The sequence goes on along the minus strand of NC_072733.1, from coordinate 87,815,516 downwards.
ATTTATTATTTACAATGTTTAAGTTATTTTATAGCGAAATGGGAAGATTGGGCGCCGGGAACATTGGGCGCCGAGCGTTTTGGGCGCCGGGAACTTTGGGCGCCGAGCGTTTTGGGCGCCGGGAACTTTGGGCGCCGAGCATTTTGGGCGCCGGGAACTTTGGGCGCCGGCAAGCGAATTTTGAAACCCTCTCAATTACAGTGCATTGGCGAAATTCGGAAGCTGCCAAAATGGTTGGCGAGAATTTCGCAGTGCTGCTCTTTGCGGAGCGCAATGCTGCTTATGCTCTGCTCCTCAAGCGCCTCTGCTTGCAACCTGTGTTTGAAAACAAAGTTCATTGTAATAGTCGCGATTGTCATAAAGTTCTGTATCCCCAGTAGCACAACAATTTTGGCCAATATCGGTCGAGTATTGGCCAAACCTGGCATGCGTCGCCGTATGTCGGACGATTTTACCCGATTTTGGCCAATACTGGGCAGTATTGGCATCCCGATACTGAAAAAGTGAAAAGGCTTTATAAAACGTTTTTTAAAAGGAAATTTTGTGTTTAACATATAGGTAGAACTGTTCTAAGACTTTTTCCAGTAAATTTGGTATTTGAAACTTCTGATTAAAGAAACTGACAGACCTCGCTATTGGCCGATCTAGTCCAATACTGTATAGGCTTGGCCAACTGATACTGGTCAAATCAGAAAAACTTAATCAGCGGTTACTTTTCAGAACATTTCGCAATTTCCTCCCAAAAGAATAACATGAATAACAGACATTTTGACGAAATTTAGCACTGCAAAAGTATATTTGGAAATTTACGCTTCCTGTCTAATGTCCAATGCTGTCCGATACTCAGCAACATTGGCCACCTCAATTATTTAAGTGCATTCAAAACAGTTTTCTTGCAAAGCATTTTGAAATTTAATGCGTGGGTACAATTGGGAGAAGTTATTTTCCAATAACTTCGGAACCTATCATCCAGATAAAGTAATCTACGGTTTTCGCTTCATCCAACATTTGCCGATCTTATCCGATTCTATGCAATATTGGCATTCTGAATTAAAATATTACTTTTAAAATAGTTTTTTTAGTGAATATTTTGTTCTGTAATGTGTTGATAATAATGTGAAAAATGATACTGAAATAATTTAGGAATCTATTATCCACAAAAACGAAACGTAAGGAGGTTCGGTTCTGCCGACATTGGCCGAGCGCATCCGATGCTGTGCTGTATTGGTATTCTGAATGGGAAAATTACGTTTAAAACTTATTTTTTGCAAGACATTATAAATTTTTATACGTAGGTACAATGAAAAAAAGTCATTTTACAATAATTTATCGATCTATAATACACGATACTGAAGTGTACAGCGTTTATCTTCTGCCGACATTATCCGATCGCATCCGATACTGTGCTGTATTGACAGTCTGAATTAGAAAATTACTTTTAAAACATATTTGTTGAAAGGCATTTTGAATTTTAATGTGTAGGTTCAATCAAAAAAAGTCATTTTACAATAATTTATCGACTTATATAATCCACGATACAATGTACGGCGTTACACTTCTGTCGACATTGGCCGATCGTATCCAATACTATGCTGTATTGACATTTTGAATTAGAAAATTACTTTTAAAACAGACTTTTTGCAAGACATTTTGAATTTTAATACGTAGGTACGATAAAAAAAAAGTCATTTTACAATAATTTATCGATCTATAATACACGATACTGAAACGTACGGCGTTTTTATCTTCTGCCGACATTAGCCGATCGCATCCGATACTGTGCTGTATTGGTATTCTGAATTAGAGAATTACATTCAAAATAGTTTTCCTATTGGATGTTTGCTGCTTCTAATAAGTGGATAAAATTGAGAAAAATTATTCTGAAATAATTTAGGAAACTATTGTCCCCGTTAAAGAAATGTATGGAATTTCGCTTTTGCCGACATTAGCCGATTCCATTCGATATTGTGCTGTACAGCCAGCGCTCTCTGATGACGCATGCGCAGAGCCGGGAGTTCTCTCGCTTCGCTCCGTCGAAGGACGCCAAACGCCATTGCTGTTATTTGCTTAACTCGTTCTGTGGGTAAGTTTGAAATCGTTTTGTATATTGAATATAATTGCAAATTTCTTTAAACTAGAATTTGAAATGTGTTATACTTTTTGCATCCACTCTTTGTTCAATACACATAGTGTTCTGAATACCCGAAAAACCTTCCAAATTTGCTTGTGCTGAGTTTGTGATTGTTTTATGATGTCAATAGCGTGGGGGGAGGCATTTCAATTAAAACTTTTTAGCATGTGATATCCTTTATTATAAGTCGTTCCGTTTCACGTTTTGAGAATCGAGCTATATTAACGTTATCGCTAACACTTACAAAAAAAAAAAAAAAAAAAAAAGACGCCCGAAGTTTTGCTTTGTTTTATATTTTCTTATCTTGCAGAGAATTCATATAGTATAGGGAAATTGCATTTTAGGCTGTTTTCAGGCATCGAGCAAGATAAAAACATATAAATATTCTTTTTTTTCCCTTAAAAATTCTTCCCGTGCTCTTGAAAAAATAAGTTAGAATATAGTTAGAATAATTGTCATTTACTGTCAAGTATAACGCTTTTTTGGTAGGCAATATAAGTAATTAATTTATGTCAACAACCAGTTAATATATTTAACAATTCAGTTTTGAATCAGATATGTACAATTTCTGAACATTTTGAGGCTGCGAGGAAAAAAGATGGAAACTTTGATTCTTTACTAACATTTTTTTTTAAACAGTGATGTTTTGATGAAAATAATTTCATGAATTCACAAATATTTTCAATATTTCAAGTGCATATAACATATTACTTTTCAGGGAAATCCAAACTCAGGAAATGAATAGGTACCGTAGCAAAAGAGGGTTGTAGTAAGTTTATGCTCTCTGACACAGGTTTTTTTTTTTTTTTTTTTTTGGTGCACTTAACAGTAGTTGGCACTTGACATCAGTTTAAGAAAGTAAAGGTATTGAGTTATTAAAGTAAACATAAATAGTATCTTTATCTCTGTTGTGCTGTGTATTTTCTCTGTATTGCGATTCCAGCAGTTGTATACTAAATTGTTCAAAGTTTTATGTAATATTAAATATTTATTTGCAATTGGATATATTTGTGATTTGTGCTTATCCAAGTTGTTTGAGATTATTGCAATATAATGGCTGGAAGTGAAAAGATATTTAATTCTATAATAATTGCTTAAAATTGTATCTGTAAAAATTATCATAACCACAAAAGATAACATAATCTAAAAGGTTACTTATTACATCATCCTACTTGCTGGAGTAGTAATTGTTTGTTAGTATTTTAAATAAAAGCATATATGCCTTCAAGATTTTGATGCATAGAAAAATGCTCAACTAACTACATAGATTTGAGGAAAAGAAGAAATCTCTTCAACTAACAAAATCCCTATAATAGCATATTATAGTGTATGTTGTTATTATATTTTCTCATTTTCAAAAACAAAATTTGAAATGTTTTAATATTTGCTATTTTATATCTAAATGTGAAAAAGATAATTTATAATTATAAAGAGTATTTTGATATTATGGCAAATATGAATTTAATGTAAACTTCTCATTAATATCTTTCAGTAATTTTATTTGTTTGCATCTGTTAAAAAAATTGACTTTTTCGATTACATAATTTTTAATTTTGTCTCAAGAATTATAGTTCAAGGTTAGGAACTTGATAAAAGTTTAAATAGTTGTACAAGACTTTCAGTTGTATGTTGCCATGGTTCACTGATATAGGTATATCTATCTATATATGATATTTTTCATATTAATTTTCGAAACTAGGATAGAATGCACTGTAATTTGGTAAAAAATAAAATGCATGAAACATAATAGTAATGTTTATTATTTAGGTTTGTTTAATTACTGCCTTTTTTAATATCTATGATTTTCCCTGCCAGAGGTTCAAGTTGTGCCGCCCGTATGACCTCTTGATCTTTTCAGCAGGGAATCCTCTCTCATCAGGCTCTAGAGATGAATGATACCTGTTTGTCCACACAACAGAGGATCTTAGACCGTCTGGCTTCGAACCCGCAACCCTTTAGTCCACTTCACTGATCCATGATTTGGTAAGTTTGCTCAATAGTAAAGCCAATTATAAAAAGTTTTTGTACCGCGATTTTTTAAATTTTCTGTCGGACCAGTGATAAAAACCTTCCAATTGGGAAAACATAAAATTAGAGCAATGGCTAAAATGTACACATATTGTTAAAAAATAGACTGTTGTCCAATATTGAGAAAAATGTGTAGTCTTTACCTTTTTTTTTTAGTTTTTAGATACAATTTCACTTATAGCAGAATCTGTGCTAAAATTTTTTTGCAAATTTACTTCTTGGTTGGCAATAATAAATTAAAATAGCTTTCTAGTTTTTTTTAAATAGAAAACATTTATCTGTTTTTGGAAATGTTAAAGCATTTCCATGTAACATAGTAAATTTATCTATGTTTAGAAAAATTATTAAGCTGAAACAAATCATCTAAATTGATAATTTCTTTCCTGATACATGATTTGATAGGTGATTAATCATAGATCAAGAATCTTGTATTTGGGTCATTCCAAAATTAATGCAACATTTAATGTCCAAGACTTTAAGTTGTAGGGTTGTTCTCAAAAGGTGGGAACAAAAACATTGCTTTTGAGCCATTTTTAAAATTTTGGAATTTGAAATCGATTTTGCTTTTATTGCATAGCATGCATACCTAGAACATCATACACAAACACAAAAAGACAGCAAGTATTTATGCAATTTAATAAATAGCAAGTTTAATGATCGGTCCGTAGGTAACAGATTTTGGACATACAGTTGTCCGGTAGGTAACAGATTTTGGACATCATCATAATGAAAGTTTCAGTTTTTGAACTTTTCCAATGAAAATGTTATCTATTTTTAAATTCTGCAATGAAAAATAGAGGATTTATGAAGTACATGAGTGACCTTATATACTGGTCTTTAAATAATAAAATTTTGTTATGGTTTTGTAGAATCCAAAAAAAAAACATCCATTTTGCCAGCGCAGGTGATCAAGTCTTCAAAACCGACGCTGTTGGCGAAAACCTGAATTCCTCTCTGGTAACCCTTTGCATATTGTACGCTGCTGTGAGTTGTCGCCAATCGGGGTTTGCTTTGCGATTTTTGCCGCCTTTGTTTACTATTCGTTGCATCATAACTTGAGTTTCTACTGTTATTTATGTAATGTTTAATGCAAAACGTATTAATTGTGCAAAATAGCAATGGATTAAAGAAATTAACCTTATAATAGCCTTTAGTTAGTAAGGTTACAAGACAGAAGATCATATTATAATATTGAATCAATGGACAGAATTATTGGCGTCTAGATCATAACGCAATTTGGACATCTCACATATATGTTTAAGAAAAGTGATTTTCCTTCAAAGATACTGCATAAAAACATATGAAAACACTTTAAAATGATTAACAATTGATTTTGAGGATCGAAAAATACCTTTAAAACATATAAATCATATATTTAGTACTCAAATAATAGCATTGTCACGATTGTAACTTTTGGACATACATGAAACTTCCAACTTCCTTCTTTTTTAGAAAATTTTTACACAATAAATAATCTGTCTTTAATTTTTTAATTTGTAGAAAATATTATCAAAAATATAATCAGTTTGAGATTCATTACCCTTAATTTTGTTTTGAAACAGTTGGAAATAATTTAAAAAAAAAATTTTTTTTTTTGATGGTAAATTTGCTCAGTTAACATTTGAAAGTCCAAAATTGTGCCTTTTAGCAAAGAAAATATATTTTTAAGGGTATTTGAAGAGCATTTTTTCCATAATTTTTAATATATTTAACAATTATTTCCATTTATCATTAATATTCCATAATTTTATTTTTCCATAATTCTTGCCTCTATACAGTATTATTATTTAACTCAAAAATTTTTGAGTCAGTTAAAATGAAAGTTATTTTGTGTTGAAGCTTCAAAGTTGAGGTCTGTGTTTGCTCCCACCTTTTGAGAACTGCCCTATAACCTTTTTCCAAATTTTACTCCAAAGTTAAATGTAAACATTAAAAATGATAGGTCTGACATATTTTTCATTGATTTATTACTAATATTAAGTATATTTTTTACTTTTTGAATGGGGTTATTGAAATTGTGTCTTATAAAAAAACCATGTCCCAACAGCACTTTATTTTTAAACCTTTTTTTTTCATGTTGTTAATTTTTTTTAAATATATTTCTTTTTCTTTTCAACTCATTATTAACATATTATACTAACATGTTTTTAAAATAAAATTTCAAATTTATTTTTATTTTATGGAAGAAAATCTTATGTCTCCTGATATTTGTCTCCTGTGATAATGGCTCCTTACTTTATTATAATAAGAATGTGTTACTTAAATATTGTCAACGATAGCTATGTACTTCTACAAGTTATTAATGTAAAGTAGCCATTTTTTTTCACATGTGCTATTTTGAAGAGTTCCAGGTGAGGAAAAAAGAACTTTAGACATAGGTGTCTTTTTTATGTGTCCCCTGTGTTACTATTAAATTATAGAAAGGTTTAATTATTTTATTGTTTAACCCATGTTAAAACTTTCAGGTTGAGTTTAAAGGGGAAAAAAAATCATATACTTTTGCATTGTTTCCATTAATACCAGGGGAATTTTTAATACCATTTTGTCCCCTGTGTTACCTTGATAACACAGGAGACAACAAAGTAACATAGGGGACTTAATTGTTTCTAAGCTTGCTATGTAGTTAAATTTTAAAAGAAAAAACATATTTAGGTTGAAAGAATATGCAGTGTTTTAAATTATATGAAAAATATGTGTGTTTAATATAGTTAAGTTAAGAAATTGCAAATGTTTCTTTGGTTACAACCAAATTTTATCACAGATAGATAAACAAAACAAAGGAGGACTAAAAGGCACATTTTTCTTCTCTTAAATTCTATTTAGATTTCTGTTGTAAGAATTTCTATCTCTTTTGGAGTTATCATTATATAAGTTCAGTTTTGGTACTTGGAAAATATTTTTAATGAAAAAGAGCACTAGTTTTTTTTTTTTTTTTTTAATTTCAAGAAGGGTGTAGTGTTTAAAATAAGAAACAGGTTTTTACCTTAATGTTTAAAGACCTGCTTAACCTACAACAATGAGATTTTTAGTAAATTTGCCATCTCTTTGTTGCAGAGTGCCAAGTATTTTCCTTTTTTTTTTCAAATCTGCATATTTTATATTTAATGTTAATTAGTAATGAATTGACATATATATATATTCATTTCTAGTTCATATTAATTTTTTTCCCTGGTTATTGTCAATTTTAAACGAGTTTGTAATCGTAAAGCTGATGCATATGGTCACAAGAATTATGAATTAAAAACAATAAGGTTTAAATTTAACATCTGAATATTTTCCTTTACATTAAAATTACTTTGACAGTTTGAATTAATTTTGTACTGTGTACAAATTATAACTTTTAATGTATTTAAAAAAGTGTTTGTTTATCGATTATTGAACATTTAAATTTGTTTTCTATTTCGAAATTATTTTCTACATCTGATGACTTTTTCAAAAATTATTTTCTGCATCTATTTATTTCTGCATCTGGCAACTATTTTGAAGGCTTTTATATCATAGACTACTAGAAGCAATTATTTTAATAGCTGAAGTCAGTGGTAGCCCTGAGGAGATTTTGTTTTCATGAAAAATAATGTTTATAGTAAAACTAGTACCAGATTGTCTTAGTAAATTCAACAATAGTGCACGATTAAGAACTTTTGATTGTGAAGTATCTTTATTTGAATGACAAAGAAAATAGATGACTTGCTTTAATACTCATTGTATTTTGAACTTATTCAAGCCTAGAAATATGTCTTTATATTCTAATTATTCTAATATATTATTTATATTCTAATATAATTTAGAATATAAAAAAATATTTCTATAAAATAATAATACAATTTTTTAAAAAAATTAGAAGAATTAGCATCTAAAGCCTCTAGGATTTCTTTTCCTTTTTGCTTGCAAAATACAACAATTAGAATTGTGAGCAAAAATTAGAAGTTTTATGGAATCTGATCTTAATTTAAGAAATGTATTGATCCTCAAAAATCCATACTCTGAACAGTAGTTTGATAGATCATTTTTGAAAGTAATAAAATTAACAATGTATGCAGAATAAACTACTTAATGATAAAATATATTTTTTCTATTTAATTCAATCCAAATTTAATGGTGGTAAGCTAAATCTAAAATAAAAATTTCTTCAAAGTGATTTTCTTATACATTTAATCTGTATTGAATTTCTATCACCTGTAAATATTCTGCTGTAACTACCTAGCTTAGGATTGTACTACATAAATTTGTTTGATATTGAACCTATAAGTCTTCTCTCTTTCTGTTTACAACAACAGAAGTACACAACCATTCAAAGAAAATCATTTATATCCGCAATTTTTTCATTTTGTAATTTAAAAATACTTGCTAAAATAATAATATGAGGGATAATGTATTTGTATATGCGTTATTTTACAGTGTCTAATAATTGCAAGGGTAAATGGGGGCTACCACTAAAAGCCCACAGTGGTCCACGAGCAATCTTCATGTGATCTGCAAACATTTTAGTTGATGGTGAACAGAATCATTTTTGTAGCTGAAATTAAATTTATCAAAGAAAACTTTTGGAATCAATATGATTTCATCACTCATAATTGTTGTAAAAAAATATCTCCATTGTATGTGGTGTCATTTATCGGTTTGAGGAAAGGGTACAAGTTGAACTTTTCCCTCCCCCCAAGCCGAAAAGAAAGAAAAAAAATGTAGGAATCTGCGAGAAATTTTTTGAAAAATTAAATTTGCCAAAGTAAAGTCTTATCAAAGAGTGAGACATGATTTGGAAAAGGTTTCGTTACTGCTATAATCAACAGTGAAATAATTTTACAGTCTTTAATCATCTCCACTGGAGCAGCAAGAATTTTTACCTGAATGGGAGGGGAGGTCTATAGTCTTGATGTGTTTAATTTTATCAAATTGGTAGCAAATTGCTAACTCTACCTTTTCTACAGTAATAGAATTAGCAGTATATGTTGAAGCTAAGAACTCTGGGGAGAGTTTGACCTTCAAACCATTCTTGTTGCACCACTACTTATGTCAGATTAACTACCAATTAATTTGCAATACCCTTATTTTACACGGATTTCAGCACACACAGTTTAAGATTTGACACCGTTATTTCATTATATATGGATGAGTTTTGATTTATGCAGATGTAGCATTAAAATGCATAAAGTTTTTCAAGATTTTCATATTTCAAACTTCTAAGATTGTAGATAACAAATGAAAACTGCATTTTGGCATGCTTATAAGGGAGCTTGAGCCATTGGAGACATTTTTAGAGCTCTTTTCAGAAGTAATGTTATTAAACTCACACAATTCATAGCTCGCTTGAAAAAAAGCTTTTAGAAGTGACAAATAAGAACAAAACCAACAACAATACCAACATTGATGATACTCGACCAAAAGCTTCCACATTTAAATTTTGAGCCATATTTTGACAGTAGATCTTTCTGATTTGTGTTTATAAAGGAAGATCCCATCATGGAAATGATGCAAGTGACCATGGATGTGCTCATTCCCCACAAAGGAAAAGCCCTGCATAGAAAAATGACTGCCAAAGGAATATCATAAACAGCTCTTATTCGTATTCCCTAAGTTAATTCATATTTTCTTCATATCCATTGTGTATTTGTATTGGAATTAGTACATATTTTTTATCAATGGAACATAACCTAACCTATTTTAACATTACTGTTAAGTCTTCATTTACGTTTCTGTGGAATGTAACCCCTGCAAAAAACGAGAGTCCATTGTATGTAGTTTACAATTTACATGTTGGTTATAAGTAGTAATCCTTACTATGTGTTTGCTTTGCACATTGCAGAGTTTAAAAAAAAAGTGTAATTATATTTTAAGTGACTGCTTTTTTTCTCTCTCTTTAGCAAGTGTAAAAATTAAGTAGGATGCTGCGAATACAAATGCTATCAGCCGCAGAATCGGCAGATACTTGCTGGAGCTGTAGATTGGGATCATCGGTCTCACAGTATCAAATAAAGGACACTGAATGGTCGAAACGAAGACAAAAAAGCTGATAATATGTAAACACAATATATATGTATTTTAATGAAACATATTTATGTTATAAATAATATGTATGTTTTTTACATGTTACCTAGCTGATAATATGTAAAAAAAATGAATAAAACATTTTCTCCAATGAACTTGTAAATATATAAATTGTTCCAAAATATTAATTTAAGAAAAAAATAAGGATTTTGATTATATCATTTATATGAACGAATGAGGGAACAAAAACATTTATGATGGAAATACTGTCAGTGGGAAGAACTGTCATGCTTAAATCTGATCCTTACTCTTAACAATAATGAATCTTAATTTCCCACAATCTTAACATTTGGCGTAAAAAAAGTAATTTGCTGCTCATTAAAAATCGTAAAAAATGAAAGATATTACTGTCAGTAATCTAATTATAAAATAAATGATAAACCGTCAATTTTCCTCTAGTCTAGTTATTATAGCCGTAAATTATATCGTTTTCAGACAGAAAGGTCAAGGGACCTTTGACCAGTGCGCTAGGAATAAAACACAAACGCACAGTTCTGGGTTTTATACCTCTAGTGCAGTGTCAAAGCTTCATAGCAATGGGTACCACTTCTCAGTAAAGACGAATTCCGTTTTTTGAAAAAAAAAAAAAAAAATCGTCACACAGATTTCCATCCTTCAGCTAAAAGAGGTAAAACAAAAGCCTAAAACTGGAAGGATGGATGTCTGTATGCCGATTTTTTTTAAAGACTGAATTCTGTTTTAGCAGTATTGCCTAACACTGGCTAATAGCTACATATATGATCGGCCAGTGTCACCTGGCCCCATTGGCCAGTACTGGCTCGAGTATCGGCCAATGCTGCAATAGAGATGCCTACCCGGTATTGGCTAATGCTGGCATCAAGTATTGCCCAATATTGTTAAAAAGTCAACCATTCGACGCTGGCCAACCCAACTTTAACCGATATTGGCCAAAACTCGCTCCGAGTATCTGCCAATATGGGGAAAAATTACCGGCCAACATTAGCCAATTTTGATTTGCCAGTATTGGCCAATACTGGCAACGAGTATTGCCCAATACTGTAAAAAAGTTAGCCGTTTTACGCTGGCCGACCCAACTTTACCCGATATTGGCCAATCTACCAAACACCGTGGTTATGACATTGGCCGATACTGCTGTGCTGCTGGGGGTATTTTTAAAACTCTGAACGATATATTCTTGGTCTAATTAAACAATTATTTGAACACAATATGTATCAAGTTTTTAAATGTTGCAAGTCGTGTATGGATATTACGCTAGTTAAATTTTGTATTGAGACTTATAAATTTTATTTACAAATGCTACTTGTGCAGTCGTGAAAGCTTGGCTTCATCTTCATACGTTATGGCTTTCATATTTTAACTCGTATTATATTTAAAATCCTTGAAACTTATGTTTTGTCACATACAATCTTATTTTGTGAAACAACCACGAATTTTGTTAGCGTTACTAAAAAGTTGTTATATTGTTGACTAATATAATGTAAAAAATATATGAATTTCTTAGTATGTATTTGACATTTCTTTTAATTCAGTATTGATTCAATGTATTTTAATTCGTAAATATACTTCAGTTTGATTCTTCTGTGTGTTGAAGTTACGCATAATTCAAATTGCAGACGATATTCCTTTTATATTTTCCGAAAAATATTAAAATGCATTTTACTTATGAGTTAAAAACTAGTTGGGTTGTGGAACAGTCAAAAAATATTAAGAATTTTTCCAACTTTTCCTGCAATCCTACTGGTGATTAAAAAGTTAAAGTTGAAAATAAAGAATGATAACGGAATATCATATCAATTTATTTTAAATACTAATAAAATCTCGGTGTGTTTCTTTAAAAAAAAAACCTAAATTGTCCCCTCAAAGCAACAGTAAGATATCTTAGTGTTATATCTGTGATTAGGTATGTTACTGTTGTTCTGAAGCTATGTATTTTGGTTTTGCATTAAAAAAATCCGAGTTTAGACCAAAATATCTAGGACAGCATCTAGACAAGTAAAAAAAAAATTCTAAAGATGGAATGGCAGATCTACCATGTTGCAATTGTAAGGGGCTCCCAGGACCATAAGGCTATAAAGATGATTCAAAATTGCAGCCTTTTTTTTATTTTTTTTACTTAGTTCTATGATAGACAAAGACTTAATAAACTTTTTAGAAATATCAATATTTTGAAATTTACCAAACTTAACAATGAGGTGGGCTGGTCATTTCTCAAGAATGGAAAATAACAGAGCTGCGTTGACGGTCTTTAGTGCGGTCCCATTTGGACAGCGACCAATGGGTACACCAAAAAAAAGGTAGGTCGACTGTGTGGACTCTGATTTTGATTTCATTAAAATCAAAAACTGGAGGTCAACGACAAAGAGGAGGACAGCCTGGCGGGATCTCCTGAACTAGGCCAAGGCTCGCAATGGGCTATGCAGCAAATTATGATGATAATTACAGACAAAGGGGTCCCCAAAAATACATTTCAATGGGCCTCTTAAACCCATAAATCAGCCACTGAAAACTAATCTTCTGGTAACTCTGAAGTAATTTGAAGTGAATGTTTACCAAATACTTGAACTACCTATAATCTGTGAAAAGGTAATTGTTTCTTATTCACAGTAATTATTACAATTGGCTAAAATCACATTGGTTTGCTTAAGACATGAAATTCTTAATTTCTTAGTATTCCTGAACTGCTAATACTTCGTATAAGCAGGCTTGTCATTTCGAATTTTTCCAGGGTTTGAGGGGTGGGAGAGGGTGTTTACTCAATGCAAATTTTATTGCAGGAACTACAATCCCTTATATGTAACATTAATTTCTCAAAGCTAGGGGTGAGGCAATTGACCCTCCTAAATGACAGGCCTGCTTATAGGAAGTTTAAATTTCGACGGGGTCAACAAGAGGCCATGTCTGCCTGGTGTAAACCTAACCGGCAGCTCTGTAATGCTGTGCTTAGGATTTGCGTAGCCTTCACAATATTCCCAGGTTAGGTTTGCCCGAGCTATAGTGGGCCTTGCTTGGAATCCAAGTGATATATTTATGGAGGGCTGGTAAGCCCTAGATGACAAGGGGTCTACAGTGACTCCCAACTTTTAAAGAAAATTACATTGTTGTAGAAAAACATGTATGGAACAATTCAGCAGTAAGTTATCCAGGGCTAAGGTAGATATGCAATATACCGACAGCCTGGTTATGACATCCAGAGACTACAGTTTCGTCATTGTTATGGACTCATCAGTCTGGAACAGTCAATAACTAAGCTGGAGGCAGATGTCATCTCATTGATGCTTAGAGGGCCAACAGACTGGTAGCTAAATTAAAATTAACACACTAGCGAGAGTCCCCAGCAATGGTGCAATTCAACTCGTCAATTGAAAGCAAAGCATGGGTATAAAGCAGTTTACCACCTTTTAGCCAGGGCTAAGGTAGAACTACAGGCAACATACGGAAATCATCTCATTCAAGCTGAATGAGTCTCGTATCTGCCTCTCAAGCTCGGTTCTTGAATATTTCAGACTGATGACCCCATAACAAGGATGAAACTGCAGTCTCTGGATATCATGACTGGGATGTCAGTATATTGCATGTAGTTCTGCCCTAGCCCAGTCTTAAGGACGGTAACTTTCTGCTTTATAACCATGCATTGCCTTCGATTGTTTAGTTGAAGCACACCACTGCTGTGAACCCTTGTGATTTGCTCAATTAAATTTAGTTACCGGTTTGTTGGTACTCTTAGCTTCAATGAGATGACATCTGCCTTCAGCTTGGTGATTGACCATTCCAGACTGATGAGTCCATAACAAAGATGAAATTGCATTCTCTGGATATCATACATGCATAATTGACAAATGTGTAAAAAAAATGTTTTTCTTCAAATCTTGCTCATAATCATCATTAACTTTCAAATTGGAAGCAGCAATCAAACAAAATGTTAAGTTCCTGTCTTGAATCTTGAAAGATATGCGGGCCTTTCTTGTAGTTTTCTCAATTTTTTTTGATGCCATATCACTTTGATTTGTTTGATTCTTATTTCACTGTTAATTAGCAATTGCAAAAAGTTTTTATTTCGAGGCAACTATCATTAAATGAAATACACTTACTAGCAGCAAGTTTACCAATAAGACAGGTAATTTAATTGATTTAATCTGCCATTACTAATAAGCCAGCTAGTGTCGAGAAAACAGGTGGTAACCAAGGCTGAGGAATTGGAGGAAAAATGACTCCGACTCTTTGACTTTGAAAAGAATAAGGTTTTGTCAAAATGTCTTCTGTTGAAAGGTTCTTCATTCATAAGGGTGTAAGTATTGGTAGGGGCACCATGGGCTCTCACAACCCTTTGCACTGAATCTTATTCAGCTCCCTATTCTGCACAAAGTATGAAGTTGAGAAGACGATTGAATGTCATGGAGAAGCGTGCCATATCTTGCGCTTACTTAGGCTTATACCTAATATTTTTAGGCATAATTTAGTTTTGTCAAAGGTATATTAAATATATAAAGCATTGTCATTGTGTTTTATGAGACTCTTAATAGGATCTAGAGGCTGTATAGGAAGATCTATATAGGCTCTATAAGAAGATCTATAGAGGCTCTATAAGAAATACCTGTATAGAGTTTTATAGAATTATGGCCCAATTTTCTATAGGGCAGTTCTATAGAATTCTATAAAAATAACTCTATAGAATTCTATGGAACTAATTTTATAGAAACCTATAGAATTTTTCTCTATAGAATTCTATAGAAAACGGCCTATAGAAAATTGAGCCATAATTCTATAAGACTCTATATAGGTATTTCTAAAGAATTTTTTAAAAGAATTCTATAGACCATTTTCATAAGGGGGTATTCCCGAAGCAACAAGGCAGTTGCGAAATCAGAAAATAATTTCAGGGCGGGGCGCACTTTTAAGTCTAAAAAACGCGATTTAAACCATATTTACCTTGCGTTCGACGAACCTCACCGGTCTACCGGTAAGTAACCTGTTACTAACCGGAGCGTTCTATGATCAACCGGTTACCGCATCGGTTACCATTCTAAGCAGTTGATTGGTTGATTGGAACATGTGATCACGAGCTGTCACGTGATTAACTAACGGGTCGCTACCGGTCGTGCTCGTCGAACGTAAACTTAGTAACATTAGGGGATCGACAATTCTTAATATTTCAAACTGCAGAAAAAGTCTTAAACGAAAGTCAATGTTATTAGAAGCAAAGGGCGGATCCAGCTTCTGGTACGCCCCAGAAAAAAATTGCAATAGTAGTAGTTTTGAAAACGCAGTTTTACAGTTCTTGGTGATATTTTATGGGCAAGAAAGGTACGTGGGGCTCCAAGGTTATTTTTAAAAATGTAAGTCTTATAAATGTGATTATAGTTCATATTTCTAGTTTGGTTCAGGAATGAGACTTATGGACTGTCCCCAATCGATTTTTTGAAAATCGATAGAAATATGTACTCCCTTTCCACCCACATTACCTCTTTAACTTTTCAAAATTGAAAATTCAAAAAACGCTATGCTGTGGACAGTTTTTCATGCTGTTACCAGATGGGGTGTTCTGGAGCTCTCCTATGGAAAATTTTCGAAATTGAAGTCCTAGAAATGAAGTTCTTCTTATGAAATACTCCATGCTACAGCAAAACCTGTGAAGTTGACCACCCTTGTAAATTGACCGCCTGTCTAAGTTGACCGCTTTTTTCATGCAAGGAATTATCAACCTCTGTAAGTTGACCACCTGTTTAAGTTGACCACTAAAGTAATGCACCGCAGGTGGTCAACTTACACAGGTTTCACTGTATTAAAAAAAGGATTTCAAAAGCAACTGTCCCAAAATATTCTCCCACTTAAATATTACGAAATAGTAGTTTTCAAAACCAAAATACTAACGATCTTTGATGGTATTAGAGAAAGGGGGTCGGAGGCCCTTGTTCGAATATTTTCCAAAGTTAAAGTGTTAAACACATGAGTGTAAGACCATATTTGGTAACGTTAGGGACACTGCAATTTTTCAAAACTGAAGCTCTAAAAACGCAATTGTAAATGATTTTTATTGTTTTTAGATGATTAGAGGATCTTTCTTGGAAATTTTGCGAAAGTGAAGCCCAAGAAACGAAATTTGAGATACTCTGTAATAACTTTGGCTGGAGAGAGGGTTTCGGAGAAGAAAAATTTTGAGGACTAATAGAAAAAATGAAAACGAAATACACTACTGGCCATTAAAATTGCTACACCAAGAAGGAGTTGTCAGAATGAAACAAAATTTTGCACACGTGATTGCAACATTGACACTAGAAAACGATTACAAAATGAAAGCAAAATGATCATTTATTACTGGAAAAATCCCACATACATGGAGGTTTAAGTACCCCGTTTCGCCATCTCTAGCGTGAATGTAAGAGTCAATATAGTCTAGCATTGAGGCACAGCATACGATGTCCTACGTCCTCTCGAACAACAGTTGCTGTTAACGTACCACTAATTCGATCAAACTTACAGGCTGTCCAATTTACCGTCTCAAGTGATCCCAGATTTCTCCTAGGTTAGCAAAATATTTTTACAGTGAGGTAGCATTAAAATTGATCTTTTTAATTACTTTATATCATCTAAGCATTTTACATTGAATAAAAATGAAATAATGCGTTAGAAACTTTACCTTAATCGTACGCTTTTCTCAATGTATCTTGATCGTGTGTATTTTTTTCCGATAGTCTTGGACATTCTGTAAAATAAATTGCTTTTGTAACTCATGTTTGGTAAATTGTTAGTGAAATTCTTCGATTAATTGTGCTCCTCTTTCAGTTGTATGATTCACAACTTTCAGCATTTTAACGATCTCTCTTCCCTTTAAATAGCTCCCTTCATTTTGCCATAAATCAGGATCAAGTAGGAAAACATCTTTTGGCATTTGTAACTTATCAAACAGTTTTTTTGATTTGTAATTGATGCTATAAAGAGGAAAATCTTTATTAAGAAAGTATTTCAAATCATCTACGTTATATGAAATTTTTTATACAATCATCAGACACGTCTTCCTTATCAGCAAGCATTTTTTGGAGTAGTCTTTTCGTATCTTCAAAGTTAATTCCTTCATCCAATACGTTCAAAGCTACTGGTTCATCCCCTAAATACCACAAGTGATTTTTGAATTTTCCAATCGCTGCTTCTGCTGCATGTTTGTTATCATTTTGAACGCAGCTATTTTTTTTTTTTTTGGTGCATTATATTATTTAAAGGAGCTTCGATTGGGTTGCTGCGAAAAACTATATCTTCATACAGCATTTAACTGCAAAAACAGCAGTTTAGGGCTTTCTCCTCATGTAAGGTCAATTTAAATTGTTTAATAAATATGTAAATTTTCAAACAATAAATTCCTTTTGCCACCCATCTGGGTCTGGGATAAGCTCCAGGTTGCCGAAAACATATCCCTCTAGGAGGGTCTTTACCAGGAAATATTATTACAAGTTATGCAAAGTAATCTTAAAGGGAAAGTTCATTCTCAATATTCACTTTTTACAAACAACAACACTGTTATAACCAGGGGTTCCAGACGAGTGAATATATTCCCTCTAAGGTGAAAGCATGGTTCCTGAAGGTGCAACTCAGGCCAGGAAATAGAGCAGAGGAGCCGAACAGCATGCAATCTCAGAAAGACTTATTGCGCATGCGCTATTGCCTTAAACATACATTCAACCACCACAATATGGCGGACAAATGATGATTGCGTTTGTGTGTCTTTCACATTGAATGAAGTACACTATTGGATTAAAACACAACTTTTCTAGGATTAATTATCCGAAATTACAAGTAAGTATAGCTTTTGATAACTTTGTAGCTTTTAGGGATTTCAAACATAGTTAAAAGTATTTAAAAGTGCATTCACTGCTTTTCAGTTACCGTTATTGTCATTTAGTTTCAGTTTATTGTTACTGTCGTGAAATTTCCATCATTCAAAACGCTACTAAAAATATCTCTCATTATTTTATTGAGAACTCGACAAGCAGCTTTTATTATTCACCCCCCCCCCCCAAAAAAAAGCACCAGGAAAAAGGTTATCAATAATCAACAAGTGAGAACCTTAATAAAAATAATTCTTGTGCTTCGTAGATTATAACAGAAAGCTAGCGAGAAAAAAAAATCTCTCAGTCGAGCTCTCTCTCTCTCTTTTTTTTTTGCTTTTTCATTCAAGTGTTAGAATCATTTCCTGTTAGCGGTTAATGTCTCTCAAAATGCTTAATAATAGAATATCGGGTCTAGAACTAAGAAAGGCAAGAACATCTTTACAGATACACTCTGCAGTACGATTTCAAGTGCATGATGATGGCAGTCCAAATGTAATATATCACCGTTTAGTGTTTGCTCAAAAAAAAAAAAAAAAAAAAAAAAATGCATGCAGAATTTATGCGGCCGGTATTGCAAGCCGTTGTATCAAACACTACAGCTTGAACAGTTAGCAATAAAGAGCAATCATCTAAGATATCATATACAACTGAAGAAATATATCAGGAATTTCGAGTAGCTGTTACACATTGCGACCTAAAGCTATCACGGTAAGAATAACGGCGTTCTTTTTGCAGTTACATCTGGATGTAGCTTTGTATCCCAATGAATAAGTACAAAATCTGAATTTAAATTCATGAAATTTGATTTTTCCTCTAGAAGATTTTCTCTTGCTCTCGTAAGGGATGTACGATTGATCACAAGGTCATTTGGATTTAAATTGACTGCATCTACATAGACTGTTAACAAATGAACAGCATCTTTATCCCTATATGGCATTTGTCTAACAGCGATGAAAGGCGAGAAGATATCAATAATTGTCAAACTTTTTTGCGTTGTAGTAGACCAGATGTGGGAAAAAGGTTACAGGTTAGGATTAACATATAAGGACTACGTTCTGAAATAGAAGAAAATTAATTTAAAGTATAGATTTTTACGTTATTCCGATCTGGAATTGTTTAAAATTTATATTTTAGATATGGAAAATATAGTATCCAGGATTTTTTAAAATTTATATTTTAAAAATTAAAAATTGCATAAACATTTAAGTATATTTATAACTAAAGAACAGAAAATTAAAATGTAATTGTCATTTCTTATATTTATAGCATTGAAACCTAGCGACCCTATTTAACACACCAATTGCATACGCAGAAAATTTTGTAAATCAACACTCCCAAAGCCTGGAGGAGGCAATCTGTTATTGTATAAGATCATTCATTAACGGCCTAGGCCATTCATTAATGGCCTTTAGAATCCTTTGTGTCCATCTTGGTGGAAAGAAATGTTCCCCTGCCGCTTAGTTTTGAACGAGCTCAGAAGAGCGGTATATCTGACCCAAGGTCAATTGGTGTGCATGTACCCTCTGTAACATGTAAAGTTTTACGGAATGAAAGTGAGAGAATGGTGAGACTGGAACTAGCAGCATATACTGGGTTCCAAATTACTGTAAATATGAAACGTAAGAATATTTGTACGTAAAAATGAGAAAATGCGCAATTTTTTCTTCGAAACTCAAAAAAGAGGGCCCTAGGGGCACGTGTTAATATTCATGGATTGACTTAAAATTTTGCAAGGATCATTTATTTGTATAATGGAACAAATTGAGGGGGCGTCGCGTAAAATATCAACAACTTCAAAAATAAGGACCACCCTAATATATATATATATAAATATGCAAGCCAAATACCAAATATTAAACAATTTATGTAATAAATGATGAGAAAAAGGAAAATTGCAAGCAGCTATTTAATATTAAAACACAAAGTATGAATTCAGAGCTCATCAGCCGTGAAGGATTCAATAAATATGGTCAAAGACCAAAAAATTTAACTATGAACTAAAAGAGAGTGTCTAAGCTCCAGTATATCCAGTACATATCCAAAGAGAATAATCCAGAAACGCCAGTCGTCCGTTTCCCACGTGCAAAAACTCCTATCAATTATTTGCAAATTGTCTTTAGTTATAAATTCAACTCTCCTTTCTCGGAAAAAATTCTAAACTATCAAGAAGTAGCTAAAAACTTTGAGAATTATTTGGACTTTGATTGCAACTGCGCTAATTTTTCTAATTCTATCTTCTACAATACTGATCTTGGTCATGTTCTGACCGTTGATTTAAATTTTTTACAAAACAAAAAACTCATTAAACTTTTTACTTTGGGTGCTTAATATCGGCCTAATTTTCGTATTAATTTTTTGAAGTTTATAATAATGTACTGCCCAAAAGCGTAGTGGCAACAGTTGGAAATGACGCAATGGATATAAGGCAGTACGAAAGAGCTGAAGCTTACTTTTTTACGCATATCATCTCGCCTTGCGTGCGTGGCTGAAACAGCCTCTCGAGTTTCGTTAAAATGGTGAATGTGGGGATGGCCCTTTGCAAGGTTAAGTGCAGATAAATGTTCCTCGCTAAGATGTGAAGTCTCGGCATCACATAAGTGAACCAAGAATCTATCAGAGTCTTCTGCCAGACTAAATTCATCGCTGTGTCGGAAGTGGAGGCCCCATGGACCAGACCTGGGAGCTAATGAACGCATCGGATGGTTGGAAATTATAAGTCTTGTGGCCCGTGAAAATGAATAGCAGGAATTGGAGTTCGTAGTTACCGGCAGCGGGCGAATCCTCAAATCATTCAGCCTACGCTAGATCTTTGAAGCAAGGTCGAATTGGTGCCTTTTGTACAGCGTGTGAGATTTTTAGTGTTTGATGCCTCGTCGTAGAATTCAACCCCTGTGAAGTAATGTTTTAATGTATTACATGAGAACTTTTTAATTTGTGCAAATTGTGGTATTATGTTGTTATAGGCTAATGTTATTTTAATGTGTGTAAAATGCAAATTTCATATTAGTTAATTTTAAGCAGAGAGTTATTTGGGCTTGATGCTTTTGTAAATATGTATAGGCGGAAACTCTGGCCGTGTAATAACTAATGTATTTTAACTTTTATTGGGGGTTAATTTTAGAGTTAGTATTTGATCAAGGAGTAGTTTTAAATTCTTTTAAAAGCACTATTCTTGCAATTGTATTTGTGTTATAATGCTGCATCTTAACCATGCCACCTAGTAAGAATAAAGCTGTTTCTTTCTTTAAAGAATTGTAATTAATGTGATCTTGGGTATGTGTTTTGGTGTTTCGCGTACTGTACGTTTCGTCAGTACAAAAATGGTGCCGTGGCTTTCTTTTCTTGCAGCTTTATAAAAGAAAAAAAAAAAAAAAAAAACATATTAGCGGTGTATAATATGTGGTGGTTTTTACAAGTTTTAAATTTGTAATTTTGTGTGTTTTTGCGTATTGTATAAGGAAGGGATGGCCAAGGACCAGGCATCAGGAGTTTTTGTACCTCACGGCTTATCTGTAATGAATCTATCAATGATATCTGTGTTTAAAGGTATTAATAGTGAAACTCCTCTTCCTGAGTTTTTTTGAAAAGATAGAGGATTCGGCTTTGCAGTGGAATTGGTCTGATTCGGAGAAATATTTCGTGGCGCGAGATAGGCTGTTTGGAAACGCTAGGGAATGTTTCAATGAGTTTCGCGACGAAATTAGTGATTTTAAAACATTGAAACTGGTCCTTTTCAGAGAATTTGTTAGCAAGCCGCCCCCAAGCGTGGCCCTTTTCGAGTTTATGGCATTCCGGCAGCCACCAAATATGCCAGTGGAGAGGTTTATCGCAAGGGCTAATGCGAAAAGCAAAATGCTAGATTTGGGAAATGAATCTAAAGAAATAGTGGAAAATCAGCGTAAACACATGTTAATGAACATGCTTCTTGCAAATTTGCGACCTGAAATCTTGAGGGGAGTAATTGTCAGAAATCCTAAAAATTTGGAAGAACTCAAAGATTATGCAGGTCGTGAAGAAATTGCCTGGAGGGCAGCACAATCCGCCGGTAATCCATTTTTAAATCAATCTGAACATTTCGAGGCAAATTCTGAGTCAGTGTTTGGGATAAATCAAACGAACATACAGAAAATAATAAAGTAAGCGACGGGTTTAATACCTTGTTAGAGAAAATGGATTATCTAACAAAAAGGGTTGAGCTGTTGGAGGGGCATAGATGCCGGGGTAATGAAAGAGAAGTAAGTGTAACTTGTTTTAAATGTGGGCGAATAGAACATATAGCTCGATTTTGTAGAACGAATCCAGGATACGAGCACACAAAAAAATCAAATTCCGGAAAACTAGACCAGGGGGTCTGGTCGGCACAAACGCAGACAATAATCCCTGGGGTGCGTATAAATAATGGGCAAAAAGGAAAGCTTCCTGTTATAAAGGTTAAGATTGGCCAGAACAAGATGGGGGCTTTATGCGACTCGGGGGCGATGTTGAATTTAAGTGAGGAGGGTTGTATACCATTGGAGTCAGACTGTCAACCATGCTCGTTGTGGATAAATACCGTTGCGAAAGAGGCTATAAAAATCCTTAAAAAAGTCCATCTTTACGTCACCATAAATGATAAAGTTATAAATTCGGATTTTTATGTAATTTCAAAAGATAGTTCAAAAAATTTTAAAGTTATTTTGGGTCAGCCGTTCTTGGTTGAAAACGGATGTATCATCAATTATAGTAAAAAAACGGTAAAAATAAACAATGAAATGATTTCATGGGAAAATTCGGAGCAAACAGACGTTATGTTTAATATTGGAAACGGGAGTCAGGGCCAAATAGGTCATATATGCAGAAAAATCACCTTGCCCCCTTTTTCAGTCTGTCGCAAAGGTTAACTTGAAAAATACATTAGGTTCGGAGGTTATAATGATAGAACCATATAATCAACAGGAAAAGAACTTCTTAATTGCCCGATCTATAAGTAAGGGAGCGCAAAAAGATGGAATTCCGGTCCTGATAATGAACCCAACAGATAAATTTATTCATATTAACAAACAAACAAAGTTGGTCAGATGCGAAGAAGTAGTTAAAGCTGAGAGTATAATGAATGACATGTATTTTGTGGAAAACGAGGAGCGGTTTGGGGAATGCGACGAGGCCGATTTAGAGTGGAGTAATATATTTAGGTTAGATCATTTGCAACCTGATATAAAAAATAAAATGATACTTTCTGAATAAAAATAAAGAGGTGTTTGCAAGCTCGATACGGGACCTGCAGGGATGCGATGCTGTACTACACAAGATTCCACTTTCGGATGAAAATCCGGTAAAGAAGAAACCATACAGGGTCCCTTATAACTTAAGGGATGAAATGGATAGGCAGTTAAATATCTTGTTAGAGGCAGGAATTTTGGAACCATCCGAATCACCTTATGCCGCACCCGTTCTACTTGTAAGAAAAACCTCAGGGGAATTTAGATTGGTGGTCGATTTTCGCGGCCTCAACATGAAAGTGGTGCCCGATTCCTATCCCATACCAAATATTAATGAAGCAATTGATAAGTTAGAATACGGAAAATGTTTTACAACTTTAGATTTGACGAGTGGATTTTTTCAACAAATAGTGGTGCCCGAAGATAGACCGAAATTGGCAATTACAACACAGAAAGGGCTTTTCCAATTTACTCGCACCCCTTTCGGTCTAAGGACAAGTGCGAATTCCTTTCAGAGACTTATGAGTGTTATACTTTCTGGTTTGGACCCCATGAATATCGGAGTTTACATTGATGATATCATAGTTAGCAGTAATTCAATTGAAAGCCATTTTCCGAAACTTCAGGCAGTATTTGACAGATTGAAAAAATATAAGTTAAAATTAAAGCCAAATAAATGCATTTTTCTGACTGAAACTGTTAAATACCTGGGTTTTAAAATTAGCAAAGGTAGAGTTTTCCGGATCAAAAAAATATTGATATTATAAAGAATTTTCAAATTCCAAAGAATAGGAAACAAGTGAGATCTTTCTTGGGATGTATAAACTATTACAGAAAATTTATACCAAATATTGCTAGGCGGTCAGTTAGTTTAACAAATTTAACGAAAGAGAAACAGGGGTTTAAATGGAATGAACAGGCGGAGGAGGAGTTTGAGGATTTAAAACTGGCTCTGATGAATGACACCTTTTTGTATCTGCCGGATATGAAGAAAGACTTTCACTTGTATACAGATGCAAGTAAGATTGCGATAGGTTGCGTCCTGGCGCAGTTGGATACAGAAGAATTTCCACAACCCGTGGCCTTTGGAAGTAGGAAATTGAATTCTGCGGAAACTCGATATTCAACGACTGAAAGAGAGGCCTTAGCCATTGTGTATTTTGCCAATTATTTTAAACAATATCTGCTGGGGAAACTATTTTATTTGTACACGGATCATGCGCCTCTGACTAGCTGCTTTAAGCTTAAGGATTCATTCTGCAGAATAGCCCGGTGGGTTTTATCCCTTTCCCAGTTCGAATTTGAAATAAAATATTTGCCGGGGAAACATTCTTGGACATTCTGTAAAATAAATTGCTTTTGTAACTCATGTTTGGTAAATTGTTAGTGAAATTCTTCGATTAATTGTGCTCCTCTTTCAGTTGTATGATTCACAACTTTCAGCATTTTAACGATCTCTCTTCCCTTTAAATAGCTCCCTTCATTTTGCCATAAATCAGGATCAAGTAGGAAAACATCTTTTGGCATTTGTAACTTATCAAACAGTTTTTTTTGATTTGTAATTGATGCTATAAAGAGGAAAATCTTTATTAAGAAAGTATTTCAAATCATCTACGTTATATGAAATTTTTTATACAATCATCAGACACGTCTTCCTTATCAGCAAGCATTTTTTGGAGTAGTCTTTTCGTATCTTCAAAGTTAATTCCTTCATCCAATACGTTCAAAGCTACTGGTTCATCCCCTAAATACCACAAGTGATTTTTGAATTTTCCAATCGCTGCTTCTGCTGCATGTTTGTTATCATTTTGAACGCAGCTATTTTTTTTTTTTTTTTGGTGCATTATATTATTTAAAGGAGCTTCGATTGGGTTGCTGCGAAAAACTATATCTTCATACAGCATTTAACTGCAAAAACAGCAGTTTAGGGCTTTCTCCTCATGTAAGGTCAATTTAAATTGTTTAATAAATATGTAAATTTTCAAACAATAAATTCCTTTTGCCACCCATCTGGGTCTGGGATAAGCTCCAGGTTGCCGAAAACATATCCCTCTAGGAGGGTCTTTACCAGGAAATATTATTACAAGTTATGCAAAGTAATCTTAAAGGGAAAGTTCATTCTCAATATTCACTTTTTACAAACAACAACACTGTTATAACCAGGGGTTCCAGACGAGTGAATATATTCCCTCTAAGGTGAAAGCATGGTTCCTGAAGGTGCAACTCAGGCCAGGAAATAGAGCAGAGGAGCCGAACAGCATGCAATCTCAGAAAGACTTATTGCGCATGCGCTATTGCCTTAAACATACATTCAACCACCACAATATGGCGGACAAATGATGATTGCGTTTGTGTGTCTTTCACATTGAATGAAGTACACTATTGGATTAAAACACAACTTTTCTAGGATTAATTATCCGAAATTACAAGTAAGTATAGCTTTTGATCACTTTGTAGCTTTTAGGGCTTTCAAACATAGTTAAAAGTATTTAAAAGTGCATTCACTGCTTTTCAGTTACCGTTATTGTCATTTAGTTTCAGTTTATTGTTACTGTCATGAAATTTCCATCATTCAAAACGCTACTAAAAATATCTCTCATTATTTTATTGAGAACTCGACAAGCAGCTTTTATTATTCACCCCCCCCCCCCAAAAAAAAAAGCACCAGGAAAAAGGTTATCAATAATCAACAAGTGAGAACCTTAATAAAAATAATTCTTGTGCTTCGTAGATTATAACAGAAAGCTAGCGAGAAAAAAAATCTCTCAGTCGAGCTCTCTCTCTCTCTTTTTTTTTTTTGCTTTTTCATTCAAGTGTTAGAATCATTTCCTGTTAGCGGTTAATGTCTCTCAAAATGCTTAATAATAGAATATCGGGTCTAGAACTAAGAAAGGCAAGAACATCTTTACAGATACACTCTGCAGTACGATTTCAAGTGCATGATGATGGCAGTCCAAATGTAATATATCACCGTTTAGTGTTTGCTCAAAAAAAAAAAAAAAAAAAAAAAAAATGCATGCAGAATTTATGCGGCCGGTATTGCAAGCCGTTGTATCAAACACTACAGCTTGAACAGTTAGCAATAAAGAGCAATCATCTAAGATATCATATACAACTGAAGAAATATATCAGGAATTTCGAGTAGCTGTTACACATTGCGACCTAAAGCTATCACGGTAAGAATAACGGCGTTCTTTTTGCAGTTACATCTGGATGTAGCTTTGTATCCCAATGAATAAGTACAAAATCTGAATTTAAATTCATGAAATTTGATTTTTCCTCTAGAAGATTTTCTCTTGCTCTCGTAAGGGATGTACGATTGATCACAAGGTCATTTGGATTTAAATTGACTGCATCTACATAGACTGTTAACAAATGAACAGCATCTTTATCCCTATATGGCATTTGTCTAACAGCGATGAAAGGCGAGAAGATATCAATAATTGTCAAACTTTTTTGCGTTGTAGTAGACCAGATGTGGGAAAAAGGTTACAGGTTAGGATTAACATATAAGGACTACGTTCTGAAATAGAAGAAAATTAATTTAAAGTATAGATTTTTACGTTATTCCGATCTGGAATTGTTTAAAATTTATATTTTAGATATGGAAAATATAGTATCCAGGATTTTTCAAAATTTATATTTTAAAAATTAAAAATTGCATAAACATTTAAGTATATTTATAACTAAAGAACAGAAAATTAAAATGTAATTGTCATTTCTTATATTTATAGCATTGAAACCTAGCGACCCTATTTAACACACCAATTGCATACGCAGAAAATTTTGTAAATCAACACTCCCAAAGCCTGGAGGAGGCAATCTGTTATTGTATAAGATCATTCATTAACGGCCTAGGCCATTCATTAATGGCCTTTAGAATCCTTTGTGTCCATCTTGGTGGAAAGAAATGTTCCCCTGCCGCTTAGTTTTGAACGAGCTCAGAAGAGCGGTATATCTGACCCAAGGTCAATTGGTGTGCATGTACCCTCTGTAACATGTAAAGTTTTACGGAATGAAAGTGAGAGAATGGTGAGACTGGAACTAGCAGCATATACTGGGGTTCCAAATTACTGTAAATATGAAACGTAAGAATATTTGTACGTAAAAATGAGAATGCGCAGTTTTTTCTTCGAAACTCAAAAAAGAGGGCCCTAGGGGCACGTGTTAATATTCATGGATTGACTTAAAATTTTGCAAGGATCATTTATTTGTATAATGGAACAAATTGAGGGGGCGTCGCTTAAAATATCAACAACTTCAAAAATAAGGACCACCCTAATATATATATATAAATATGCAAGCCAAATACCAAATATTAAAAAATTTATGTAATAAATGATGAGAAAAAGGAAAATTGCAAGCAGCTATTTAATAGGAAAACACAAAGTATGAATTCAGAGCTCATCAGCCGTGAAGGATTCAATAAATATGGTCAAAGACCAAAAAATTTAACTATGAACTAAAAGAGAGTGTCTAAGCTCCAGTATATCCAGTACATATCCAAAGAGAATAATCCAGAAACGCCAGTCGTCCGTTTCCCACGTGCAAAAACTCCTATCAATTATTTGCAAATTGTCTTTAGTTATAAATTCAACTCTCCTTTCTCGGAAAAAATTCTAAACTATCAAGAAGTAGCTAAAAACTTTGAGAATTATTTGGACTTTGATTGCAACTGTGCTAATTTTTCTAATTCTATCTTCTACAATACTGATCTTGGTCATGTTCTGACCGTTGATTTAAATTTTTTACAAAACAAAACTCATTAAACTTTTTACTTTGGGTGTTTAATATCGGCCTAATTTTCGTATTAATTTTTTGAAGTTTATAATAAGCTTGCCTTTGAATTTGAGTATTTTTTAAGAAAAATCTCCTATAGTTTATTGTTCCACTTAATGCATTTCTTGAATACAGACACCACTTTTTAATTGAATTGAAATCACGTTTACGTGATATTGTCAACATAATCTTCACACTTCCATCTCTCCACTGATGAATATAATGCCATTAATGATTTTAAAAAAGCCTATGTTTTTACAGTTGTTGATAAAGCTAGTTCTAATTATTCTATCTACTGCACAAAATTATATGCTAATATTTTGAAAAATGAACTTGGGGAAAAAAAACCATCACTTACAATTCCTCCAAACTTAATAAATCTTCTATCATCGAAAAATTCGTTGCTGCTTATAAATTTTTTAAATTGCTACTTCCTGATTCTGTTAACTTAGCTTACTTGTATGCAATTCCAAAATTTCATAAAACACCTGTTGGGTTTCGTTTTATATGTTCTGCTACCAACACCATTGGAAAAAATCCGAGTATAAAACTTGAACAATTTCTCAAAAAAATTCTGGAACAACTTAACCTTCAACAAAAGAATTGGTTTTGGATTGTTAATAACAGTGTTGAAGTGATCAATTTACTGAATATGCTTGATATAAATTACTTGGAAACATTTGACTTTGAAAACCTTTTCACCAATATCCCACTCAATGAACTTTTTTCCTCTGTTTCAGAGCTTTTTAATTCGGTTAAGGACTCCCTAGATTTTAATGAAAGGTTTTTCTTGGTCTTTTTAAATTTTGTATATTCAATAACTTTTTCAAAAATGGTAATTTATGTTTTCTTCAGATTAATGGCATTGCAATGGGAGCTAATTTTAGCTCTACATTAGCCAACCTTTTTCATTTATATTAAGAGAGGAAATTTTCAATTGAAAATCCTTCCTCTGCACCTCTTTGTTGTAGAGACATCAATGACCTGTTGTGTATAAATTTTCCAAATTTTTCTGAACTTAGTAAAACTATATATCATAATTCATTAACGCTCAAAAAGACTAGTTTTTCTCAAAATAACTTCAATTTCCTGGATATCAACATACAAATTGATTCAAATTGTTACACTACAATCTATGATAAAAGGCGTGAATTTAATTTCAAAGTTAACAGCGTACAAGATTTTTCATCCTGCTTAAGTAAAAAAGTTTTTATTGGCATCATTGTGTCACAAGCTATCAGAATAGAAAAAAAATTGCAATATCATTTCCGCTTTTAATCAAGAAATTTCTGTACTCAAAAATATACTTTTTAATAATAACTTCCCTAAAAATCTGGTTATTACAAATCGGTAATAAACAAAGAATTAAAATCCTGACTTATATCCCAGTCTTAAAACTGTTTTCCGGGAGCAAATATTCCAGATAGACTGGTACATTAAAAGTAATCCTATAACTTCAAACTGTTGCTTTTGTCATTTAAAACTAATTAAATAAAAACCTATAATTTTTTAAAACAATGGCGGGACGGGTTTGGAATCTCTAAACAAGTCGCAATAAGTAGCACAACAAGATGTAAAACAAGGGGGACTAGGGGCTCATAGACGGAAGTGTCTGGGATCCAAGAGGCAGAAGCAATGACGCAACCAGAAAATAATTTTAGGGGGGAGGGGCAAAAGATTTCCTCATTTGAAATGGACGTCAAAATCATTCCATCTCTCTCTCTCTCTCTTCCCAGCAATTTTTCCAATCATATCTAATGTATACATTGTATATGGAGAGAATGAGGTGATAAAACTTCTGGTTTTGGAAAGGGGTCGGTCAGTACTCGAAGATGGAGCACGTAGAAATAGAGGGGTCCAGGGGTTCTCCCCAGGAAACATTTTCGAAATTCTACACCTACAAAAGGAAGTTTTTGACGATCTATGATATTGTTAAAGGGAGAAAAGGCTTGAATACGCTCCCTGGAAATTTTTCGGAATTGACGTCTTTAAAATGAGATTACTTACCATATTTGTGGCCGTTACGGAAAATAATATAACTCAGAAATTGTACTTGATCAATTTTTCGATTTGATTCATATCTCCCTTACATCATTTCGAAATTGATGCTCCAAAAACGCAATTGTAGACAATCTTAGTGATGTCAGGGAAAAAGGAGAAACTAGGGCTCTCCACTGGAAAATTTTCGAAATTGAAGTCCTAGAGAGCGTTCTTTAATGATGGTACCGGTAGAGGTTCAGAGATTCCTTCCCCCTAAATTTTTCGAAATTGTAGTACTAAAAATTCAATTTTCGTATTTTCTGAGAACTAGAGAAAGGGGAAAAAATGAAAAAGGAGGGTGGAGAACCAGTACACCTGAAACGTGTTTAAATGAAATGTTTGGTGTTACATTTTTTAGATACATTTTATTAAAACTGCTTGACGGAGACTATAAAACATTGTTGATGCTTTTTTTTCTACAATAATAAGTAAAAAGTAACACTTTTAATCGTAAAAATGTATATGAAAAAGTGTTTCCCAGAATAGGAAAAATGGCATTAAATGGCACTTTCTACCCGAAATTATGATCCGATTTTCTTGACTTAGGTCTCATTCAAAAGACCGCGAATAATACCCTCAAGTTGATTTACTTCCTTCGAATTTCAAAAAAAAAAAAAAAAAAAACCAAGGCTGTAAATCACCTGGAAAAGAGTTATAAGCATTTTTAAACCTAATAGAACAGCTATATCAAGTCGGAAATTTATCGTTTGCGAACGAGCTCAGTTTAAATTAACGTGAATAAAATCATTTTGGATCTGTTGCCATTTTTTTTCTCGCCTGTGAACAAACAAAAATTCTTGCTTTTGCTTTGAGGTAAAAATGTCCCCTTTTGCCTATTTTTTTTCTTTGTCCTGCAGCATAAGATAATCAAGGATTTTAGTTGCATTAATGGAGGGTTGCGTTTAATTTATACAGGACTTAAAGATTAACCGTTAACAAAATTTAAGAATCATTTTTTGACGGGAAATTTTACAGTACATATTTGTTTCTGTTATTTGAGTCCAGTTATTGAACATGCGTCACTTGACTTAACTTTTATTTTTGACGCATACCGTGCAAAACCGCTAGTAGATAAATAAATCAAGTAATTTACCGCCCTTAAAATTAAAGTGAGTTTGTAGTTAAATTCCAAACTGTTTTTTCCATATCCAAACACTGATACACACTTTAAACTCTTTTTTAACATTAAAGTAGCGCATCTCGTGGCACTGAAACATGTATTAATATTTTCCAAAGACATTTAAATCGCATAATTTGCCGCCTCCTCGATTAAACTGAATTTCTAGTTGAATTCCGAACTATGTTTTGCATATTCAAACGCTGGTACAAGCTCTAAATAATAATTTTTTTTAAACATTAAAGCTGCGTATCTTATGGCACTGAAACAGATATTAAAAACTTAAATTAAAAAAAAAAAAGTTTCAATTTCGAAATTTGCCGCCCCTAGATCGTCTATCCCTAGAGCCGGGCTTGATGGTAGCTAGTCTTAGGCAACGACGATTGATCGAAATAACGATCTCTTAGTTCATTTTTTCTTTCCACCTCACCCCAAAACTGCCTTCCACATATTAAAGAAAACAAAAGCTTGTGTTCTCGCAAATGAGATTGTAAGGCGTATAAAACCACGAGAACTAAAAACTGTCTCAGATTGTGTGCACAGCACAGCAGAAAATCTGTGCACTGAAATTTCGACTACCTTCAATACTTAAAGGAAACTACAAATTTATCATATTAACTTGATGAAATGTACACTTAAAACACTGTTTTTACACAACAGTGTTTTTACATTGTTGTGTAAAAACACTGTTGCAGTAAACACTAAAACTGTTACTACAATAAAATAAAGTTAAAATGTATATTCTTACCCATTAATCAACGCTAAATTTTGCGTGAATAATACAGTATTTAGTCAATTTTGATGCAATATAACTCTGGAACCAGTTGAGTCTCGGTTATCAAAGTTTATATGTTCATACTATAAAGAGCTGATGTCTGTATTAATTTCATAATTTTCACCCAGTTTCTCTTGAAATGCTTTACTTAAAATATTGTTAAAGTACGATTTGTCGTTTTTGAAAAATTATATAAAGAAAATGAATCAAATTTTCAAGTTTGAATCTTCTACTGAGAGTATTCTCATACTATATCTACGAAAGAAAGAAAAATGTGACTATTTCTTCCTTTGAATAAATTACGAGAAAATCAAAAATGTTAAGCGACTCTGTCTGGGTGATAACTACTTGGATGAATACAGTGAAGTTCTGCACTGTCGATGTCGTTTGTATCGGAGTTCGCGATTTAAAAAAAAAAAAAAAAAAAAGATAGGTACTATTTTTTTCTTGTTGAATTTACGATAATTTTAATACAATTATTCAAATGAAGTTCAGATCCTTAACTGATGCTCCACTACGATACAGTTCAAGGAGAAGCAATTTATTTCAAGTCCACGAAATATTTTTTGTACCAATACTTTTCGAAATATACCTACATATATAGTTAACTATGTGAGAAGATATTCAAATACAAATACAAATGTGACGACCAGCAACAGGCTCTGGGCCCAGCTAGGCTGGTCCTAGTCAGTTTATTAGCCCCCAATGAAGATCAATAGCCCTCTTAAAGCTATCCACCCCTTGCTCAGTGCCGCCTCTTCCGGTAAACTGTTCCAAGTGCCTACGACCAGAACCTGATTACCGCAGGGGCATGTGGGGCACAGGCCCCTCCTCTAAGATTTCAGGGGGGGGGGGGGCAAAATCCCCTTAAATTTTTATGGTAATTAAAAATAAATAATGATTTCACTCAGAATCTAGAGTAAAGAGTACAATGATGTCATTGGAATTTTTGCAAATGCCAAGATAAGGAAAAAATCTCTTATTTGTTGATAAAAAAATTCCCCTTAAAAATTTGATCTCTTTGCAAATCTTAAAACTACTCCAAGTTTAGTCAGCATTTATTATTAAAAGTCATATAATAGATAACTTTGATATTTACCGTTAACTGGCAAAGTTTAACTGTGTCTTGTATAATTATCGTATACTATATATCTTCTACTTTTTAAATATTGTGGTATGAGGTACCACCAAATTTAGCATTGTTGTGTTAATACGCAAGTATAGAAATATTTTACAGCTTCAGAATAAGGGGAAATAGGGGGGGGGGACAAGATGAATTTCATGCCCAGTGCCCTCAAAAATCTTAGTCCTCCTAGGGGTGATTCTGAAATAGAAATGTGCCCCATATCCAATATCAGAATGGTCGGGCATTGCCCACGACCCTACTAAAGTAGTTTTTCCTGATTTCCAGGTTAGCCTGAGATTTAAATAGCTTAAAACAATGACCTCTCGTCCTACTTTCCGTGCAAAAATTAAATCTATTAACATCTTTCATTTTGATACATTTAAACAACTGAATCAAATCCCCTCTGACTCTTCTTTGCTCCAGGTTATACATATTAAGCCTATTAAGTCTGGTATCATAGTCGAAATTTGAAAGTCCCCTTACTAGTCTAGTTACCCTTCTTTGAACCATTTCCAATACAGAAATACCTTTCTTCAGATAAGGCGACCAAAACTGAACAGCATACTCCAAATAAGGTCTTACTATGAGATATCAAATGTATCGAAATAGCGTTGAGGTGTTGCTATAGATACTGATGATTTCTGTGTTTGCTTACTAGTTAATATACACAAAAAACACGCAAATCTGCAGTAAAACTTGTTAGCTTCATTTGACAGATAATTATGTAAAGATGAAATTACTTTGAAATGGGAATTTATTGAACATTACGAAACCGGTAATTAAATACCTTTTTTATTATTTTTTTTCCAAATGAATGGCGAGATATTAGAGAAAGGTTTATTATCTATATCTGAAGCCTTGAAGCGTGTAGTGAATATTTGCTGCATGTAGGAAGAGAAAAACAAATTAAACAATTAAACTGGAAAAATAAAACAAAATAAAACTGTGTAAGTGAGTAATAGATGAAAATTCTCTCACTTAAAATGATTAATTTCCCAAGGGTTGTCGTGAAATTATGCTGGTTAAAGGAAAATGGAATTAAAAGTTATGAATGATGTTATCATTAATGTTTTAAGAAATATTTCATGTTTCAGAACCGAATTCCGTGAATTGATGGCCGAGGCCGAACACTTATGAAAGGGCTTTAAAATTAAAAATCTGCTGTAGAAAGGTAAAGGGCTGTATCTGCATTTTCCTTTTTTTTCCCTTTTTTCTTTTGGATTTTTTAGCATCTTATTGTACTTTAGCTTTATTGTATGAGCTCGCCTATTTGGTTTCCGCTGAAAAAAAGAGCACGAAAGAAACATCAAATTTCTTATTAGTGAACCGAAAACCGGCCTTTGGTGGCCGAGCGGCAAAAGCTCTTGCTGCTTTTCGGTCGGTCTGTGAGATTTTCGCGTTGTAAGTTCGGACACCGCTCAGGGTCTTTCCTCTCATAGTGCAACAAAACTGTCTCGTTTGAATTTTAAAATAAATAAATAATGTCAATGTATATTGGTTGTGAAAAGCATGAACTTGATAAATATTGGATTAACTAATAAAATTAAAAGCAAGAGCTGTAAAGAGGGGTTTCTTGGATGATCTATTTTGTAATACTCTTATAACGAAAGTTTAGCAGTGTAACCTGCTAATTAATTTTTGTACTTTCAATTTAAAACGTATAGGAAGAAATTATTAATTGATCATTTAATATATCTGGATAATTTAAACTATGTCATCGAATAGTTAACCTGAAGTATTAGTCTACTTGCAAATTAAAAATGAGTACGCGTTCAAAAAAAAGTCGGATGAAAGCTTAATTTTTTCTAATGTGTCACTTTGCAAGCAATTTCTCTGTAAGCATACAGAAAATTCTGGTGTAACCTTATGCAGAAATTAGTGACACTTTACGCTATAGTTACATTACCATGGTGTAACCTTCCACACAAGCGTAGTGTAACTTTGCTTCAATTTTTTCAGTTAAGTTACTCCAAAGCAGTGGAGACAGCTAAGCTACAACCGAATTTATGGAGTAAGGTAACACAAAATTTTTTACAGTGTAGAGAGCTCGCACTGCTTCTGGTCCGGGTCTGTAGTGACTAATGTATATGAAAAAGTGAGAGTTAATTAACTAAACAAAACTTATTTCGTGCCACAATCTTAAAAAAATATATTTGTTTTGAATTTAATAACTGATAATCATTAACTTCAAAGCTTATTAACAAACAAAAATTTGAAATGGAAGAAAACCCTTGAAAAACTCTTCTGTTGCACTTTCAATTAATTCGTTAATTTGATAAATGGCCAAATGTTGCAATATTGGTTTTCTTAATATTCTGGGATTACGCGATAGGGGTGTGTTGCAATCTTTCAGTACAATCATGCATGCTTGTGCCTCTTCATTATGAAAGATAGCACGATATAAACTCATAGAACATAGCATTTGTACTCTAGCGAATGTTTCCACATCAGTATCAGTTATCCTCTTCAAGAATACGGGACTTATCCGCCCCGCATCGAGGTTTTCCGAGATGTGGGGCAATGTCTCAAATGCGGACTGTCCCTTAAAATTCGGGACGCTTGGTAACCCTGACTGCCCTGTACCTTTGCATGACAGAGAAGATGGCACCAAAACATTCCCTTTGCAAATGGAACACATCAGCATAGTGAATTAAAATACCATTTCTACTATATCTGATATAACAGTAATTAAAGACATAAATCCCATTTTAAAATTTTGATGTCCAAATTTAAAATTTTTGTTTGCTTTCCTCTTAAAATTCAAGAATATTTCGAATCTTTTACTGTCTGAATTTGAATGCTTCACTCGCAAAAAAAAAGCAAGCATTATCGCAGCAATTCCGCACATCGCACACCTAGTACAACACTGCCACATCTGTAGAAACTACTTTTCGAGAAAAATCAATTTAAATGTATTGCGCCTTAGCTTAAATTCTTACAGCAACACACTGACACATCTCAAAAAAAAAAAAAGAGAAAGGTTTATTTATTTATTTATTTTTGTGACTGTCTTGCATTTTAATAGAACTAATAAAAATGCATCAAGACATGTATATAACTCAAAATCGACAATTTTTCACTTGTGGCGGTGTGCGATATATGTATCATTATCTTGTAATCAAATTCTCATGTCCTTCTTATTCTGAAAAACACACATTTATGGTTTCTGAAAAATTTATTCCTCAACAAATATCCAGTTTGCTATTGACGAAATTTATTTCAGTTTTCAATAAAATTATTTTTGTTAAGTAACATATATGTGAGATACAGAAAAATTAAAATTAGTAGTTAAAATAGACAACATAAATTACGGAATCATAGTATCATATTTTATAGTACTCGACTTGCCTTTATGTTAAACCATAGTTAATAAATTACTTTTAAATAATAAAAAAAAAAAAACAGTCTTCAAAAAATACCCAGGGACTAAAATGCAAAAAATAACTGATTACACTTACATTCTATTTCCTACCCAAACATAGAAATGAAATTTATTTTACTTATTCCAGTACAAAAATCACCTAAACTAAACACCGAATTATAAAATAAACACCGATTTAAATTTCTATACTATGAATTATTTTAAATACTAACTAATTATATACGATCTCTTAATTTTTAATAACCTTTTGAAGTCGGGGGCCTCCTATAAACAACTACCATAACGTAACTGACAACCCACAGAATCCTGAATTGAACACTAAGTTAACTATACGCGAAATAAGTCTTTAAAACTAAACCTACTCAGTTAAATCTACTCCTTAATCATTGTTTATTTTATAATTCGGTGTTTAGTTTAGTTGATTTTTGTACTGGAATTGTAAAACAAATTTCATTTCTATGTTTGGGTAAAAACTAGAATGTAAGTGTAATCAGTTATTTTGTGCTTTTTAGTTCCTGGGTATTTTTTGAAGGCGGTTTTTTTTTTAATTTAAAAGTAGTTTATTTTTTGCTTTTTAGTGGTGTAAATAACACTGCGAGCGTCTCGGAGACTTCCAACGACTGTGAAGAAAGGCTT
The DNA here is from genome assembly GCF_026930045.1 of Uloborus diversus. Classification (NCBI taxonomy): domain Eukaryota; kingdom Metazoa; phylum Arthropoda; class Arachnida; order Araneae; family Uloboridae; genus Uloborus; species Uloborus diversus. Next base: position 87,778,457 of record NC_072733.1, on the reverse strand, counting down.
TTTCAAATGCGTAACTATGTACAAAAAAAAAAAAATTGTCTTCATCATTTGTTCAACTTTATCAAAGTTTGCTTTCCGAAAGCAAATGCACGAGTCACTAAAAAAAAAACGAAATCGCTTTAAGTTTAAATTTGTAAAATTGTAAATTTTAGAATTGTAATATTGTAAATTGTAATTTATGTTTCGCAATTAGTGTCATGTAACTCGTGATAAAAGTCGCATGTTTCTTCACATGGTCCCACTATAGATTAAAAATTCCACTAGAATGAATTTTATGTTTGCTTCAGAGAATCCTTAATTCAAAATTTTCATTATCATTACTCTTAATAATATATATTTTTAGTACTTTCTTTAACTATAGGTAAAGAAATTATAAACCTTTGTTTTATGGCCTTTGTTTATCAGTGGGTTTTATATTTAATCGTTTGTGAGGGAAATTGCATGAAATTTATTGTTTTACCCTTAACTTTTCCCTAAAGAACAAATAGGATAAATTAAAGATTTGGAACCTAAGTTAGACCACCCCAAAACAAAACCACCACTAAACAAAAAAAAAAAAAAGCATAAAAACCGGTTCACTAAGTGAGACGATATACAAAGTTAATAAAGTACAAATCGATTTAAATGTGAGTATGATATTTGAAGAGTTCCTTCAATTTCATCAAACCTGAACTTGATTAACATTAGACCGCTGAGGAATTATGCTGTGTGAAACAAAAAAAGAATTTTCCTTATCGGTACAGGCAGGGTCGTGCACAGAAATTTTGGTGTCCAACACAAATGACATTTCCGAGCCCCTCTCCATATTGTTTACCCCTATATTTCACCGCTAGTTACAAAAATATTGGGCCCCCTCCAGGCTCAGGCCGGACCAACAGGTGTCCCTCCCCCTCCCTGTGCACGCCCCTGGGTACAGGTGTATTCGAGTATTTATGGAACATTGTACAAAGAAAAAACAAATCCGACGAGTTCAGAACCTTCTCCTTTTTTTGAAGCCTGCTAATTAATATAACCCTAATTTCAAATTGAACTGGCGGCATCGTGAAATAGTAAATCTAGAATATTGGTCAAACTTCAGAAATCATACACAGTTATAATGTATATTATTAAAGAATATGAATTAAATCGTGGGGGAGGGGTGTTCTGTATTCAATTCCCCCTCAATTGAACACTAAATATATTTAAAAATTGGAATATTAAATAAATAACTTTATATTTTAGTGCCTAAATAAAGTTATTTATTAGTAAATAAATTAGTAAGGTAATTGATTCAACTATTAAAGTAGCAAAATATATTTAATTTACTGCTTTGCTACGCAGTAATAAATACATCAGTAACACCTATAATAAAAAATTACCATGCGGCGCAGCGTTGAGAAAATTAATCATCCATGTGCCGCGAGAATTAAATATTGTTTAAGAGAAAGCTAAAACCTTAGGTGTGAAAATACACCGATCACAGCAACACCACGTGACCATGACGTATGAAATTTAAAGTTTCTTGGATTTCTCCCGGACCCCTTATCAGATTCAGACCAAATTACAATGGGACCATCTGGGAAGTATACCCTTCCAAGCAAAAAAATTTTTTTCAAAATCGGTCCAGTAGTGTTGGAATAGTTCGAAAACACACATAAAAAGCCGCAATACGAAATCATAACCTCCTTTTTTGAAGTCGGTTAAAAAGAAATTCAACTTGGCAGCGTGCTAAAGATATATGTCTGACTTAGTATACTGACAGCTTACAAAAACATTCTAACCGCAATTAATGAAAAAATAAAGGCGTTCCGTTTTGCCACGACCTCTCCTATGCATGTCTCTATCAGCACACATGAGTTTTACTAATTTAATTGGAAACAATTTATTTATCGATCTTGACTATAAATGAGAAAATTTCTGTGACATTTTCGATTATTTTAAACAGGATTAAATGAGGCACTTTTTGACTAACAGCTCAAAAGTAATTAATTAGCCACATTTTCTTTCAAAATTTTTGACTTCACTCCCCCCATTGTTGCAAAGAGTTACATCATACTATACCCCATCCCTCTCTGTCACATGTCACGTTACTTTTCATAAACACATTCTTATAAAAATGCACGATGTCACACTTCTTGTTACTACCTCCCTCCCCCTTGTCACAAACTGTCACATTTTCGCGAACCCCCTAATCCCCCTTCGAAACGTGACATCGTTTGTGGAGAGTACCTAAAACAAATTTTATAATTTAATCTACTATTGCATAAAGAAACTACCGATACGAGCTGAGACAAAAATTAGTTTCAAATATAGCATAAAAATTAATCGACCTTATTTGATAAAAATTAACTCGCTGATGAAGATATCGCCGCGTTTGTACCTGTGCAATAAAAAAAATACTTATGTTGTAGGACAACTGATTGGAGACAATTTTTGCTACTACCTCGAGTTGATAATGAAAGATTTTTCTTGATAATACAGATAAGATAAATTGGGACTACAATTGGTTGTGATTGTATGAAAACAGTGACGAAATAAAATAGCCTAACGCTTCGAATATCTCGCTACTACAAAATATTATGATTATGCAATCGTTGATAACTTTATTTTGTTATATTACGTGAAACGCGAATGTAGACCTGAGAAATATTTTTCTCCCACTCTCTCTTTAAATCTCTCTTTGAGAAGATTAAGACGATTATAAACTTCCCGCCAGGCACTAACGCTGCCAGAATTTACTTTCTGGGGGGGGGGGGGGAGGGTTGAATCATAACAGTTCTTATATGGATTTTAACTTTTATATTAGAAGTGGTAATATGCATTAAAAGCGAAGCCTCTGAGAGCCTTCAAAACCTCCCTTGCGGCGCTCCTAAGAGTTTTTTTCTTTCATAGATGCCGTTTTCCATTTCAGATTTTAGCACCACCTACATGACTTACATGACTTAAGCAAACATTGTACTTAAAGGGGAAAAAACCGTGACGAGATAAGGATCAAAATTTATTTAAAGAAAGAAAAAAAAAAAGCGAAATTATATGTGTAAATCTGAAAGTTTTTTTTTTTTTTTTCAACATAAATTTTCTTTTTCAGTGCAAAACATTTTTTTTCGCAAACACTCACTATTTCTCTAGGTTTTTTAGTTTGAAAAATATTTTCTGAAATTTTGATGGTATGTATTTTTATTTATTTTTCTTTTTTTTTTTTTGCCGTGCAGAGGCATTTTTATAAGAGAATAAATGAACTAACCAGAATCTCGTTAAAACTATGAATTTGCAAAAACAGGAGGAAACTAAAAGGTAATTTGAAAAAATTAAACATAATTAAATTGTTTGCTGTAAATTTTCTTGTAGGATTTATCAAAAGACTAACTTTATCACACGAATTCACTCACTAGCATGTTAGTGGCCTTTCATAAATGATGTCACAATTTTTTTCAACATCTGTGACCCCTCCTCCCTTTATTACAACATGTCACACATCACAATACTAACCTCCCCTCCCTTGTCACATATCACGCTTACTTTTATAAACACATTTTCATTAATAAAATTTGTTGTGACACTTCTTGTTAACCCCTCTCTCCCCTTTGTAACAAACTCACATTTTTACGAGCTTCGTTCCTCCTCGAAGTCTAGAATCATTTGTGAACGTCGTCATACCTTCTGAAGAAAGTTAAAATAATTCGGTTTACAATTTGTGTGCAGATTACGTCTGTATTTGCATTTACGTCGGACGACCATGTTCTCTATCAATAATATAATTGTCATGTCGGTCTGAATTAATAGGAATAATCGAATAGAACTTTAATGCGTTCTGTTGGAATATGCCCTTTCGTTGCATGTTGTAGTGGTTAACTGAAGAACAGTTTTGAAAATGATGGATTAAAGGTAGGGTTTAACTTTGTTGTGCCCCTTTGATGTTTGACCCTCTTGGTGAAATGCAGGTCATAAACTAAAGTTTTCATTTGTTTTGAGAAACATTTGTTTCACAAAAAATTATTTTTTTTCTTCTGAAAATACCGTTGTCTAATTTTTGTATGAATAAATAAGTACTGTTAAAATTTGAACTTCTACTTATTTAGTCATTCACTTATTTTCACTTTTTCCCTTCATTTCTGTTTTAGTGAACAAAGATGAATTTTTTTATTATTTTATTTTTCTCTTTAATTGGGTATTTGAATGTCATTTTTATTCAGAAAGGTCGAAGTTAAATTAAAAAAAAAATAATGATACGTAATTCGATAAACGACCTTTACCAATCAGACGTGAATAAAAAGCTAAATATTTGGTTGCAATTATAAACAGCTCTTGAAAATCTATGCAATTTTCTAGATTATGCTGCTTGTGGTAAGAAGTTTATTAATGAGAGCACATAAATAATCTTGAAGGTTGATTGACAAAAACCTATTTTTTCCCTTCTACGCCATGAACGAGAAAAAGAAAAGTCATGAAGTTAGAACAAAACAAGATAAACAGAGTACTTATTAAGTTTTCTATCGTTTTCATCATTGCGTTTTCTGAAAAATACCAATACGTTACGTACATGTAAGTTCAAGGTCATTGTCATGCCTAGCTTAACAAAATGAACTTTGTGACCAGTAGTTTTTCTTTGTCTGAAGTCCGCTCTTTTATCAAAAATTTTGCAAATGAATTCGATAAAAAAGAGAACACACATTAATTAAAAACTTAGACTATGCAATACAGGGGAGACTGGGTGCACTTCATCCCCCTCTTTTTGTTGAAGATTAATACATTTGTTAAAATTAATGGAACTAAACGATCTCACTTTCGCTTTTAAAAAATATTTTTCCGTCAGAATGCTCTGCCGTTTTTTAAATTTATATAAATTAGAATAAAATATTTGTAAGAAAAACCAAAAGCTGATAAAAGTATAAAGTCTCCTTTGTATACAAGGAGACTTGATCCTGCACTGCAAAAAATAATTGTTGTTTTTAAAGTAATATACTGTTTTTTTCCTACAGTTTAATACTGCTCTGCTAAATAACAGAGAAAAACTGTAAAAATGTTTTAGATTGCGCAAAACGATGCGCAAAAGGTGTTTCCTTTCATACGGGAGGATAAACTAATGAATTCAAGGTATCGACAGCCATTTTTGTTGATATTTCGACTGTGCTGAGGCAGGACTGCTCATTTGTAATCCAAGTTAAAGGTAAGTGCTAGTTATATTATTCATTCCCTTTTCCTCAAATGTAGTTTTCTTTATCATCGAGAATGTATGTAAAATAACAGTGTTTATTTTGAAATCGTAATTCGTATCCCAATATTCGTTGATGTTGACTTTGCAATTTCTTTTAGTTAAGTTGCAGCGATTGCTTTATAGCAAAAATCTGAATAGTTGTTGTGACTCTGAATATTTTACTGCACGTATGATAGTTTTTAAACATTTTCTGAAACTCAAATTTGATTTAAAAATAAATCAATTCCTTCCTTGATCGTATTTAAAGTTATTAGAACATTAGACTTTGTTTACGATTATATTTTGTGTTATATATAGGATGTGATTACTTAAAATTTAAATTCTTATGTTTTCTAGTAAATTTTTATCGTATCGCGATTGACTTCTTTCTTCTGTTTTTTTTTTTCTTTCTTATATTCTGTTTTAAATTCTTTAACAGTTTGCATTTAACTATTTTATTGATAAACTTTACGTTATAGCGTCAGTAACTTTTATAACCTGTACATAAATCGATGAATAAAATGTAAATAAATAAAATAACAACGTGACCGAGAGACATGCAAATAGTATCAAGTTTACTGATTTTTTTTTTTTTTTTTGTAGAATTTGCCACTCTGGAAAAACAATACTCTGATGTCTGAACGACTCAAAATTCTCTGAAATCTGGAGCCAGCTTTCATACTTATCGATCAAAACTAAAATAATAATAATTAAAAAAATCATCAATGAAGCACTCCCCCCCCCCCCCAAAAAAAAAACTAATAAAAATTAAGCATCTTTAGATACAAACACGAAACCCTTGTGTTTTAAAAGTTTTATAATTGCGTTGGCAGGAAATTAAAATTTTACTTCAGGAAAAATGCACTACTACCATTGAAACTTGTGAACATAAAAATAACTTTAGAAACTATATCCAAAAACACTCGATGGGAGGTCACGGGAAGATTCTATGACCTCCCCAAAATTGCCACATTGGAAAATTTTTGTCTCACGATTCGGCAAATTTGCGGACATAATTGTAATGTTGCAATTTTTGAATTCTCTAATGTCCAAATTTCATTAGATATTGTACTTAATTGTACGTACTTAACGTGTGCATGCACCAGTATTTTATTAATCGGCAAATATGTAAGTTCCATTCGACAAATTGAGATTATACGCCTTCCCAACATATTTAATTAAGTTCAGGCTGTGCCTGGCTATATTCTTAAAATTTTCAGCTTTTCATTTCTGATCTGACAGTGTTGCGTTCTCGTCTAAATTACTGCTTTTTAATTTAAAGTAGAATATTTACATTATTATGCATTGTTTGTCATATTTTATTCGCCTTGAAGGACATGCTCATTTAGAAAAGTAGATGAATCGAGAACTACAGTATAATTTGAAACTCTTGTAACTTTGAACTCGTCAGATTCCTTACATTTTAACTTTTAGAACCCTTTGAGTCTTAAAGTTTAGCATCAACGTGTTTATGAGGAAGGCAAAAACTATATCATTAATACTGAAAAGTGTGATTCTGTACTTCACTGCATATAAAAAGTAAAAATATGTCAGATTGTTATTCGTGTAAAATGAAAAAAAAATCGGAGAATTTTGTTTAAACCCGTAACGGAGATTCAAGCCAAAGCCGGGTAAGGTCTTTTGCATTTAAATGCGATGGGTTCTTTAGCAGTTGAGTTGTTTAGGGGGGGGGGGATTATTTTCACAATAATAGACGATTTTTCAAGAAAGTCTTCGGTTTATTTCTTAAAGAAGAAAAGTGAGGTTTTCGAATACTTTGTCAGGTTTTAATAGAGAACAGAGATATTTGCGGGAAAAATCCGATAACGAAAAGGAATTTCTGAACCCCCGGGTTTGAAATTTATCTTAGCGACCAAATCATAAGAATCGAAAAAACTAACAAATCCTCCAGTTAACAAAGTAGCGTCATAGAACACCATAACTCAACATTAATGAATGGAATTAGGACACTTTTAAATGAAACGGGTTTGCTTCAGCAGTTTTGAGCCGAAGCAGCTATGTGCTTCCAATACCTACGGATTAGAGCGATTTTAAAAGGAAAAATCAAAACCTTTTTTGAGCTATTTCGGGGAAGAAAGCCATCTATTAAAAACTCACTTGTTTTTTTGACTGTATTTCTCATATTGGACTTCCAAAACAGAAAATAAACAAATTGGATCTGAGAGCTAAACAGGGAGTCATGGTAGGATATGCGTTTCATATGAAAGGTTATAGAATTTGGGATTCCAAAAATTGCGAAGTGGCAGAAACGCTGTATGTTACATTAGATGAAAATAAATTCTAGGCGGGGAGGGGGGGGGGACAGGAAACAAAGGAATACAGTTTTATTTCACCACTGAGTAAATCTGAAGTAGAAGAAGAATATCCTGAAAATCATAAAATAGCATGTTGATAATTAAATTTGTTAAAGAAATACCAAGGCAAAGTAGAGAATGCAGGGATATGTATTATTCTTTTGACACGACGGTTCTAAAGTCCGAATCACGAAGCCGAGGTTTATTGTTCTGAAAATAACATTGAATGTGACCCAAAATAGTTCGATTTCACTTGTGATGATAATTCACGAAAAGTATCAGATTCTGATGAAGATAGGGGGGGGGGGGGGATAGTTCAAGTAAGCTAGAAGTTAACATTTCCGAAGATGTAATTCCTTCGAATTTGAAACAAAGTTTGAGAACGACAGAAAGTAAAGATTGGCAAAACACAGCAGAACAGATAAGCAGAACGAAATAATGCGCTTTAAGGCCAGACTGGTTATTTTAGGTTACCACCAAGTATGGGGGGGGGGATACTTTTCGCAAGTGTTCTCTCCAGCAATTTCCCTTTTTTTTATTGATGCTTTCTTTTCAATTTTTGTATAAGCTACATTTTGTCCATTTCCAAACTAATGTTTGCAATGCGTATCTATATGCGGGTATAAAAGAGGAGATTTGTAAGACAAGCTGAAGGGTTTGTCGATCCCTGAAATCTAAATTTTGTCTGTAAATTGAATAAATTATTGTCATTTTGATACAGATTACGCCTTGAATCACGACGACCGGATTTCAATGGCGGGAGGGGGGGGGGGGTCTAGTGTTTTAGTATAGGTTCAAATAATATGGTGTACATTCAAACAAAAACGCGTAGCACTGTCAACGATGGAAGCGGAGTATATTTCAATTAGTGAACAATCTAAGGAAGTTATATGGATCAAAATAATTTTAAATGAATTGGCCACGAAAAGAGTTCAGAATTTTAGATTGATTAAAAGTACTCTGTACTGTGACATTCTAGTCGCGATCGATTTTTCTAGATTTGCAATAGAAAATTGCAGAACTAAGCAGATTGATGTGGGGTACCATTTCCTAAGGAATTCGATTGATGAAAATGAATTTGGAATGAAATCTGTTGAAACTAAAAATAATTTAGCTGATTCTTTCACAAAACCTTTTTTTCGGGAAAATTTACGTAAAGCTTGAATTGCAATGACTTCAGAATTGCAATAACATATTTTTTAGAGTTTTTTTTTTTTTTAATGTTTCAATTATTCCATTATGTCTAAGTTATAAGTTGCGCACACAAACGGATAGCCTGTAATATATTTTTTATTCATGTATTAAAGTATTTCTTTTTTTCCGTGTGCTGGCGTGCCAAGAAGGGGGACTTTGCTAGCGAATATTTTGTTCCTTTCCCTCCAGCGCACGGAGAAAATAAAATTGTAGTTGATTTCATTTTTAATTTGTGCCCGGTGATATGGTTACGGTTAGGTATTTCAAAAAAAAAAAAAAAAAAAAATTAAAATACAAATTTCATTCCAGTCGCCTGAATTTTTCATTTTAATTTATTTACTAATGCAATGTTATTTTTTTGAGTTTAGTGGTATGCAAATGGAAAGAACTTCCTTAACTTGTGACCAGAACTGAATGGAATAATGGTTTGTCTCATTTTATCAAGATGGCAAATCGCGGTTGTGTCCACTTGGAATTTCAAAGAAGACCCTAGTTTGAGTGATGTTGCGATGATTCACTTAGTGACATGAATGCTTGCAACGGAAGTTTATAAGTATCTCTTTTCATTTATATTTTTGTGTTTACGTATGTAATTTGTAATTACAAATGCTTTTGAGTTTTAGAGCGTTCTTAGCCACTGAAGCCTACCCTACGGTCTGCGTGCCATATTGGGCCCCTGAAGCTGATTTTTGTGGCCCTTTGTTAGGTTCTATGTTACAATCAAGAACTATGGATTGGAACAAGATAAACTAAATTTTATTTTGTTTCGATTGAAATGTGATCGGGCATACTATTCATTTAAGTCTGAGTTTTTTAAATTTGTTGTTCAATATTAGTTTTTACGGGTAGTTGAATATTATCACTTCAAGAATCACCGGAATATGGAAATTTCTGTTGCTAGAGCGAAATTAGACGTACATTTCTTTTTTTTTTTTTTTTAATTTTTCAGTAAATTTTGAACACTGATTTTTTGTTTTTACATGTTATTAAAATCGAAGGAACCAAAACAGAATGTTAAGTACTTTATTATTTATTGTACGTATTTTTGTAAAAATTACAGGAATAAAATTTAAAGCCAACTTCATAATGAGAGCAGCAATAAAGATTAAAGTACGATAGATTACAGCGTATGAAACTTTCTTCGCATATTCAGACTTGTGACACTTATCAAACAAAATTATTGATTATTTTTACTGCAATGTGAATAAAAAGCAGTTATTCTGCAAATAGAGTATGTTTAAATCTGCAGTTAAAAAGAGGTGCGGTCTTCTGGCAAAGCAACAAGGACGGCGGGCCAAATGTGGACTTAAAATTTCTTAATGATTGGAACTGGCACTACCAGATTTACTCATTTTTTTGATATGTTTGACGATTTATTCTTTTGTTAAAAACTTTCAACTTTCCTGACCGATTTTCCTTTTTTACTGAATTGACTTGAACTAAGCCATCTTGATTTTGGGAATATAGAATTGTTTCTACCAGATTTCAGGTAAATTCTGAAAAACTTGAAGATAAATTGTGTAAATCCTCTCAAAAGAAGTGCCACTTAAAAAAATAAATAATAGTCGCTGATGGTTTGAATGGGGACATCGATAGCTGTTCAAATTGGGCGGGAGAGAGGGCGTCCCCATTTTGAAAGACACAGAATATAAGTGAAACATCTTATATTTGCTTAAATATTAAGACATAAGATAGAATGTTCTTACGGTATTATTTTATTTCAACTCAAATGGACTCTTTTATGTGATTCCTTAGTACTTAAGAAAAAAGCTCCAAAAAATTAAATTTTAACAATATAATAACACATTTGTGAAATAAAATATATGAAAAAAAAATATTTTGAAAAATTATAAGTATGTAAATATTTCATATTAAGTACAGACAGAGTTTTAAGTAATTACTTTACGTCACACTTTGTTTTATATTCAGATTTCTAACGATGGGAAGCTGTCAAAGAAAAAGATGAAGCTGGTATCAGTTGAACATAGTTTGAGCTGTTTAACAAGTGTTGGAAAGGAATATGGGTTACCAAAAAAAACGAAAGAAAAACCATCTGTATACTACCTTCAGTGTTACTATAGGAACTCGGGGGAGGGGGGGGGGGTACTAAAAGAGGCTAGATAGAGTATTCATTGTTTTAAATGAATACCCCAATATTTCCCAATTGGTTGTCCTAAACATCGACCTTGCTCCATTTCCTAAAAAGTATTTCTCCACCTCATCCTTATTATTGTTTTGAAGTAAACATATTGTAATCCGATAATCTGAAGCCTATTGTAAGAAAAAACTAGATACAAGTTTTATCATTTTTGAAACATTTTTATTTTTTTCTTTAGGCCAAGATGTTAGCTTTCCCATTTTGGACAACTTGGAATTCTTGACTTATAGAAGGAGTTATTCGCTCGATCACTTCAGTTATCCGATCGAAAAAAATAAACATTATTCTTAATCAACAATCTCATATGTATTACGAAATCCTTCAAAAATACCGAAAATTACAGGGATTTTTTTTTAATTGTATTTCAGAAACCAGTATAAGTGCATTTCTTTACATGGAAAATAAAATGTCAGATATTATTTTCTTTATTTTTTTTCTTTTTTGAGTTCTTATGTAAAGTATCCAGATTAGGACAGACATTAGACATTAAAATAACCACCGTTACAAATGCGTAATTTGCTAATTGCTGCCAAACAGTTTTTTTTTCTCCTTAAAACAACATATTTAGCGCTTAATTGGTTCCTGAAATAAACGATTCAATTACAATTTAGGTATATGTTAAGCAGTTTCAAAATAAAAACAACTTCCAAGGCAACCTTAATTTCAGATCATTCAGAGTCATAATTTTAATCATTTTAGGGCGTATTTTTATACCTACGTAATTTTATTTTTTATGTATGTTTTTTGGTGTTTACAAGTTTTATGAGATTCTAACAATTTTTATTTTGACAGATGCTTTCATAATATAAGGCCTAATGATGGCTCCAAAGTCGGGAAAGATGTCACAAAGAAGAATCAAGTTCGTGATATAAAAATGTTGACCTTGAAATTATTTGCATTCGATTTTAAATGAATTTCTGCAATTTCACTGTAATAATCTGTATTTATAGGTAATGTATACGAAATAAAATAATTTGGCGATTTTTAATGGTGTGAATGTTTCGTTTTTTCTCATGAAAACAGTATAACAGAATACAAAGTTAAACTAAAAACCTGACAGATTTTACTATACCGAGTGAAAAATTGTTTGTTTAATAGCTCTGAAATTCTGAACTATCACATATTTATTGTTTTCATCTTTGTAAACTTTAAAAGGTTAATAATATCAAGTATTATCTAATCTATAATACTATTCAGTTTCAATAAAAACCATTCTGCGCAGTCTAAATGCTGAATACTGCACATATGGTGTGAAATAACGTTAGTTTGTTAGTAGTTTTTCTCAAATAAAGTAGGTACAAGTGCAACTTATAATATTAAAAAAAGAAAACCATGAAAATAATCTGTTTTTCCAGAAAAGGAAAATAAATGCAAATAATTGTATGTATAAAGTTAAAAATAAACATAAAGGTATAATGAATTGCGTACTGTAAAACATTTCCCACGTTACGCTGCTCATTTTAGCATTACAACAATGCCGAAAGTGAAAAAAGTATTTTCAGTGACGATACGATGTAGTGTTTTCAGTTATATATATAAAAAACTTCTCATTTTTACTACCTTCATGGATCAAAATGTTTTGTTTTATGAAAAGGCTATAATTGTTCTTAAAATAAAGCTTCAGACCATATTTTGCAATTTCCTTCTATTTGTAAATTTTTAAGTTGGCAATAAAAGCTAAAAGTTTTTTGTAGAAATGAAAAAGCACCATTTTTCCTCTAACAGGTGCTTATAAAATATAAAGACGGTTATTGATTTATTTTGTGTACAATGAAATTAATATCAATAAAACATATTTAGCAGCAGTTAATTATTTTTATGTAAACAGCTTTTATATTTCTTTACTTGTTGCTTTTCATAACCTAAAACATTATTTTTGTTGTTGAAAAACTTTAGAAAAGGAACAGATTTCGTATGTAGACTAATTTCTACAACGTACATACAGAATCAATTGCTTTACTTTTCTATATTGTTCTTCAGCTGTAAAAGCAATGATTTCGGCTATGAAAAGAGACAACAATAGGGGAGAAAACTCTTTTTGCATAAAAATTTTTAACTATTTAATTTATGGTTTACTGCTGTTAGTTTTACTGTACAAATCATTTATAAAACCGTATACTACTGCTTTCACGGAGTAGTGCAGCTGATTTCGCAGCATATTACTGCTAACTTTACAGTTTGTTACTGTTAATTTTGCAGGACAATTTCATTAAAAAGCAGTATATTACTGTTGATTTTACATATTATCTCTGTTCAATTTACAGGCCAATTCATTCCTAAAACAGTATATTACTGCTGATTTTACAGTAAGTCATTGTTAATTTTACAGGGCATTTCCATTAAAAGACAGTATATTACTGCTAATTTTACAGTAAGTCATTGTTAATTTTACAGGGCATTTCCATTAAAAGACAGTATATTACTGCTAATTTTACAGTTTATCGCTGTAAATTTCACAGTAAAAGTCTGTTATAAGACAGTATATTACTGCAAATTTTACAGTTTAGAACTGTAAATTTTACAGTTTTTCTTTGGAATGTGAGCTGCCAGTATTATACTGTAAAAACAACAGTTTATTTTTTGCAGTGTGGGGGAAAAGTTTTCGTTTATGTGTTTTAAATATAAGTCAAGCATTTATTATTGCGACATGTTTATTACTTACTCATGAAAAAGCTACAATTGATCACGTCAAACTAAAAAATGGAAAAAAGCAAGCACAATAGCTATTAGAACTAATATTTAATAAACGCAATCGTACTGTAATTGTATATCGCTAGCACTACTAAAGAAACTCGGACTTTTTTTATCATTCTTGATCAAAGTATACAGTGAAAACTAAGAAATAAATATTAAAAACCTATTTAAACGTTAACGTATATACTTATAGAGATGAACTAAATTAGGGTTTTAGCGTCATTAACTATAAAAATATTTCAAAATTGACACCAAGAGTACACTGCAAAAAAAAAGCTGTCGTTTTTACAGTATAATACTGGCAGCTCACATTCCAAAGAAAAACTGTAAAAATTACAATTCTAAACTGTAAAATTAGCAGTAATATACTGTTTTTTAATGGAACTGCCCTGTAAAACTTACAGTACCAAACTGTAAAATTAGCAGTAATATACTGATTTAGGAATGACTTGACCTGTAAATTTAACAGAGATATGTAAAATTAACAGTAATATACTGTTTTTTAACGGAATTGCCCTGCAAAAATTTACAGTATCAAACTGTAAAGTTAGCAGTATTATGCTGCGGAATCAGCTAAATTGTGCCATAAAAAGCAGCAGTAGTAGACTGTTTTATAATTGATTTGTACAGTAAAATTAACAGCAGTAAACCATAAAATAAAGTTATCAATTTTTTATGCAAAAGGGTTTTTTCACCCTATCGTCTCTTTTCATAGCCGAAATCACTGCTTTTACAGCTGAAGAACAATATAGAAAAGTAAAGCAATTGATTCCGTATGTACGTTGTAGAAATCAGCCTACATACGAAATCGGTTCCTTTTCTGAAGTTTTTCAACAACAAAAATAATGTTTTAGGTTATGAAAAGCGACAAGTAAAGAAATATAAAAGCCTTTTACATAAAAATAGTTAACTGCTGCTAAATATATATTTTATTGATATTAATTTCCTTGTGCACAAAATAAATCAATGCCTCCCCTCTCTATATTTTATAAACACCTGTTAAAGAAGAAAAAAAAAAAATTGGCGCATTTTCATTTCTACAAAAAACATTTAGCTCTATTGCAGACTTAAAAATTTACAAATAGAAGGAAATTGCAAAATATGGTCTGAAGCTTTATTTTAAGAACAGTTATAGCCTTTTCATAAAACAAAACTTTTTGATCCATGAAGGTAGTAAAAATGAGAAAGTTTTTTATATATAACTGAAAATACTACATCGTATTTTCAATAAAAGTACTGTTTTCACTTCCAGCGTTAGTGAGTTGCTAAAATGTGCAGTATAACGTGGGAAATGTTTGCAGTATGCAATCCATTAAACCTTTAAGTTTATTTTAACTTTATACATGCAATTATGTGCATTTATTTTTCTTTTCTGGTAAAACAAAATATTTTCATGCTTTTCTTCTTTTTTAATGTTATAAGTTGCATTTGGACCTACTTTATTTGAGAAATACTTGTAACAAACTAACTTTATTTCACACCATACGTGCGGTAAACAGCATTTAGACTGCACAGAATGGTTTTTATTGTAAACTGATTATTATAGATTAGATAACTTTATCCTATTATCCTTTTAAAGTTTACATACATGAAAACAATAAATATGTGACGGTTCAAAATTCCAGAGCTACTAAACAAACAATTTTTCACTCGGTATAATAAAATATGTCAGGTTTATGAGTACTAGTATTAATTGGTTTTACTACTCCAAAAATTATATAACTTTATATTGTTATACTGTTTTCATGAGAAAAAATAAAACATTCACACCAATTAAAATTGCCAAATTATTTTATTTCGTCTACATCACATATAAATATCGATTAATAGTTTTTACAGTGAAATTGCAGAAATTCATTTAAAACCGAATGCTAATTTTGTCAAGGTCAACATTTTTACATTACAAATTAGATTCTTCTTTGTGACATCTTTGCCGACTTAGGTGCCATCATTAGGCCTTATATCATGAAAGCATCTGTCAAAATAAAAATTGTTAGAATCTCATAAAACTTGTGGACACCAAAAAAGATTCATGGAAAAATCAATTACGTAGGTATAAAAATACGCCCTAAAATGATTAATATTATGACTCTGAATGATTTGAAATTAAGGTTGCCTTGGGAGTTGCTTTTATTTCGAAACCGCTTAACATATACCTAAATTGTAATTGAAGCGTTTATTTCAGGAACCAGTTAAGCGCTAAATATGTTGTTTTAAAGAGAAAAAAAAACTGCTGTGCAGCAATTTGCAAACTACGCAATTGAAACGGTCCTTATTATATCTAATTAAAGTAGACCTAATCTGAATACTTTACATAAGAACTCAAAAAAGAAAAAAAGAAAGAAAATATCTTACATTTTATCTTCCATCTCAAGAAATGCACTTATACTGGTTTCTGAAATAAAATTTTAAAAAATCCTTGTAACTTTCGGTATTTTTGAAGGGTTTTGTAATACATATGAGACGGTTGATTAAGAATAATATTTAATTTTTTCGATCGGATAACTGAAGTGATCGGTGATCAGGAGAATAACTCCTTCTACAAGTTAAGTCTTAATTAAGAGGTTTTCCATCTCCAGCACAGTCACTTTCCTATGCCGGGCTGATGAGTGCTAATAAGCACGAAACTGCAGTCCTCGGCTGGAAATGACAGAGCTAGCGGTGTATTTCACGTAATTCTGCTTTAGCCCTGGCTAATGGGCGGTAATTTACTGAATATACCTTGCCTCGCGTTCAATCTTCGAGTTGAACCGAACCATTGCTTCGGTCACTCGTCTGGTCTGCTAATTCTATATTAGCTACCAGTTTGTTTCGCACTCTTGGCTTCTTAAGAGGTTTTCCATCTCCAACTCAGTCACTTTCCTATGCCGGGCCAATGAGATCTCATAAGCACGAAACTGCAGTCCTCGACTGGAAATGACTGAGCTGGCGGTGTATTTCACATCTAATCTTTATTATTGCTCTCATTATGAAGTTGGCTTTAAATTTTGTTCCTTTAATTTTTACAAAAATACGTACAATAAATAATAAAGTACTTAACATTCTGTTTTGGTTCCTTCGATTTCATTAACATGTAAAAACAAAGAATCAGTGCTCCAAAATTTACTGGAAAATTAAAATAATAATAATAAATAAATAATGAAAGAAATGTACGTTTAATTTAGCTCTAGCAACAGAAATTTCTATCTTACGGTGATTCTTGAAATGATAATATTCAACTACCCGTAAAAACCAATATTGAATTACAAGTTTAAAAAACCCAGACGTAAATGAATTGTATGATCCATCACATTTCAATTAAAACAAAATTTAGTTTATCTTGTTCCAATACATAGTTCTTGATTGTAACATAAAACCTGACAACGGGCACACAAAAATCAGCTTCAGGAGCCAAGTATGGCACACAGACCGTAGAATAGGCTTTAGTGGCTAAGAACGCTCTAAAACTCAAAAGCATTTGTGATTACAAATTACATCCGAAAACATAAAAATATAAATGAAAAAGATACTTATAAACTTCCATTGCCGGCATTCATGTCACTAAGTGAATCATCGCAACATCGTTCAGACTAGAGGCTTCTTTGAAATTCCAAGCGGAACACAACCACGAACTGCCATCTTGATAAAATGAGACCACCCATTCAATTCTGGTCACAACTTACGTAGTTCTTTACATTTGCATACCACTAAACTGATAGAAATAATATTGCATTAGTGAATAAATTTAGATGAAGGAAATTCAGGCGGCTAGAATGAAATACTTTAAGACATGAATAAAAAATAGAAATATATTACAGGCCATCCGTTTGTGTGCACAAATTATAAATTAAACATAATGGAATAATTAAAACATTTCAAAAAAAAAAAAAAAAAAACTCTAGAAAAATATGTCATTGCAATTCAAGCTTTATGTGAATTTTCCCTAGAGAAAGGTTTTGTAAAACAATCAGCTACATTATTTTTAGTTTCAAAAAATTTTATTCCAAATTCATTTTTATCAATCGAATTTCTTAGAAAATGGTACCCCACATCAATCTGCTTAGTTCTGCAATTTTCTTTTGCAGAACTAGAAACACCGATTGCAACTAGATTGTCACAGTGCAGAGTACTATTAATCAATCTAAAATTCTGAACTCTTTTCGTGGCCAATTCATTTAAAATTCCTTTGATCCACATCCTTAGATTATTCACTAATTGAAATATACTCCGCTTCCATCGTTGACAGTTCTACGCATTTTTGTTTGAATGTACCACCATATTATTCGTACTCTATCCCAAAACACTACAAGCCCCCCCCCCCCATTGAAATCCGGTCGTCGTGATTCGATTCGTAATCTGTATCAGAATGACAATGATTTATTCAATTTACAGACAAAATTTAGATTTCAGGGATGGACAAACCTTTCAGGTTGTCTCACAAATCTCCTCTATTACATCCGCATACAGATACGCATTGCAAACATCTACATGGAAATGGACTCAATGTAGTTTATACACAAAAATTTAAAAGAAAGCCTCAATCAAAGGAAAGGAAATTACTGCAGAGAACACGTGCGAAAAGTAACCTCCCCCCCCCACATGGTGGGCATTTAAAATTACCAGTCTGGCCTTGAATCGCATTATTTCATTCTGCTCATTTGTATTTTTAAAAACCACCTGTACCCTTTTTTCTTTCTAAAACTTTCATTCAGTGGAACCAATTCGTAAACGTTTCTTTCTCATGTCACCTGAATTTCTTGAGCCATTGCGTTTTGCCAATCTTAAATCTCTGAAATGTTAGCTTCTACCTTACTTGAATTATCCCCCCTATCTTCATAAGAATCTGAAACTTTTCTTGAGTTACCATCACAAGTGAAATTAAAATATTTTGGGTCGTATTCAATGTTATTATTAGAACAATAAACCTCGGCTTCACGATTCGGACTTTAGAACCGTCGCCGTCGTGTCAATAGAATAATACATATCCCTGCTTTCTTTACTTTGCCTTGGTATTTCTTTAACCCATGTAATTCCCAACATGCTATTTTATGATTTTCAGGATATTCTTCTTCTACTTCAGATTTACTCAGTAGTCAAATAAGACTGTGTCCCTCTGTTTCCCGTTCCTGGGAGGGGGGGGGGGAGTCGCCCAGAATTTATTTTCGTCGAATTTAACATTTAGCGCTTCTATCACTTCGCGATTTTTGAGATCCCAAATTCTGTAACCTTTCATATGAAACGCATATCCTACCATTACTCTTGTTGAGCTCTCATATCCAATTTGTTTATTTTCTGTTTTGGAAGTCCAATATACGAAATACAGTCAAAAAAAAAAAAAAAAAAAAAAAAAAAACACGGGAGTGTTTAATAGATGGGTTTCTTCTCCCAAATAGCTCAAAAAAGGTTTTGTTTAATAGATGGCTTTCTTCCCGCAAATAGCTCAATAAAGGTTTTGGTTTTTCCTTTTAAAGTCGCTCTAGTCCGTAAGTAGTGGAAGTACATAGCTGCTACGGCTCAAAACTGCTAAGGCAAACCCGATTCATTTACAAGTTTCCATTCATTAATATTGACTTAGTGTTTTATGACCATAAGCAAAATTGTAAGGGGGGCTCAGATATTTGTCCCATGGGTTAAGAGGGTATTTTCTCCATGCAACCCGATTTTAGGACAGATTGGAGTCATTAAAATATTTCATTTTTAATAACTTATTCATTGATAGCTGGAGAATAAATGTTTTTACATTTTTGCAAAGAAAAAATTACCAAAAGCAAAGAAGTTCTAATTTCAAAGGGGGGGGGGGGGGGCTCGAGCCCCTCCCCTTGCCCCCCTATATGGCCGCCCTTGTCTATGACGCTACTTTGTTAACTAGAGGATTTGTTGGTTTTTTTCGATTCTTATGCTTTGGTCGCTAAGGTAAATTTCAAACCGGGAGTTCAGAAATTCCTTTCCGTTATCGGAGCTTTGCCGCAAATCTCTCTGTTATCTTTTGAAACCTGACAAAGTGTTCTTAAACTTCACTTTTATTCTTTAAGAAATAAACCGGAAAGTTTCTTGAAAAATAGTCTATTATTGTGAAAATAATTCCCCTCCCCCCTTAAAGCACTCAACTGCTAAGGAACCCATCGTATTTAAATGCAAAAGATCTTACCCGGCGTTGGCTTGAATCTCCGTTACAGGTTTAAACGAAATTCTCCGATTCGGATAACAATCTGACATATTTTTACTTTTGATATGCAGTAAAAAACAGTGAAGTACAGAATCACACGTTTCAGTATTTATAATATACTTTTTGTTTTCATCATGAACGCGTTGATGCCAAACTTTAAGACTCAAAGTGTTCTAA
The DNA here is from genome assembly GCF_026930045.1 of Uloborus diversus. NCBI lineage: Eukaryota > Metazoa > Arthropoda > Arachnida > Araneae > Uloboridae > Uloborus > Uloborus diversus. Next base: position 87,758,601 of record NC_072733.1, on the reverse strand, counting down.
AAGTTAAAATGTAAGGAAACTGATGAGTTTCAAGGTTACAAGAGTTTCAAATTCTACTGTAGTTCTCGAGCATCTACTTTTCTAAATGAGCATGTCCTTCAAAGCGAATAAAATATGACAAACAATGCATAATAATGTAAATATTCTACTTTAAATTAAAAAGATGTAATTTTGATGAGAACGAAACACTGCTAAATCAGAAATGAAAAGCTGAAAATTTTAAAATATATCAGGCACGACCTGAACTTAAATATGTTGAGAAGTCGAATAATCTCAATTTGCCAAATGGAACTTACATATTTGCCGATTAATAAAATACTGGTGAATGCACACATTAAGTACGCACAATTAAGTACAATATACTATAAGGGTTTGTTACGATTCGGCGCGACCGTTTCGGCGCTGGCCGATTCGACGCTGACCGTTTCGGCGCTGGCCATTTCGGCGTAAGATTTTTTGCATTCTGAACTTTATGAATTTCAGAAATTTTAGTTCAAAGAAGGAAAAAGATTTCTGGAAGAAGAATGTGAATTTAGCGCTCTAGAAGCTAGTTAAAATTTATTTTAAAATTTACAGCGGGGGAAAAGAGGGGGCATATGTGATCCGCGTATGTTTTACTGCGATAACATAAAAGAAAATATCTTGAAAAATTAGCAAATAATGCCAGTACCAGTCCTACCTCTTTGTCGATTTTTTTTTTTTTTTTTTTTAAATTAATGCTGAGCCGTTTTGTGTTTCTGTGGAGATTATTTCTTTGTTGTAGCAGCTATTGGAAATAATTTCATAAGTCTTCTTCACGTGAAAACAAGTTTCAAACTAACCAAAAAGCTCGACTTAACTATTACAAATTATTTTTATTGACAAAAAAATCATTTATTTTTTAAAGTTAGTTCTAAATACTATTATTTTTCTGTAATCAATTTATAAATTTTTTGTAAATTACTTTTTTTAAAAAAAGTTTTATTATTATTATTTTTTATCATTGCCTTTTTTTTTCTGTTACGAAATAGTCAGTCAACAGTTTAGTGCTATAGAACAGTTACAGGAACTAAAAAGACACAAAATATTTTATTTTTATTTAAAAAAAAAGTTTAAAATATTTTTTTTCATTATATTAGTCTTTATGAAACTTAAAAGCAATAAATAATAATAATCTTTACATAATAAAATTTTTTCTTGCATATCCTGTATTTAAAGCACACTACACAACTTAACTTTGTAGAGAGCAGGGTTACGTGTGAGTTTCTCAACACGTTAACTTTTTCCAATAAAAAATATAAAAAATTCATCTTATTACTAGTTGACATTTTTAATTTTTTATAGAAAAGATATTTAAGTAAGTGCACAAATTAATGATCAGCAACGAAAAAAAAAAAATCAATTTAAATTGAATGAGTTTTTTATTTACATTTCATAGAAAAATGTCAATGCTGTTTCCTAACTTATCTACTTCGAAAAATTATGAAGATGTTTTTAAACTTACATGTTATCAACTAATAATAAAAAAGAAAACAAAATACACCTTTAAAAATATTACTTCAGAAAACTTTTTACAAAACTTAAAAAAAAACAAAAGATATCTTGAATTTTGAAGCAATGTTTGGTAGATTTACATGCTAACAATTTCGATTTTTGAACAGGTCGTATTGAAATGGACCGCGCCGAACAGTCCCATTCCGAATATATAATGAAATTTGGACATTCGAGAATTCAAAAATTGCAACATTACAATTATGTCCCAAAATTTTCCGAATAGACGGACAAAATTTTCCCAATATGACATTTTTGGGGAGGTCATAGAGACTTCCCGTGACCTCCAATCGAGTGCCTTTGAATATAGTTTCTAAAATTATTTTTATGTTCACAAGTTTCAATGGTACTAGTGCAATTTTCCTGAAGTAAAACTTTAATTTCCTGCTGACGCAAATATAAAACTTTTAAAACACAAGGGTTTCGTGTTTGTATCTTAAGAAGCTTATTTTTTAAGTTTGAGTGCTTCATTGGTGATTTTTTTAATTATTATTATTTTAGTTTCGATCAATAAGTATGAAAGCTGGCTCCAGATTTCAGAGAATTTTGAGTTGTTCAGACATCAGAGTATTGTATTTCCACAGTGTCAAATTCTTCAACAAAAAATATCAGTAAATTTGATACTGTTTGCATGTCTCTCTGTCACGTTGTTGTTTTGTTTTTTTACATTTTATTCATCGAATTATGTACAGAATATAAAAGTTACTGACGCTATAACGTAATGTTTTTCAATAAAATGGTTAAATGCAAAATGTTAAATAATTTAAAACTAAACATAAGAAAGGAAAAAAAACAACAGAAGAATGAAGTCAATCGCGATATGCTAAAAATTCACTAGAGAACATAAAAATTTAAATTTTAAGTACTGACATAGTATATAACACAAAATACAATCGTATACAAAGTTTAATAATCTAATAACTTTAAATACGATCAAGAAAGGAATTTATTTATTTTTAAATAAAATTTGAGTTTCAGAAAATGTTTAAAAACTATCATACGTGCAATAAAATATTCAGAATCACAACAACTACTCGGATTTTTGCTATAAAGCAATCGCTACAACTTAGCTAGCAACTATAAGAAATTGCAAAGTCAATATCAACGAATATTGGGATACGAATAGCGATTTCAAAATAAACACTGTTATTTTACATACTTTCTCGCCGATAAAGAAAACTACATTTTGAGGAAAAGGGAATGAATAATATAACTAGCACTTACCTTTAACTTTGATTACAGCTGAACAGTCCTGGCTCAGCACACCCGAATTATCAAAAAACATGGCTGCCAATACCTTGAATTCATTAGTTTCTCTTCCCGTATGAAAGAAAACCTTTTGCGCATCGGTTTGCGCAATCTAAAACATTTTTACAGTTTTTCTCTGTTATTTAGCTGAGCAGTATTAAACTGTAAGAAAAAACAGTTTATTACTATAAAAACAACAATTTTTTTTGCAGTGTAGGCTGAAGTTATTGTTTCAAATGAAAAGAAAAACATTTTTTTTTTTTGAATTTTAAGAATGATTTGGAAAGTTAAATCATCTTAAAAGCTTAATAGTAGATTCAATACTTGGTGTGAACATTTTTTTTAAATAATGTTATAACACTTGTCCCTTCGCTATTAACAAGGGATTTATTTCATGTCCAAGTTTTATTTTGTAAGGCAGTGGTCTTTCTGTTAAACAGTATGTTGTAGAATAAATAGCTTTTCGTATGTGTATAATCATATTAAAGGACCCTTGATCTCGAATCAAATCTCCTTGGTCGAAAGGATCAAGTATCCTCAAGTATACTTTTCAAATATGTATCAAAATTACAGCAAAAATTAGTAATTCTCACATTTTATATTATTGAATTTTAAATTTTACTGTATAAGGGCAATGATGACCAGTTGCATTTAGGGAAGCAGGAAACGAGGCTCAATTTTTTCAACAATGCATTAGTCAAAACCGTAATACTGAATTATTTTTCGTATTTCTTTAAAAATAAATATGAAGCACAACACTGATATTCATTTATTCAGAAATTTTACTTTGATATGTTGCATATTAAAATTACACCCTCACTGTACTAAAACGAATGTACTAACATTAAATATTCAACCGAAAGTTTCGGAAAGTTGTTTCATCACATTGCTATATTTTTGTGCTTCATCCAATGATAAACTGGGAGTAAATCCCTTCGTTACGGTGGAATTTTAACTCAGGACGCATCCGATACAGTTGAGCAATCTACAGCTAGTCTAAGATATATATTTTAAGAATTACAAACCGAATGCGGAAGGTTTGCGGTAGCTTTTAAAAGAGCAGGAAGACACAAATCTTCAATTCCTGGAAAAGTCAATCGAGTGAAGAGATGTTGGAGTTTAAACATAAATAATTTCACGTAAATAAATGGTCTGAGTAATGAACAGTTTGTAAAAATATTTGAATTTCCGGTTTGCAAACAATCGTGAACAACAACAAATTAAATAAATCGATGAATGGTTTAGAGAAAAAGAAGAATTTCTATGAAAGTTCATTACCACTAATTGCTTTTATCCTTTTTTTTTCGCTTGAAATATTGTTTAACGACTAGAAAACGCGAATCCATATGATCCGGTTCATTGTAGACAAGGCAGGTTATTTAGTTAAGAAAGAAAAAGTAATGATACACAAGTATGATTTGTTTCTTTTATTATTATTTTGTCATTTTTTTTCCAGATTTCTAATGCCATCACTTGTGACTCGTACTATATAAATTAATTTATTCGGACGAAACCGAGGAAAAACTCTAAGCCTTTTTTCGCTCAAAATTTGACTAAAATATCTCTAAAATGATGATATGATCGAGGGACAAGGTTATTGCTTTGGAGTTGTGTTCAGCAGACAAACACAAGCGGTTAATCGAACATTCACTTTCTTGGTTCAATGTCACATTAACGTGCTCTTCCCTCGCTCTTTATGTGTCTCTATCAGTTCACAAATTGTAAATATTTCAGTTGATTTATTTTATCTGAATTAAGATAAAGATTTGCTGAAAGTCAATATCCATCAGAATGTGGCGAAATCTGATACGAAGTGTTTATGACGCATTGAGACAACAAAGAAAAACACAGCGGACACGTAGTGTCGAGGGTACAAAATGCAAATTTTGTTGCAGCCGGAGTTGGTCATTCTTTAATTTTATATGTAGATGCATTAACGTATTAGAATTGGCAATATATCTTAAAATCAAGGGTGCTGTTGGTTCCAAATCCTTCACCTCGCAGCACCCCTGTTTTGGTGTGAGTCATAGAAGCTTAATGAGTTGGAAAATGCATGAAGCATAAATTGAAACAGTTTGATAGATTACTATTATCAGAGCTATTGGTTTGCAGTTTAAATGCATAAAATGCAGTTTTATACAAGTGTTGAAAGTAACTTTCAGAGGGGTATGTGTTCCTCTCTCTCCTTCTTTTTCTGTTCCTTGACTTTTAATTGACTGTTTCCGTTTCTTGTCCAAACATTCCCATTTGTTGACTTCTAAACCGACTGTATAAATACTAGCTGGTGTCTTTGTGATGGATGTTTGTTTACTCATAACTTCTTTATTGTGTGTTGAGTAATTTTCTGCACTGATGAAGGGGATCTTCTTTAGCTTATTTGCAGTATTTACTTGGAATTTTTTTCCTTGTTTACATTTCGTTACTAGAAAGCAATAAATGGGTTTTTGATATTAAAAGCAACATTGCTATACAAGTAGAGATTGCCACATGAGTTAAATACAATAAAAAATTGAAATCATATTTTTATGATTTTCTATATGGTTCAAATCTAGGAAGCCCCTAGGAAGTACCAAATTATAAAGCAGACTATGGTTTAAGTACAGTTTTAAGTTGGATTCCAGCCCTAACACACCCCACTTCTATTTCTTCTGAACTTTTCGGCATTGTTAGGGCACACAAAAAATCATCTTAGGCACCCTAGAACTAGAATATTTATGACGATGTTAAATTTCAGTTTTGAAATATTAATGATAATAATCACAAATCGAAAAAAGAAATAGGTATCAAATCAAAAATTAAGATTTTTTGTAAATGGTCTCTATGATTATACATATAACTGTTTTTCAAAAATGTGTTGTCGAAAAGTAGCACGCACAAAATAAGCATAGCTTCGGATTATCAATAACAGGAAATGCATAAAAAATGCAAGAAATTTTAATCTTTTAATAGCGTAGAAATACTTTTAGCTGCAAAACTTCCTGCGGTTTTACCACATTGCATCTCCGTAACTGAAATAAATATGGTGTAAAGGCTTGAAAATGTCTGCTCATTAATTATGAAAAAAATATTCACATTTTAAGGAACATAATTATCGTATAATTGCTTCAAGTTTCAAGTTCTACTTTGAGTTGTTTTAACAATTTTTGTTTCATGTTCATTCAAACACAGAAAAATTAATCTGTAGTGAATTGAAGACATTTTGAGGTCAAAAAATACTAGATATGCACAGTATTTACATAGTCAGCATAAGTGGGAGAATAGTTTTCTAGAGATTCTACTGTTCTACAAAAACCTACAAAACATTTCACGATGAACTAATTCAACGTGGTTTAATAATTTAAGTAACATGGAAACGCTTCGCACATGTTTCAAGAAAAAGCATCTGTAGTTGGCTCTTCAGAAATTAGGGATGAGTCTTTCGTGACGAAAAGGTATAAAAGACCGACTCCTCAATATGAATGGTGCAGTACCTACTTAAAAGATGAACGGCTGTTTTTTTTTTTTTTTTGAGGTGTGACCGGTTTAGAACATCGCACTGGAACTACAGTCGTTCATTCAATCGTTTCAATTCGTTCATTTTTACTTTCATATTAATCTTTTAGCTATAATACAGAAGAACACATATTGTTAGTTGTTTCTCTTTTATATTTTACAATAAAGCATCCGGCATCACTTGTTACTTCAGCTTTTCGTAGTTATCTGATGTAAGTTGGTAAGTTTATGAATTAAGTATTATTAGTTTAGTGAACTTTCATTTTCCTCTTCCGTATCAGATCTACCAATGCGAAGTAACTGGTTTCATACAGTTTTACTTGTCACGTGGAAGGTTATTGAAAACATTTTTTTCTGAATATCACCTTTCCCAGCTATTTCTCATAAACAATATAGATGCTTTCATTTACCCCATAAATTCTGCATTCTGGGGTAAACGGAATTTTTTCATTCTTCCTATGTTTTTGGGAGATTAAACTTTGATGTAAATTATAATTGTGTATGTATTTTCATAAATTCAGCGCATAATTTAATTTTTTTTGGGTTTTTCTTTTTAAATGATTTTAGATTACACTTGGAGGATTCAGCGGGCCATAATCGACCTACGGGCCACATATTTAGTATTGTTGGAGAACTTCTGAAGCTTTTAAACTGATTGTGTATAGGTGGATAGTGCGATTATCTTCTACATTAACCTCATAGGGGAAATAAATGATGCATTTCAATTTATCCTCTAGTGTCTGGGGTAAAAAGCAATATGATTACATTCGCTAACAAACAGTCATAAAGTCAAATTCTTCATATCCAGTTACTCTCAGAGAGCGCAGTCTTAAACACAATGCACGCATTTTTAAATCTGAATTCGTCCAAAAGAAAGGGAAGGATCTAAAGCTGAACCGTAGAAATTCTGTTTCCCTTTAACCGCAACTCAAACTAGATCTTTATGAATTTGATAGGAAATTTTTGTAAATATGCTATATAAATTGTGCTACGTAAACTGTTAAAATGAAAAAAATAACTGTAATTCGAATTGAGGTGGTAGTATCTGCAGTCATACACTTATCAGCTTGATAAACCTTGTAATGCAGTCCTAATATAATATTTCTCGGGCCTCTTGGGTCAGTGTAAATTGACTCAAAACCTAATTCCAGAGATCTTATCAGATGTAAATATCCTTTGTATTTAGTACATTGTAGCCTTCAGAAAATATTTTGTACATAAGTGGGAAATGGTCTAGAAAAGTCTAGGCCTTACTACCTGCTGATTATTTCGTAGCAACTCGTTTGAGCATTGAACAACGTCATTTATAAACATACACGTGCAGGCTAAGTTACTTAAAGAAAACCATGACGAATTTACTTGTTTAAAATAATCTTTTAGAATCTACACAGGAAGGTAAATATTACGTGTATTTTAATTTCAATCAATCAGCAATAAAATAAAAATATCATTATTTTCTTTCATAATTAATATGCCTTACGTGACATAACCTAAAAAAAGAATAATACAGATAAATGGGTATTTTTTAATCAAAATTTTCTTTCATACTTTTCTTTTTAATATATCAGAACATTGAATATGTGAAACTGATAGTTTATTCATGCTACATTTTTTTAATTGTTAAGTTTAATCAGGAAATTCAATTGAAAAAACGATTTACGTAACAATTGGATAATATGGATATCTGTTTATAAACAGGTGTTTAAAATTTTTTAGCCTTCTGTTAGAAAATATTTTCATAAAGCGTTAAAAAATTATAATTTCGTTTCTTTTGCACAAACAAATTTTATTTTACTTATGATAAAACTGTACGAATATAATTAAAACGATTTCGTCTTTTCAGCTTATCAGTATTGATGAATCTGTTTGCATAATCTGCAAAAAGGCAGATGAGAAGCAAGTGTATGAAATAAAAAAAAGCAGTTTTAAACCGTTTGTTGGGGTCTCGCAAGAAACGAGTCGACAATAAATACAAAAAATTTGAGAATCAAACATCAACTTTTTTTCAACGAATTTGCCAAAGACTATATAATGATGAGACTGCTATAGCTTTACATATCGTACTTTAAGACAGAATCAGAGAAAGGAAAAGAAATAAATAAAGACGCTCTCACGTTTAATTTCCGGTCTCATTGTGATTCTTTTTATTTTTTGGTAATATTTCAAAAGAAAAAATACGATCGGTTAAAAATAACAATAGAAGAGATAATATATCATAATATATTCAAAAACAAAACACACAGAACATAGAATGATTTCGATAAAAACATTATAGCTCGTTTGAGATGTGCTTGATTTAGTTGCACTAAAAGCGCATTATCATACTGCTTGTATGTCGACTTTTTATAACTATTTTCGCGTGTTTTTTTTGCAATCTCTATGTTCCATGAATTTTCAATTTTTGAATTTAAGAATTTAACATGAAAACTTACATTTTTTGCGTAATTAAAGTGTAAAATTTAAAAAATAGCTTAACATTTTACGTAATGATGATTTTTGTTTTTTGCAAATTCGAATTTTTCCGTTTTTTCTCATTTTCTGCGAAATTTTCTCATACTACTGTATATATTTCTTTATACCATCAGAAAGTAGAGATTCCAACGAAAATCACACGCACCGATTTTAAAAAAAAAAAAATCAGATATTTTGACGCGAGATTTTTCGATTGAAAATTATGATGCTTTTTTAATATTAAATCAAAAAAAGAAGGAAAAATAGATATTTTAAATTTTAAAAAATGCAGTGTATTTGAGACATGAAAAGGTAACTTTTCACCGAGTTTCGTGAAAAATAATATTTTTTGTATAATTTCGTGTATAATCTCTGTACCTTAAGAACTATTATTTGTTCTATTAAAATTAAAGGTGGTATTCCAATAACTTCGTTTCGACCGTAACTTATTCTACCGTAACGTTTATTCTATGTGTACAATGGAAATGGACCCCCCAGTAAAATTAGTATGGACTAATATGATTTAAAGTATTGTTCTTACAGGACCAGCAGCAGATCAGTCAGCTAATATTCCTCGAACTCCCATGGTCCTTGCACATTTCCATTTCCAATATAAGTAATTGCAATTTTCAATGAAAATGTCTTATGCCATCACCATCATCAAAACTGAAGGTCAAACGTACAGCGTTACATAGAGGAAGATTATATTGTTCACAGGGAAGTAAAGGTTGGTCTCTCTTCATTAGGAAATGAAATTAATCAATTTCTTTTAAAACCTCATAAAAAGGGAACAAAAAATGTTATATTCCATGATATTTAAAAAAAAATGTACATAATATTTATTTAAGACAGGTAATTTTTGAACCCGAAAAAGTTCGGGACGGGCCTCTAGTCTCCTATAAAGTAGCGATTATGTGACTTACGTTAGTCTAGCTCTGAGGTACAGAACAACAAGATTAAAAAAAAAAAAAGACTTTCCAAAAAAGTCCTAGCCAATGCGAAGAACATGTAAATATTGTTCATATTTCTATTCCTCATTCAAAGTTTTTCTTACTAAAGTAACTTTAAAATATTAACATGTAGGAAATAAAATGTTTAAGTGCATCTATGTGTGTGCTTGCGTCATGCATTATTTATTACCCCCTTTTTAGGCTTATAATTAGTAATCTTTTATTCACAGCATTGAGAATGAACTACACTCTAAAACACTCTAAAAACCAACCTGGGGTGTGAAACTTTTGAATACTCGCTCCGCTAGAGCGGGGGGGGGGGGGACTCCGGTGTCCCGGTTGAACATTTCAGAAATCTGGCAAGCCTACTTAATGATAATGGTGTCGTACATTGCATACGCACCGCATGTTGCAAAGGAAAATCTCGGTACAGTAAAGTGACAGGTTCGCGTTTTGTCGGTTTTAAGTTTTTAAGTTTTATACTGAAATGTATGATGAAAAATATTAAGTTTCATTATGCATAAGAACGAAATGTCTCCAAGTCCCGACTAACTAAAAGTGAGGCCCAAGCCCACAATGCTTTGGGGGCCCCTCTCTCAATTCTATCACTTTACGTCAAAGCAAAATAATGTTGAACTTTTTTAATGTTTGTGCAGTTACACCGTTTGCACACGCCTTGCACCATCACTGTTTTTTTTACATCCATTCTATAACCTTAATAGCTTATTCAGAGAAATACTAACAAAGTTTCAAAAGATTTTTTTTTTTTTGAATTAATGAATCATTGATTTTTTTATTATTTTCTTGAAAATACATGATTATTTTATGCTATGCATATTTTTTTAAACTCTGGGATTCTTAGACAGATGGGGCAACAAGCCCCAGGCTTAGTTGGTCGGTGCGGTAATTAGGCCCTGGATATCTCCAACCAATATTCTCTGGGACGCCTTGAACAAAATTTTTGGGAGGGAGGAAATTCTCAATTTGCCAATTGGAACACCAAATTTGGTCGACTGGAACTCTAAATTTCGCCGAATGGTGATAATCTTGACAAATGAAACTCTAAATTTCGCCGAATGAAAATAATTTTGCCGAACAGAACTCCAAATTTTCCCGAATCGTCGGACAAAATTTGCCGAATAAAGAAATGATTGGATGGTCACAGTGACCTCCCATGACCTTCCATTGGGGTGTCTCGAAATATTCTAAAATATATTTTAAAAAGTAGATGTAACAGTATACGATTTCGGAGAAAGTGAAGAAAAACTTTTCGAATTCTTTTGTATTACTATTTTGAAATTGAAAAATGTTTTTTGTCACAAGTTTAGCATTTTTTTTCTCTAATACTATTTGCGTTAGCAACAAAAGATTATTTGGATTTTTCATGCATTTAGAGCAAGAACGGGACAGCTCCAATACATAACAATTAGTTACACATAGGTAACTTTATTTTTCATTAAATTGTTATTGAACTTTCTTTCATGGAGATAAATTCTAACATTGTAATAATTAATCAGGCAACATCTTTAAAAATGAAATTATGAAACTTTTTGGTGATTTCTGTAAGTTTTAAAAAGTTGTTCGCGAAGGGGGGGGGGTAACTTTACAGGATTTTTGATTTCATTTAGGAGTTTAAATAAGAAATACAACTTAAATCAAAATCAATAGCAAAAAAGTAAATAAATAATTTTATATATATATATATATATATATATATATATATATATATATATATATATATATATATATATATATATATATATATATATATATATATATATATATATATATATATATATAGCGAAACGATTGGAAGGAAAAACACTATCATTTTGAAGTTTTGTCCCACAGATTTTCAATGTAATTGTACCTAACATATAATCAATTTTGAGGACTGAAGCTGCTCAAATATGTCCCGATATATGACAAAACATGATGTTTTCTCCTTTCTTTTATCCGTCATTTCCATCCTGTCTGAGTTCGATAACATCAGAGGAAACTTTGCGGCCAAAGAGTTTGGGAATGAAGGTTATACATATGCATGTCTGTTCTAGAAAACAACATTTTTATCAGCGTACTGTAAATAAGGCAATGAAAAGAATGCTATAAATGGAAGAAATTTGAAGGAATTTACAACTTTTATTCAATTAAAGGGCAAGTTGTTCAGTAAAGAGTTTAAATGTAAAAAAAAAATTTTTGCTGGAAAACTCATTTTTGAGCAACTTTTACTCGGAAAAATGTCGATACTGTTGTCAAAACAATAACTTTTACAAATTTTTCTTTTTTTTTTTAAACAAAATTTGAAACAATGCATATAGTTGATATTATATTAAAAATGTTTATTTATTTTACTTTAAATTTAATCTGCATTTTTACTTCCTTTTACAAAAAAGGAAGCGCGCGAAGGTATTCGCGAAAAAAAAATTCACTCAAAAATCGACCTTAATTTCCATTTTACTCAACCCCGAATGAATGTTGAGTTTTTCTTTTTCTCGACTCGACCACGCGTGGATAAGTACCTAAGAACGTATAGACGCACGAAATATCCATTTTGACGATTCCCGACTTAATTACAACGAGTTTTCTCGTGACGTCCGTATGTACGTATGTGCGTATGTATGTCGCATAACTCAAGAACGGTATGTCCTAGAAAGTTCAGATTTGGTACGTAAACTCCTAGTGGGGTCTAGTTGTGCACCTCCCTTTTTAGTCGCATTCGGGTGTTTCTAAAAGGGTCTTTTGCCGCTTTTTGGGGAGAAATCATTGTTAATTTCGATGTTAACTCAAGTGGTGTTATAATTTGGCGGACAATTGGCGATGTATCGCCAGTCTTTTGTTCGCCAAGTTTTGTCACCAACTTGGCGACAAATTTGGCGGGTTTTTTTTTTCAAATCTGATTTCAATTTGGCCACTGTTAGTGATATTTAGAGAGTTTAACTATTGAATCACATTAAAATAGCCAGTAATGGGGAAATGACATTAAATTGGAGTAAAAGGAAGTGATGTGAAGCATACATCAGTTCGTTTGTTGTTTAAATTAATGCTTTTAGGACTTAAAATCGCCTCTTCTGTAAGCAAATTTGAAAAAAAAAGATAAAAGTTAATTATACGAATAATACATTAAATAATATATTACATTAACTTTTATAATATATTTTAATAATACATTATAAAAGTTAATGTACTAATAGTAAATACTAATGTATTGCGCACATTATTTTTAAAATATATAAAAAGCAATGTTGTCTTAAATTTTCCAAACAGTAAAATTTTTATTTGAAAATATACGAAAGAGCACGTCGTGGCAAGGGAAAAGAGTTGGAAAAATTTGTACGTGCTCACTTCAAATTTATTTTATAAGGAATAGAATACAAATAATTTATAAATTATATAATTTTCGTGTTATTAAGGCATCGAAATCTTAATACTACCTTAAAATATATCATTTTTTAAAAAATATAGTGTAATTTAGTTTGAAGACACCTCAAACTTCAAAATTCTATCACAAAGCTTATGGTCTTCAAATGGTTAAATGGATTAGCATCCCTTTGTAACAATAGGGTGGAGGGAAGGACGACTTAACACTTTTTAATTGAACAGAACTGTTGAAATACTTCGAAACAACTGTACGAATCTACCATGAACTAATTTGCACAGAAGACCAGTTCGTGTACTTCCCTTTTTCAATTTTAAATAAATTTAAACATATTAGATGAAAGTCAGATTATCTAAGTGTAAAAGTAAGTTCTGGGGAGCAGTGCCGCACACAAGCGGAGGGTCCGGGGGGTCCGGATTCCTTCCAGTTTTTTTGATTGACCATAATCCTATGTATGTAATACGTAAAACAATTCTAAGCAAGAGTAGCAATAATTTCAGATTTAATAAATGAAAAAATAAAATTCATTTTCTCTCTTTCTTCTCATGCAAAATAGATTTGTATGTAAGCATAAATTGTCCTATAATGATGATTTTACTTCGCTGTTTTTATTTTTAACTATGAGAAAACTAAATACATTCATTCTTGTACCTTCTGGTGCTTTAATTAGGAATTTGTAATTAATAAATTTATTTCATTAACTAATGCTAAGTAATTATTCAATATTTTTTTTAAATGGTTTTTGTTCCCGACAATCGATAGAATCAAAAGAATGAGTTTGGATGGGTGTTGGAATATGATTTGAGAATGGTGGGCCTTCAATTCTGGACCCCCTTCCCCCCTTTGAGAAATTCCTGTGTGCGCCACTGCTGAAGAGTATACTCGTAGTTTAGTATTTCTTTTACTATAGAAATTAAGCTCTGCTATGGACTTTAAAGCACATTTGTCATTTAAAGCAGTGCCGTAAAGAAGGGGAATTTTGAAATGTATCTGACTCTGCGCAACTCAGAAATTTTCCCTTCTTGATCATAGAAATAAAATAAAACTAACTATATCTTTTTTCGAAATTTAACCATATCCCTTTTCGATTTTTTTTTGACTACGTCACTGACTTAAAGAATATTTATTTCCTGCCAATTAGCCTTTCACTGTCAAACATTACGAGAAAAGCATTAAAGGAAAACTTTAAAATGGGGAATGCTGAAATTTCTTCATGAAAGATTTTTACGAATTAACGGGGAAATATACACCCCTAGGGCCAGGCCCGCGCCAAGCCTGATCAGCGCCGCCGTGCAAGTGTTTTTTGAGCGCCTTTAGGCAGTAACGTTCAAGCAAAATATAGTTAAAACCTGGGCTAAGATTTTGAAGACAAATATAATATGGAAAAAATGCGTTAGGCATTTAATTTAACAAAAGAAAAATAATCTGTAAATTTTTAATTTTGGAGCTCAGTGTACGATTTTACTTCATGTCTTGAAGTTATTTCGAGTTTGGAAGGATAAAAGGAACGGGCAATCGAAATTAACTTTTGAAATCTGTTTTTTTTCCCCTTGGAAACCTTGCATTGAGCTGCGGTTAAAAAAGAGGTGGCCAATTTCAGTTAATCAACAATTTCAGTTAATCAAAGCATTTTACCGCAAAAATAAAAAAAAAAAAAATTTTGAATTTGATTGAAATAATTGCTTATTTGTGTCTAATAAGTTCTTCAAAAAAATGGGAAATGGCTGTTATGCAGCTTAAGTTTCTAATGTTTGATATGCTGTCCACAAAGCAAGATGTCTACTTCTGGATCTCGTATTGATCAATATTTAGTTTGTTTCTGTTCCAAAATGTAGAAAATTTTGGAAAACCCACTTTACTGACACGGTTTTTTCAAGTATACCCGAAAAAACTAGCCCGATGTTTTCGGGCTGGACACGATTGGGCGAACCGCGCCTTTGATATGCTATTGTGTTTTTGGAAAAACAAAATAATTTAAATATCAAAGTTAACGCTGCTCTAAACACCTCTCATTTATAAATAATTATTCGAAATTTTATGCCTGTCATAACATGACAACGGAGTACTGAATAGATTTATAAATTGACGTAGAGGGAATTCTCCCTTGAAATCTGAAACTGAAATCATTTCCAGTAAAATCAAAAATTCTAAAACACGGAACCGTTACAAAAGGCATTAATTTAATACCGAAAAAAAAATACATAGCCTCTCCCAAGCTTTTTTTTTTTTTAATTTAATGTACAAATAGTTTGAAATAAAAGAGAAGGGAAGGAGAATAGAGTAATTGTGGTCAAGTCGTTACTTTTCGGAACTAAAAAGTTAACCTAAATTATTCTCTACAATATATAAATATTACGCATATAATATGCAAGTGTTCTTTCCGTATTTTTTATGGGTGATAACACAAAGCAGTGGAATTACCACGAATTAAAACTCACAAAAAGACGATAACTGCGCAAATTATAATACACTAGTGATACCCTCACGGCTGTGCCCGTAACAGAAAAATCAAAAGTTCTTTTGGTTAGCCTGTATATTTACAAATAATGTATGGTGAATTCTCTCGCCAGTTGGCTTGTACCCATCTTACGGTTCCACGTTATGATAATTTCGTATCTCGCCAATTGGCTTGTGCCCATGTTACGGTTCCCCGTTATGATAATTTCGTAATTTACTCGTCCATCTTATGATATTTTTTTTCTTAAAATTGGAATAAAAAAAACCACATCGAATTTTCGAAAAATCGCTTCGAGGTGCACACCCCCATGCTACATACTAACTTTGTGCCAAATTTCATGAAAATCGGCCGAGCGGTTTAGGCGCTATGCGTGTCACAGACATCCTACAGATATCCTACAGACATCCAGACATCCTCCGGACAGAGAGACTTTCAGCTTTATTATTAGTAACTAGTGGTACCCGCACGGCTTCGCCCGTAACAGAAAAATGAAAAGATCTTTTGGTTCGCCTGTATTTACAAATAATGTATTGTGAATTTTCTCGTCAATTGGCTTGTACTCATGTTACGGTTACACGTTATGATAATTTCGTATCTCGCCAATTGGCTTGTGCCCATGTTACGGTTACACGTTATGGTAATTTCATAATTTAACCATCTTATGATAGTTTTGTTCTTAAATTTGGAATAGAAAAAGAACCACATCGAATTTTCGAAAAATCGCTTCGAGGTGCACACCCCCATGCTACATACTAACTTCGTGCCAAATTTCATGAAAATCGGCCGAACGGTTTAGGCGCTATGCGCGTCACAGACATCCTACAGACATCCTACAGATATCCTACAGACATCCAGACATCCTCCGGACAGAGAGACATTCAGCTTTATTATTAGTAAAGAAGATAAAGAAGAAGCCGCATATTTCACTGCAAGAACCGAAATGGGGAGTAACAAATTTCTTGCGCCTCGTATGCTCAACCTTGTGTACTATAGACATACCGAAGTAGCCTTCATGGCTCCCCATTAAGAAAGAAAATGATATATGTATGCATTAATTAAAAATTAAAGTCACTTGTTTTCAGTATAAAAGGTTTCATCTTGAATAGCATGTTTAGACACAACAAGTCAATAATTTTCCCTTTTAGATTCTCATCATCGAGACCGATTAATTGTTTCAATGAGCAGTATAATTTCACCGCCGTTATTAGATATAATGAAGAATTCAATTTTACTTTTTTTCGTTAGAGTTTTTTCCCTTCATTTGGAATATTTTTGATCGGTAGAGCTCGGCGCCTTTTTGGCTCTGGCGCCGTCGTGCCCCGCACGACCTTGCACATATGGACGGCGCGGCCCTGCCTAGGGCTACAATGCAATTTAGACCAAAGTTTATCAGCGGAAAAACTAAATTAAGATTGTATAAGACATCAATTTTGTATTTGCTGCCAGGTCCGAATTTAATTCCCTGGCGCCCCTGGGGCCCTACAACGTAAGTAACGTTCCATTCTGGTGACGACGTTTTCTCCCTCACGAAAACCGAGAACAACCGAGAAAATAGTCGGTTCCTCCCGTTTGCTCTTACCACCATTGTATCGAGTGAGTATTTTGTCTCTGTTTCCAGCGTTCCGAGAACTACTCGTGACGCGGGAAAGGAATCTCTTCAGTCGGACCGGAATTCTTTTTTCCTACGGCAAAAGAGGCTTGCAACTCCGTTTCCCACGGCATTTGCGGTTTCCCGTACTTATTGAGTTTTTTCGTCCGCAGCAACGGGGATCCGCAACTTTTAACTCCACGGCGTTTCGGGATCCGAGGAGTTATCTCATGGCCAAACAAATTGGCAGATACATTTCTTGATGTATCATAACCAACTTTTTTTTTCTTTTGTGTTTACGCATTTTATTAATTTTATTTTTGGCTTATTTTTTCTTTTTAAAATATTCTTTCGGAAGAATACTTTAAAATGGAAAGTATTTTTTGTTTGCCTTTTGTTTAATATACATTGGCTTTCAACACCTTTTTACAGTAAGTAAGCGAATAAAATTTGACAATGGTATAGTTTTAAGATTATCCCCCCCCCCTAAATTGTTGACCATGTAGTCTCATCCTTACGATTATGTTTCGTATAATTAGAAATGCCGACTTCGGAAGCACGGTTGCTTTAGTTTGAAACTAGTGTCTGTTAATCTTCGTTTACACCAAAGAATTCTCTTTCTTAATGAACTTTCATGCGCCACATATTTGTTTTGATTTCATGATTCTGTACAAAGCCTTGAGAAAGGTGGAATCTTTATTAATTAAAAAAAAACTGTAAGCAATTGTTATACTTTTTGAATAAATAAACGATGAACTCGCTCTTAATTATCATCTTTCAAAAGCAAAACAAACGGCCTTTAAGAACCATTTGACAGAATTTTTTTGGTTCATAATTACCCCACTAGAAACCGTGAAAACATTATACCTATTAACGCAAAAACAAATCTATTGTTTAATGGCATTAACTCTTACCGACCAAGATTGTGGACACCTTACTCAATTTTTTAAAAAACCATTAATAATCAAAATTTGTTTAAGAAAAGGCAAAAAAAAAAAAAAA
This sequence comes from Uloborus diversus, assembly GCF_026930045.1. Classification (NCBI taxonomy): domain Eukaryota; kingdom Metazoa; phylum Arthropoda; class Arachnida; order Araneae; family Uloboridae; genus Uloborus; species Uloborus diversus. Next base: position 87,740,506 of record NC_072733.1, on the reverse strand, counting down.
AATTATACTCAATTCTATTGTAGTCAGTTTAGGATAAAGTAGCATATTTGTAATAGTATACCTGGGTTCCGTTATAAAAATAGACGTACTTTATTGCATTGCTTGTGTTGTGTTTAAGTGTTCTTTGTATGATTATGCATTTATTTATTGTTTATTCTATCTTATGTTATAAACTGGCCCTAAATTAAGTTCTTTTCTGAGTGGTGGGAGCTAGTCAGGCTACTGTTATAGCCTTTACTCCCATCTACTCGATCAGGAATTTTCAAATAGACAGGGTGAAATATATTTAAAAAAAGAAAAAAAAACCTTTTTTTATTTAATGCAAATTTGAAGAATAATGGATTAATAATAAAGCTGGGGAATTCAAAAACGATCGCTTTGAATTGACTACAGTGCCCTTTCTCATTATTTCTAATGAAAAAACAGTGGTCCAGCAAATCAATTTGGCTAGAATAGTGTATAACTTATAACTTAACATGAAAAGTGCTGTGGGGTTTTAACTTTATTTTTTTTAATTAATTACATGGAAAGTGTTTCGTGTTGATTTTGTACTGAGGTTACAACAAAACAATGCGTAAACATACTGCGGAAAAAAAACTGAATGCAATTTGATTCGAAAAATAAAACTTGATATTTTATGAATTGTAAATTAAAAGATATTTGGTTAGTGAAAAATTTCTAAGGATCTTGAGATTCTATTAAAATGATCAAATGTCATACCCGACTATTTTTAAGACAAAATCATATGTACAAAAAATAAAGGAGGGGGGAGGGACTGTAAAAATATTCTCAGTTATTAGAAAACGTCTAGCTGTAGAGCAACGTTGCTTAACGTCGCAAAATTGAATCTAGCAATATGCATGTCAAAACTATCAAAACATGTAATTTAAAGGCAGAAACACCAATATGTAAACAAAGAAATGAGTCATTTCTCGCGATTGAAGTTGTTAAAAGTGTGTCTATTTGCCCTCATCATAATTAATGTTCATTTAAAAACATCCATATTCGGGGAATGAGCCTAAGAAAAATATGTTCGCACCACTTTATAACGAAAACATGTTCATAATATTTTGAAACCGAAGATATTTAATTTAAATTACTAACCGATTTAAACAATGAGTCAGTGTTTAATGAAAACCATGTTCCTATAATAAAGTTACTATTATTAAAAGTAACTTGGCTGCAATATTTCCTAGACTCCTCCTCTGGCAAAATTACAAGCATTAGAAATCCCACAATAGCAAAATTTCCATCACTACGCAAGTGTAAACAGCCACCGCCATCTTGACTAGGAAGCACTTCTCACCTCCCGAGAAAGCGAACTCACCACCTGCCACCCGGGTGAAAACGAGAATGGTCCTTCTCGGCAGCTAAAGTCGGCAGCAAGACGTTTAGGATAGCTTCATGGTAGGGAGAAATGGTGCGTCACGGAAAGTGACGTCACGCACGACGAAAAACTGGTTTTCTGACCAGTTTCTCGTTAACGACTCCCTTCTAGATATAATCATTGTAAGGCCCCAGGAGCGTTACTCTGGATGTCTCTAGAACTTCAAGTGACGTCTATTTCTCCCTCACGACAAGGGAGGATCGGTGAGAAAATAGTCGGTTGCCACATTTCGTGCTACGCTCAAACCTTCTAGTGAGTAATTTCTCCCCTTCGCTCTGCAACTCGAGACGGGGAAACGATTGACCAATCAAATGACTCCATATCTCACCTCACTAGCGTTTATCCAAACAGTTACACGTGTTTTATTAGTTTAACTCGACTTTATTTCTCTGTAATGGGTGAATCACAAAGGCGCATTTTAGTAAGAAAGCGGGAGGGGGGGGGGCATAACCCCTTACACAGGGATAAATTAATTTTTCATTTACTATTTTTTAGTTGACTCCTTTGTGACATGCAAAATTTTTTTTAGTTTTTTACAAAGAGCACACTAAACAAAGCATATTCGCATGAAAGCATTTTTCTTTGCTAAAGAAGTAATCCTGAAGTCGTTAGGAATAATAAAATACATACTTAATTCACTGTTTGCGAACTCAAGGAAAGGTAACATCGCGGTTTGTCCAGTAATTTTTTGTTGATGGGATCAAAAATTTACATTTTTAAAAATATGTGTAGAAGTACCTAGAAGAGCCATATTAATCCGAAGCTATTTGCGAAATGCTTGATTTATTTCTCAGCTTATAAAAAATGCAAAATGAAAGAAATCACATGGTAATTTCTTGGAAAAACCATAATGTTCATGCAAACGGTATGTAGTATCAAAATATCTCAACTGTATCATGGCTTTAAGAACAAATCAGCAACTGCTTTGAAATTTGCAAACAAATAGTTTCTGAATTCTTCAATTAAGCTTATATGTTATACAGCTATGATTTTTACAATTTCATAATATTTTATAGTTGAAATATAAACTAATTTAAAAAAAGTCAAATGAGGTATGAGTTTATTTAGTAATAATATTTCCAGATTTCTGAAATGTTCAACCGGGACACCGAAATGGATGGTCCCCCCCCCCCCCCCCCCCCGTGTCAAGTATTCAAAAGGGTACACACCTGTGGATGATTTTCGGAGTGTACGGCATTTTATTCTCAGTGCTATGAATAAATGGTTACTAACTATGAACATAAAACAGATGTAATAAAAAATGACATAAGCAGATAAACTTTGAACATTTCATTTCCGAGATGTAAATATTTGCAATTTATTTGAGCTAGAAAAACACTTTGAATGAGAAATAAAAAATTGAACATTGTTTAGATATACTTTTCATTTTATAAGACTTTTTTGGTTTACATCATGTTGTAAAAATTTTCACAAACTAATCCGGCTCTAATTTTATAAGTCAATGTTACAAATGATAAAGTAATCTTTCTAAATAATCCTTCACACTCAATTATTTTTAAACCTTTTTGGTGATTTATAAACAAATTTATCTTTTATCAGGACGTGAAGTAAACCGACCGGAATGCCGGAATTTTGTCTGAAAACCAGAACCGTGACGGGCAAACCGGGAGGTCTAGCAAGCCTATTTAATAACCATGCCCTTATGTTATAATCATTAAAACAATGTTCTTTATTAAAACCGCTCATTTTATAGCATCTCGGCGAAAGTATCCAGGGTTTAGCATTTAATTTTTTCGAAATGTTGAAGATATTTTACGCCCCTGTTCAAAAATATATTTTGAACAGGGGGTGAATAAGCCTGTGAATAATTATATTTATGTAGTATATTAATCGGTCTTAAGGGGATCTTCAAAATCATCTAAAAAGTAAAGTCATGAAAACTTGTTAGTGAAACAGTGTAAGGACGAGGGGGAGGGGAGGCACTTTTCAACTTCCGGGGGCCCCTTCAAAAAAATGTTTGTATATCACCTCCCCCAGTGAATCAGCTACACTTTTATCATAAAAAGGGACTGAAAGAAATGTCAGAATCAACAATGCCGTCACCAGATTTTTGTATCAGGGAGGGTTTTACCAACACATTTCTCGTGAAACCTATACTAGACTTATAAAATTTGATTTTGTTCGCATATTATATTGGTTTTTGTTACAATGTGTTATTTAAATGAGGGTAAGGGTACCAGTATAAGCAAGTATAAAAGGGGACTTTTCCATGAAATGAAAAAAAAATTATGTAACCACCCCCATTAAATGTTCGATGTCTATTTAAAAACTCAAAAAGGGTGGGGGGGGGGAGAAATGAAATAGATTCGTGTACTCCTGTATACGCACTCAAACTGATATTTCTTAAATTCATACTGTTTGACACTTTTAAAAAATGTAAAATGTAGTGTTTGGCTCTTGTAAATTAAAAAAGCTTTGACGTTTTTGTTAGCGTCAGGTATTCAAACCTGAAGAGAACTAATGTTTTAAAAGAAATGATATTCACAATGATAATAATAAAAAAAAGACTGCAGAAAAAGCACTTAGTTTGTATCGTTAAAAAATATTTTTATTTTTTAAAAGGAATTAAAAAATAATAATAATAAAAAATAAAACAATAAAAAGAAGTTTTCAGCAAAACAGTTTTATAAAAACCATATTTTTGCTTTGTTTTGAAATTTTTTTTAGGGGGCTGGAACACTAAAACCCGCTGCTTAATTACGGACATGGGAATCAAGAAACATCAGTTTAAAGTTATTATAGTCAGAAATGGAAAACAACCACTACTTAAATGCGAATAAATTAACTGCAAAATATTAAGCATTAGATCGACAGAGAAACTAGGCACGATTAGTTGAAAAACTAAACGCTGCAGGAGGTGTTAAAAAAAAAAAAAAGTGAAATCCTTGCAAAAGATAAATAATTTTTTAATATTACTACCGTTTTTGAATGCACTCAATTTCTAAGAGTCAATTAATGTTATCAGTTTTAAATTTGTAGCTTAAGTCAGGATATATTTATTAAACTACTTTATAGACGAACAACAGTGGCTTTCAATCTATTTACAATTACATAACTTAGGTGGTAAAAGTGCTTAAAAGGTACCCAATTTTATTTCCATTAAGGTTTGAATTTGATAGTATTTTATTTAGCTATTTGTTTATATTTGTTATATAAAGCTAAAGAAAATTATTGTGGGTTAAAAGTCAATTATAAATAACTGACTATTTGGAATTATAGACTGAAGTTCAAGTTTTAAAAAGCTTTTAATATCATGGCGCAGAGTACTTTCCTTAATAATTTTCATCAAAAGCGAGTCAGTCAAAGCGAGAAATCAGCGTGAACAAACAATTCTCTCTGCCGAAAAGGCGAACTCACCGGCTTTTTACCAGTCTAGAACTACTCGCTAGTCAAACAAGGTACCGACGCGTAAACGTGCTTTAGAGCGTAGTGCAAAATTCTAGCTCACGAGTAGTGACGTCACGCGGGAGAAAAAACTGGTTTTCTCTCTACCGGCTTCATTCTAGAGAGATCCAGAGTAATGCCCCAGGGCAGATTTAAAATCTGCCGCTCCTTCCCCCCTAAAAGAAGAAAAAAAGTGTTCCCGAAATTTAAACTGTCAAGCTTATGAAGAAATGATGACGTTTCACATTCAGGGGGGCCTCTATGGGAGGCTACTGCGATCTCCGAAAAATTTCCTTGTTCGGCAAATTTTGCTGACGATTCGGAAAATTTGGAGATAATATTACGGCATATTTTTTTATAATTATTATTAAAATTCGTTTTTAATGATACCTAACGTTCCTTCTCATTAGATGTTATGTACGTATGTATGATATGCGTGTGGGCTCGTGTTTTATCACTCGGTAAAATTAGAATTTGTTTTGAAATCGAACCTCTATCTTAGTTATTTAATATCTATATAGCTGAATCTCTGATGAGCACTGAACTTTTATGTCCTGTGCGTTAACCATTTTATCAGTTGTCATCTTTATTTATAACAGCATCTTTGTCCTGTTAATATTTTTTTTTCATCTACGAATCAACGATTTGAATAATTTCCTCTGTTATTACGTTTACTCATTTATGTTCTTACCACTCTTCACTGTTTGATAGTATTTCATTATTAAATTGTAACTGGATTACTTTGCAAAGAGTCCGAAGTTCCCGCTTTTGAAAACTGCCCATTAAAAAAAATACATCATGTTTAAAAAAAATTTTTGAAGACTCCTTTTTGTTCTTCGATTTTTAATGTAGCATGTTTTCTTTATTTAAAATCATTCAGCCTTTTTCGCTCGTCACTTATTCTTATTTGCCTCCGAGACTTAATATTAACAAAAAACATGTTTTAAATATTAAAAACGCAAAAAAAGAAATTAAATGTGAATCACTCAAGAAACCAGTACTGAATAGACTTTAGTAGGGTTTGGTGGGGGAAAGTGGTCAACGGGGTAAAGTGGTTATACGTCAAATAAATGGCTATAGCTTGGAAATAAATGTTCGAATGAAAGTGAAAATTTTATTTTAAGAGTAGGGAAGTTAGAAACTACATTTTGATTACAAAATTTTACAACTGGCCAAATTTTATTTTGTAAAAAATTTTTTTTCGTGTTTATAACAAAATTCTTAAAATCTAAACACCTTTTTTAACTTCCTTGGGAAATTTTGTTGGTTGAAATTATGAACAGATTGACTGCACAGGAAGCTTCCTACATGTCTCAAGAACTCTTACTCATTAGCAGTTAGCTGAATCTATTTTAGATAATTTTTTAGAACAATTTCAGTACGATGGGGTAAAGTGGTCATGTTAGGCTTAACGAATATGGTTCTTCTAATGTCACTTAATTTTTAAGTATAAGGCAGATATAAATGAAATATTAATTTCACTTAATATGCATTATTTTTACAGTAAGCGGGGTTAAATATACGAGTATATGCGAATGCATATGCATATACTCGTGTACACACATATATAGACGTATTCACATAAATGCACCAATAAATATGGGTATCTGCAAAGTATTTTTATCTACACAGGTATACATTCGACTATACACGTATATACTCGCGTATACTCGTATATATACGAACATTTACAGACTCAGATAGACACGTATGTACGCGTACGTACTCGAATAGACACATACAAGCATATGATATACAAGTACACTGGATGAGTTTAAGCTCTTGGGGAAATTATTAAAGGGTGTTAGAGGGAGGATAAGAAGCAAGAATCATGAAGAGCATATGGTCACAAACACAATGCTGACGCGCTACATGCACTCAAAGCCAGAAACTGATAGATGCAAAACAGGTCACAAACACAATGCTGACGCACTACATGCAAAACAAGTCACAATTTTTTTTCACAAAAATTATTTCTCACAACATTTTAGGTCTTAAGAAAGTTTTAAAGCGATTGATGAAATTTGCGGTCTGCAGCTGTAATACGTGCGTCGCAATCACAAAGCCCTCTCTTTTGCAATAACGAGACTTTTGAAAAACTTTCATCAGTCGCTGCGCCTTTGTTGCGATGCGTGTATTAGAGCTACTACAGGCCATAACTTTTAACAACTGCTCTAAACATTTCTTACAAACTAAAATGTTGCGTAAACTTGTCTTTGTGCAACAAATTTGTGACCTGTTTTGCATCCATTAGTTTCTGGTTTGTGCGCATGTAGCGCGTCAGCGATCATAAGTTTCTTATGATTCTTTGCTTCTTATCCTCCCCTCTCACACCCCTTAGATTTTTGCCCAAGAGCTAGGATTCACTCTGTAGGCAGATGTATATAAGCGTATATACTCGTGTATACATACATGTACCGGTGTATACACGTAAATGTACGTACGTATATACGTCTATACAGGTACATAATCGTGTTTACACGTATACATACCTATATATTCGTGCATACATGCATACATACACACACACACACACACACACACACATATATATATATATATATATATATATATATATATATATATATATATATATATATATATATATATATATATATACGTGAGTAGACACGTATAAACATGCACTGGATGTGTCCACGAATTAACTCGTGTGTACTCGTATATAGGTATATATGTACACTTATATATGCTTATATACGTCTACTGTACACATATATACTCAAGTATGTACGTATATTCAAGAGATACAAGTGCATACACGCATATTCGTTTATACGCGTATATGCTTGTATATACGCATATATACTCGTATATACGCATGACGCGTATACACTCCTGCAGGTAATCACGTATACATGCTTATATACTCGTGTATACACGTATATCATGAGTAGGCTCGTGCATACATGTATCTGATGTGTACATGTATCTACTTACATATGAACGTGTTTACTCATGTTTACACTACAAGTATGTACTCGTGTATACATACATATACTTGTGCATATACTTGTGACTATAAAAATAACCGAAACATACAAATATTAGGGTTATTTATAATGGTTTCGCATCTATTTTTTAACTATGACCACTTTACCCAATGCTATAACCACTTCCCCCACCCCATGGGGTAAAGTGGTCACAAATACATAGGGAAAAGAAAGTGTTATAAAACTATTAAATCAATATTTTTTCCCCTAAAATTCAATGTACCGTGTTCTTTAGTAATGCAATGTAGAATAACAACAAAAAAAGCTGAAGTGTTTAAAGAATTTATTGTATTTATTTTCCACCTCTAAGTTGAAAACCTACGATTTTATGACCACTTTACCCCACCAGACCCTATAGCGCTAAAAATCTTTGTCTAACTTCAATCTTGTTGCGACTTCTGGATAAACGCAACGACTTTCTGAAATTGACACCCGCTTTTCGTCTTCATTTACTGTTTGACGTTGATCAATTACCATGATTGAAAAACATTTGATTTTCATAAGATGTGTGAAAGCAATCATTGTTAAATTCCAAGAAAAAATTGTTCCGTGAAAAATGAAAGAATGCTAATATTTTACTTTGAAGAATGAAAAATTCATTTCAAAATGTGCGGTTAAAGCAAAATTTGCCGCCGCTGAATAGTTTGCCGCCCTAGGCAGCTCCGAATTGGGAAATTGGGCCCTGTGTGCTGCTGTATGCCAGCGAAACCTGGACGCTGAATTTAGAGACCCTACGAGCTCTAGAAATTTTGGAAAGGAAATTACTAAAAACTGTATTTGGGCCTGTTAAAGATCAAGGATGCTGGTGAACTAGATTTAATTTCGAGCTACATAGGATTTACAGAGAACCCCAAGTTACTCAAGTCCTCCGAGGTAACAGATTTAGATGGCTCGGCCACATCTGGAGAAGGCCTGAAAATAACCTGACCAGAGCTTACACATTCAAGAGCCCTGTGGGATTTCGAACAAGAGGAAGACCACCAACAAGGTGGATGGATGATATTAAAAATGACTTAAAAAATTTAAATATTTAAAATTGGCAGCGAGTTGCTGCGTGTCGTTTGGGTTGGAGGAAACGAGCTGTCGAGGCAACCAAGACATGCAACAGGTTGTTGCAACTCGTAAAGAACGGCTATATGATTTAAAAACGTTTTGCAAAGCTTTTTATCTCCTGTGATTACCTTGATTACTAAAAAACCATTGCAGTTGACTCTTAAAAAAATCCCGCTCCTACCGTTTTAAGTTTAATATACTGAATATAAGATGCTGTGGACTGCAGCAACGAAAGAGTAGAACCTCGTTGTCATTCGCGATAAAATGACAAATAGAATGACTTAATAGTTTTGGAAAAACATTATTTAGAATTGTATGTGTGTGATTTAGTGATAAACTTCGCTATATCGCTCATTCGGATATATCACGCCTTTTTCTCCCGAAAAATTATATGCATAGTTTATGTTAAAAAAAAGAGAAAAAATTGCTGCTTTGCATTTGGCATCTTAGAGAAAAAAAAGTTACATTTTTCCAGAAAAAATATTTTCTTCTTTTTTCAATCAATCGACAAAACTGGTATGTTTTCCATGCATCCTAATTCGTTGAACTATTTTAAATTATTTTTTAAAAGAACAAATAGCAAGCAAATTTTCTTTTGCTTTCATTTAGAAAACCATCTTTATGTGATATTAAACTAATTTTTTATGGTGCACATGTCATTATTTAGTACGTTAGTTGAACAGTTAATTTTTATGACCTCGGTTACATAGCATTTTTAGATATATCGTGCTTTTCTGTTGTCTCCCGACAAGCACGATACCAACGTCGAGAGGTACCAATGAGGGGTTACCGTAATAACAAAAAAGACGTACAGGTGGGGAGGGGACTATTCTATTTATGAAAAAGAATTTTACAATATATCTGCACCCTTTATAAGAGTGGTAGCTAGTATAGAGGAGTAGTCCATTTTTTGATAGAACACTAAGCTCATATTCTCTTAGGTGGTTTAGCAGTACCCAAATAACAGAAGAGTAACTGTTCGCGTGACGATAATCATCAACAGTACAGAAAATAAGAGTTTTATTCGTTTGTCGGACAAGAAATATTGCAATTTCGTTTATTTCAATCTTAAACCTCAGTAATAACAGTAACTAGGGATGCGAAATCGTTCTTTGTGTTTTAACATCGATGTAATGAGTTATATTTTGTTTTTGAAACATTGACGTTTTACGTTTTTTTTTTTTTTCTGACTTCTTTTTTTTTTTTGGACAGTTCAAAAATTGTGATCTACCGCAAACACTGTCAAACAAGTCGCTCCTCAGATCATCCATCGATACTTTACTTTCAAATGATAATGTTCTGTAACATGGATGTCTTGTCTTTCTCATCTTTAATTGCAATGGAATCCAGAAGAACGTTATGAAAGGAACTATATGAATCTGATATAAAGTTTGTTGAATATTTTTAACTTTACAAGAAATGATCGTCATTGAAAATTACGAGGGTCAGTCAGAAAGTTAGTTGCACTGCTCAAGAAGACAAGAAAAAGATTGAAATTTTACAATAATTTTATTGTTATACTAAAGTTCCACTCAAAATCTACTTTTTAACGCAATCAACTCCGTTATTTAAGCATTTGTAGAGGCATGGTACAAGTTTTTCCATGCCTTCTGCAAAGAAATCCCGTCCAATGTCCGATAACCATTGTAGAGTTGCAGCTTTCACTTCTTCATCCGAATGGTACCGTCACATTGAAAGTCATTGTTTCATGGGACCAAAAACATCGAAATCAGGAGGTGAAAGGTTTAGACAGATAGGGAGGGTGATCCCACACTTCGCACCTAAACTTGGTTTTCCCTAGCACTCAGCGTCATCAATATCTGTACATCCATTCTCAAACATGTTGCACCATTTCACGAAACTTGATGTGATATTGCATTTTCACCACACACTTCATGACACTGTCCATAAACTTCAATGCAGTTGCATTTCTTTTTTTTTTTTTTTACACACAAAATCGAACTACTGCACGCATTTCCAATTTGGACGCTACTTGCAGCTGTAGTGACATGTTTGCGACTAATTATCAGAAAAACTAAACTTGCCTTGGGGAAGCCGCTACGTCACACAATAAAGGTACATGCCTGAAGTGTTGCCACAGAGTTTCATCCAAATTGTCTCAGACTGAACATATTTACGAAGTAGTGCAACTAACTTTCTGACTGACTTCGTATATGACACATTCAAGAGGGTATTGAGTTTGATTGTTAAGAATTCAATATGAAATAAAGGCCCGTCATTTCGAAATTTTCAAAAGGGAAAGGTGCAAAGGTTATAAACTCATTGTATATGTCGAAAAACAGCAAAAACCATGCCTACGTATACACAAATATATTAATTTCCCAAAGCCAGGATGGCGGTGCTGGGATGTCCATCCTCCCTGGATGATGCTGCACCCCCTCAAATGTTAAGAAGCACCTCGAAAGCGAGAGTCCCCCCCCCCCCAAGATGAAATAGAAAACTCTCTCAAAATAACCCCGCTAAAAAAATCCCCCCCCCCTGTGGGCCTTCCGGTTGACGGTGAATGACGAGCCTCTGGTGGAAACGCACATTACTTTCGGTTTCCTTTCTTTCATAAGGATTCTACATTAAAACATTTGCTGCTTCAAAATGAGTCTTATATTGTGAAGTTGACATTGCTAATGATTGGGTAAATTAAACTTCTTGAAAAAAAAAAGTTCTTCAATACTATCTCCCCTTTATAATCGCGTTACATGTTTAATATAACATTACAAGGTTAATTTTCACATCAAAAATGAACTTTGCTCATGAGTCAAAAAGATTTTTCCAAAACTTTTTCGCAGCCCTTTTTTTAAATGCAACTGCTATCTCTTATTTCGTCTATTTTGATGAGCGGATAACAAGCGGTTAACCTTGGAGATACGTCACAGGAAAACAAACGGTAGATATCTTTTTGCGTTCACTTCTTAAGAAAATATGGAAAAAATGCTCCCACGTGAATCACTCATACAGAACAACTCTTTCTTTGCATACAGTTCTATTTAGTTTATCAATGCTTGCAAGGTTTCGGTTTTTAAACGCACGGCACGAAACTGCTTCAACCTTACTTCAATTTCAATGTCTTAAGTGTATATATATATATATATATATATATATATATATATATATATATATTTGTGTGTGAAGGCGATGTGCCACAAGTGATCTCTGAAAATGATGAGTAAAAAAAAAGACTCTTTAAAAGCACCTTCCAAAAAAAAAAAAAGTGTAGCTCAACGTGGATTTTTCTAACTTTTTTTTTCTTTGCTATTTTTAAGTGAGTTATGGTTTTCCTTTCAAACATATATACATATATTCCTCGTGTTTTTAACAGCTTAAATAGTTGGGAATCCATATTTCAAAATAAATGAAACAAAAATTAAAACACAAGCTTTAATCAATGAGTTTTTTACTTCCTGCCACTTATGCGTACAGAAAAGTACTAATTTTCAGTAGAGTTGATGATTTATTGCTCTTCCCCTGTGCAACGCAACAAGAGATTCTCTTTGGGGAGAAAGTTTGAATGATAAAAATCCATGTAGAGAATTGGCAAAATGGCTCTTTTTTTTTTTGGAGGGGAAGGACTCTTAATTCCTCTTCCTCTGATAGCGTCCCGTTCATTGCTAATACTTTTTTTTTCTTCCGTACGTTGGACCAAGTTCCACGTGCAAAGAAAAATAAAGTACCCAACAGTTAGCAAATAGATAAGAAAGTCAGATTATGAGACTACTATGCTATTCTCTTGCTAGAACCCGTGATTACATAACTAGCTATCTTCGCGGAGAGAGGGAAAAAGGTATCTGACTGGCAATTTCAAGATTTCATCTTGGTACTCCAGAGAGGAGAGGAACGCGTTTTCCAGATTATCTTTTGTTGTAAACGAACATAACAATCAAATCATGTAAGAGAAAACAAAGCAAGAAAGAAAATTTTAAGAGGACAAAGAAATGGATTTGCCATCTGCGTCGTTCTTTTCGTATGACAGTGTACTGCTCAAGATTCACAGATCATATACAGAATCTAATGCGGTTGCGCACGAAACTTTTCAATTTCCTGCCTTTTCTTTAACACAAAAGTATTGCAAATAATAATAATAATATAAAAAAAAATAATAATGGGGGCGGCGACGGCAGCAGCAGTAGCAGCAGCGGTAGTAGTAGTAGTATATTTTGTAACTGTTACTATTTCAATTTGAGAATCGATACGTATATGTATGAAAATGGTACTAAAAATTAGTACTAAAATAGTACGAATTATTTGACTCTAACTATGTAACAGTTTTTTCTTGAAATTTTTATATTTTTAAGCCAGCCTATTAAATCCTCTTCAGCTTACTTTTGCTCTTTGCAGCTAGACTTCATGCTATGGTACTTCAGTAGTTAGATTCTAGATTTGTGAGGCTTTCCAGAATTTCCAAGCGTTGATACGCATGGTAAAGCGTTAAAAAACACAGAAAAATTGGACAGATATTTTTTAGAAAGAAAAAAAAAATCCTGAAAAACTAGGTTTAAGTAATGTAATGAAATGAACGTATTATAGGGAAAAAAAGTGAAGTCAATCACTTTTTTTCAGCCCAATTAATTTTTTTTAAATTTTGCTATTGGTATTTTCTTCACCATTTAAAACACAACTGGAAGCGTTTTTCATGAAAGATACAGAGCAAGTACCCTAGTATGTAGTCCATTTAGATCGCAAAAACTTCTAAGTCAGTTGAAACAATCAACGTTCCTCAAAAATAACTTAAAAAATAAATAAACAAAAGACTAACCAAATAATAATAATAATAATAATAGATAAAACTTATTCATCAATAAAGGAGGATTAAAATAAACAAAGTCAATAAAAATTAACAAACTTAAATAAATAAAATTTATAAAAAGAAAAAAGAATAAAATTGCTCCGAAAATAAAAATATAAAAAAAATCCTCGTTGTATAGAATCTGTTTTTCTCTAGTATGTATTCCATTTAGATAGCAGAAACTTCCAAGTCAGTTGAAACAATCAATGTTCGTCAAAAATAACTTAAAAAAAATAAATAAACAAAAGACTAACTAAATAATTATAATAATGATAATAATAAGAGATATAATTAATGAATCGATAAAGAATGATTAACAAAGTAAATAAAAACTAACAAAGTAAATAAAAACTAACAAACCTAAATAAATAAATAGAATTATAAAAAAAGGAAAAAACAGTTCCGAAAATGAAAATATAAAAAAACCTCGTTTTTAGAATCTATTTTTCGTAATACAGAGAACCATTAACGAGTAAATATAATTCATTTTAACAAAGTCAAACAAAATATCAATAAAACGAGAGTCGAAAAACACCGCCTTGCCAACAATTCTGCGATGCGGAGAAAACAAAGTTGCTTCAAATTCTATGTGACAGTATTTCCTGGCACGTGTGTTATGTCAAAATATTTCGCATGTATCTCGAAACAATTACGTCAACATCCCGTCATAGGCTACGAGAATTTGATGCTCCGTATCATTTATAGCAGTAGGGAGAACTATGACGGCGAGGATGCTCCATTCCCATAATACTTGTATAATTTGATTAATAAATGGATTGCTATTAAAATCGTTCTTATGTATACTTAGAAGTAAACATTGCAGTTGAAAACACATATTTAATGATATAACTATGACAGCGATGATGCTCCATTCCAATAATCTAGGTTGATTAAATGCATTTCTATAAAAATCGTCTTTATGTACGCTTAGAAGTAAACATTGCAGTTAAAGCAAACAAATTTTATGAATGAACTATGACGGCGAGGATGCTCCATTCCAACAATATAAGTTGAATGATAAGCACATTGCTATTGAGATCATGCTTATGTATACTTAGAAGTAAAGATTGCAGTTGAAAGCAAACATATTTAATAACAGAACTATGACGGCGAGGATGCTCGATTCAAATACATTAAGTTGAATGATAAACACATTACTATTAAAATCTTGTTTATGTACAGTTAGAAATAAACATTGCAGTTGAAAGCAAGCATATTTAATGAACGAATTATGACGCAGAAGATGTTTCATGCCTTTGATATAAGTTGAATATTAAACGCATTGCCATTAAAACTTTCGTCCTTGTGTAGTTAAAAATAAACATTGTAGTAGAAAACAAGCAAGTAGAAAACAAGTTGTTTTAATTTGCGAGTAAGTAAAGAATTTCGAAATTAAATGTATAATGTTCTCTTAGAAATAATTTTTCCCCTGTTCAAAGTCATTTACAAATTTAATCTAAAATATTCTGAGCATATGAGTGAGCAAAGAATTTTAAAAGTATGCATAGTAACAAACACAGAAAAACATATTTTTTTTGGAAGCCATTTGTTTTGAAAATCTCCTGCTCTAGTAAAAGAGACAGACAAACTTTCCTTTCCAGCTGGCTAAATATTTGATTCAAGTTCATCAGTCGAAAAGAATAATAACAGAAACGGAGCGAATCGTGTCAATGTTAGCCAAGGAACATTCAAAGTGACGCCATTTTGGGCTTGCCTAACTTCCTCATTTTCATGCTGCTAGTTATTCATTGTCTAATAAAGCGGAGAAGTTCAGTCAGCGATTATGTGCATTAAAGATAAAAAGGAAGCTCGTTTTTCACTTAATGCTTTTGCTTGATAGCTTTTGTGGGATAAGATGTTACTTGTTTTCAGAGTGTCTCTTCACCTGGAAGACCTGGAAAAGACGGAAAATTTTCAGGCACCTGGAAAAATTTTAAAGTCAGGGAAATTGTAAATCTCTGAAAATTTTGAATTTCTGAGAAAATATTAGAATATTTTTTTTGTTAATGAGTCAATGACAGAACATTGTCTTTTGAATTTTTTAAAACTACAATACTTTTGTAATAATTTTGTTTCAGTTAAACAACATCAATTGCTTTTTTATAATTTAAAATTTTTATATCATAAAAAATATCATAGAAATTGGGTGTTGAAACTGTTTTATTTATCGTTTTCTCAATTATTATCATTATTATTTATTTATTTATTTATTTTTTTTGATGCACAAAAAATATAATAGTGTGTTTTCATACAACTATTTGTTAGGAATAAAATTTTGACAGAAATCTATTGAAACATTGATTTTTAAAGAGATAGTCTTTTTCAATCGTCACTATGCTCGAAGCCTGACTAAAACGAAAATTAATTATTTTCTAATGAATTTTTAAAATTAATTTGCTTCTGAAGTACAGGTTTGTGAGTGCTTTTTTATGTCTTCAAATTAGAGACATCGGTATCTCTTAGTAGGACCTAATTTCAGACAAAAAACAAAAAAAAAAAAAAAGTGTGAGAGCCCTAAAATTTTCATATCTTATTTTCTTTATAAATTGCCTGAATTCCATCTAATGCATCAAAATTTATGTTAAGTTGAAAATAAATGCAGTAGTTAAGCTCTCGCGAGCTCCCATGAAAACTAAGACCTGTGTTTTTTGGCGAAACGGGAAACAAAGACCAGAGAAGAATGAAATTGATGAATTCAGAAACTCTCCAGTAAGATGGTGCTATGACGGAAACCTGTTTCCGAAAGTTGCTTCTATTGGTGTGAATGTCCTCCTTTTCAGTTACACAACCGTATCTGTAAGGATGACGAAAGATCTAAGGGTTGGACAAAAAAAAAAAAAAAAAAAAGACTATTACCACGATTCTAGAAGATGAGAAACTGGAATTAGGAAAGAGCATTTTCGGGAGGGAGGAGGAGAGGGGTTTTCTCCAGTATTACTTTTGTTTATAGATAAAAGCATGCATAAGTTCCATTTGTGTATGTAGACATTCCTTTTGCTTCAAAAAAATTGAAAAGTAATTGAAGAGAAAATACAAGTAGATGAAATTAATGAAAAGTATAATCATCTCAGTCGTTTCAAATATTACGAAGACATACATATTTATGACTGTTATCATTAACTCGATTTTTTTTTCTAAAAGGAAAAAAAAAGGTTGAACAACTTAGTTTTTTTAAATAATGTTTTTCATGCAAGTCTCTTACTGTGACTTTAAATACATTTATAGGGAGAAAAAAATATATATATTCCGTTTTTAGATTTTAGAACTCAATTTCTGACTCCTTCATTGCTTGTGCGAATGATTTAAATGCACGTGATAAACATGTATCGATATCGAACAAGGCTAAATTTACATAGGAGTCTAAGGGAGTCCAGTGCACTATTTAAATGAATGTAAAGTTTCGCATTTTGTGAGAAATTCAAGCCAATTTACACATTAAAATAAGTTTCGGAGTCAATAAGTCTGTGCAACTTCTTTTGTTAGAAATTCAGCCCCGATATCGAAGAAGGCACTCTGTCCGTATATTTAAAGAAAGAAAAAAAAAACTTAGTTATTTCACTGATTTTACTCTGTTCTCTATTTTTTCCGTGTTTAATTGCCAACACTGAAATGAATGAGCTGAGCAAAACTCATGCACTTTGTGGGAGTTTTCTTGTTTTTTAGAATGAAATACGATGCTAGTTCAGCTGGAGTTTTTAAAGCTCGCATGGAAAAAGCTATGAAAAGTGTAAAAAAACCACCGTAAAAGTGATTGGAACTGACACTTATTCATCTACAAAGCTAAATGAAATTTACGAAGTTCAAAACGTTTCTTCAGAAATACAGGAAGGCATGTATAAAAATGAGAAAGCGGAAGATCAACCAAAGACGCTTTGACGTCTGAAGCAAATGCTCTTTTTGGGACTCAACACGAAAAAAATATCTTTAAGGATACTATAATAATAAATAAATAAACAGAATAAAATAAAATAATAAATAGATTTTTTTCGTACCCCAGGGGTACACAAGAGCCTCTGGTGGGCTTCTGATTGTAATAGCCCCGGTAAATTTCATTTGTTGACCTCAAAGTATGTGGTCATCCTCCATACTGCTAGAGATTGTAGTATTTTTGCTCTATGTGAGGTGAAGGAAGAAAATAACTAAAATAAGAGGTAGTATTCTAAATTTAGGTATATATTCTTCATTACAAGTTCAAAATGTCGCTTGACAAAAAAAAAAATGTCCATACAGAAACATTGACAAAGTATTTAAGAATTAAAATACTGAGTCTTAGTCATTACCAGTTATTCTATAAATACACATATGGGTGATTCTCCAAACACCTGACATTTGCTAATCACATTTTTTAAAAATAAAATGCTGATAAAAATCTGAAAAAAATTATACTTACTCTTTGCTAGGAACTTATTAAGAGAAAAATAGAGGGAACTCACTTTATCAATGTTACACCCTCAAAAGAGGGGGTCAAATTTTCATACAGCAAGAGACTGACAAGCAGCACCACGAGAGTTACAAAATGAATTTCTTCATGGGTTATCTAAAATGTAACTATAATAATAAAGAAATAACTGAAGGTATGGTTATTATATGACAAAACAAAATTTATGTAAAACCTCCCTTAACGGACACCCCCCAATTTCTTTGAGTACAAGTCCCACACAGGTTTTTCCATATTATTCACTCTGAATAGATTACACTTCGAAAAATGGACATTCATTTCAACGATAAAAAAATCGATTGCTACATTAAAACTTTTTTTAAGTTAGCCATACACATTATGATAAAATTTACAGAAAGAAAAGTTACCTTCTCATTACCTGCGAATTGTTTTATGGTTCAGGAAATACAAACATAAAAAACAAAAAAAAAAAAAAAAGGAAATCAGCAATATTAATAACATATATTTTACTTCTAATTTAAAGCAACTACGAAATTTATAGCAGCTTCACTAACCTATTCGAGCAACATTTAGATGAACAAATGTCTAACCAATAAATCTCTTTTGGAACGATTCGTCTGAACAACAACAAAAATAAATAAATAAATAAATAGAATTATTCCACTGATACATGTTTTATTTATTGTTTACCAAATGTAACTTTCTTTTTTTCAATCAATCTTATTTTCCAACTAATGTATTGAAATAAATCCTTCTATTTTACGGGATGAATTACGAGAGCTTGGGAAATAATGCTAGGAGAGTGATTTTTTTAGGACAGGAGTATGTGTGACATTTTCCATACAATTTTCTAACCTCTTAATTCAACTACACACTATGAGTGGAATTATTATTATTTTTTATTTAACACAGAAATTTTGTCCAGGAGAATGACAGCAAAAATGTTGCATACCCATTTTTGAACTTCAAAGTTTTAGTAAGAACAGCAGACAAATCATATGATTACGAGAGCTTGGGAAATAATGCTAGGAGAGTGATTTTTTTAGGACAGGAGTATGTGTGACATTTTCCATACAATTTTCTAACCTCTTAATTCAACTACACACTATGAGTGGAATTATTATTATTTTTTATTTAACACAGAAATTTTGTCCAGGAGAATGACAGCAAAAATGTTGCATACCCATTTTTGAACTTCAAAGTTTTAGTAAGAACAGCAGACAAATCATATGAACTTAACGCTCAAGGAATCTAACAAAATGGGGATAATAAACAGTGTTGTAGCACAGTAAATCAAAAATTAAATTTTTCAATCTATAATAATTGAACTCATTCCTAGTATAGGATAATGACATGAAACCTCGGGACAAAGTTTAAAACGATGTACGTTGATGATTTAAATAATTAAACTTATTTAAAGAATGCTGTTTTACACCTTTACGTATGCTTGTTTTTGTACTACTAATTGAATTTGTGGAATGTTGATATAAAATTTTTAAATAATTTAAGTTCATTTGAAAAACGGATGGGGACACGCCAAAAGTGTGACTTTCTGATTATTTAAAAAAATTTTGTAGAAAAAGCTAAATGAGTTATTGTTTTAATAAGAGTAGAATTACATCAGATAAGTTATTTCTAACTATTGAAAAAATGAAAACACTTTCTGAGTTATACAATTTTTGTGTTAGGCTACTGGGACATAATATTGTTAGAATTTTGCAGAATCACCCATATGCAGCTCGGCTATGAAATCAGTTAAATGACATAACTTTTATGTTTACTTATTTCTTCCACTTAGTGAATCTTCTTCTAAATGTTAAAGAAACAGATAAGCAGTTCACTTATATGCATTCATTGATAATGAATAAGCAAAAGTTGGGTGATTTTTGCATTAATTGGATGTCTCACTTGCCAAATCGATTAACTCCATAAAACAAAAAGGAGAGAAAAGTTATGAAGAAGATGGTGTTATTTATAGGAGTAAATAGGACCTCGTGTTACATTTTCAGCCATCAAATGGTCAGATATGTACTGAACCAAAACTTTAATATAAATTCACATGTTAGATTTTTTAAAAAGTGGAGTTAATCGATTTGGCAACTGAGGCATCCAATTATTACTTGTTTGTAGTTATATTTTTTACATTATTTCTGAACACTTAACTCACTGGCATATTTTGGACTTCCTAAATTCTTCTATCATAATATCAGTTGTTGTCCATCTTACTTCTGCTTTAGCATAAGAAATTCTTAACAAGGCGAAGCACTTGCTTGGATTTGCAAGTTATGTCAGAAAAGAAAATCCATAAATCAAGAACATAATGAAGTTACAACAGCTGAATGAATTCGTAATGACCCACACCACATTTGTTTCCGATGCCCCTTCCTACATGACAGCTATTTTTATCTGCTATAAACCTTTCCTGAATGCTTTTATCGTTTCATAAAACCTTCCTTAGCTAAAAGGGCGGATTCATGGTAACAACGGGGCTTTTTGCTAAATACGTCCTTGTAAATGCCCTCCGTGATTAATAGTATTGGGCTACATATCGAAAGTTATTAGTAAGTTAATACAAAACTTGCTAATATGAGGTAATTTTTTACTTCCTTTGATAAAAAAGGAAGTATTGTATTCGCGAAAAAAAATTTCACTCAAAAATCGACCTTAATTTCCATTTTACTCACCCCCGAATGAATGTTGAGTTTTTTTTTCGACTCGACCACACGTGGATAAGTGCCTAAGAACGTATAGACACGCGAAATATTCATTTTGAAAATTCCCGAGTTAGTTACAACGAGTTTTCTCGTGACGTCTGTATGTACTTATGTGCTTATGTGCGGATGTGCGTATGTGCGTATGTATGTAGCATAACTCAAGAACGGTATGTTCTAGAAAGTTGAAATTTGGTACGTAGACTCCTAGTGGGGTCTAGTTGTGCACCTCCCCTTTTGGTTGCATTCGGGTGTTTCTAAGGAGGTCTTTTGCCCCTTTTTGGGAGGAAATCATTGTTAATTTCGATGTAAACTCAAATGGTATTACAATTTGGCGGACACTTTGCGATATATCGCCAGTCTTTTGGTCGTCAAGTTTTGTCGCCAACTTCGCGACAAATTTGGCATTTATTTTTTTTTTAAATCTGGTTTCAATTTGGCCACTGTTGGTGATATTTAGAGAGTAAACTATTGAATCACATTAAAATTACCAATAATGGGAAAATGACATTAAATTGGAGTAAAGGGAAGTCACGTGAGGCACACATCAGCTCGTTTTTCTTTTGGTTTACAGAAGAGGTTTACAGAGGAGGGATTACACACGATTGCTTAAAATATAGCAGAGACACCGAATTTGATTATCGAAATCAAGTCTTTCAAAATAATCAGTTTAGACAGGAATATATTATAAATTTTTATCAGAAGTACTCTTTCATAGTTTTTATAACTTTCAAAATATGTAATATACACCGATTCATTAACTGAGATTCACGTTGAAAGTACTTAGTGAAATAGTGTAGTTTCGTATTTTTTCTTTGTTTCGCCTAAACTGATATTTCAAAACATTCTGTTTAGATAAGAACATATTTTTAAACTTTTAATCGGAAAAGCATTCTTTATTTTTCTATGACTCACTTAGATATTAATTTACAGATTCATAAGCTGCGATTCAAATTGAAAATTCAAAATAAAACAATGTAACTTCTTACTTTCTGTATTTTTCAGCTGTACAAAAATGATGTGCGCTTTTTTTCGCCTATTTTCCCTTTTGTCACAAAGTGTCATACTTCACCATACCCCACCTACCCCTTGTCACATGAAACACTGTATTACATTAGGACACGTATGCAATTCAAACGCATTCCCCTAAAAAGTGATATATGTAGGAGGTCACAGGAGTATTATTTATATAAAAAGCTGGAACAATTATTGTGCTTGCACTTCTGCACATGTGGTAGTCCGTATCAATTTCATAAATAGCAGTGACAGATAATTAAGAATGAGTTGAAGATTATTATAGGTTCAGCTGCAATTTTATTATTATTATTATTATTTGTTTTTTTTTTTTAGATGTTCTTGGATTTCCTGAAAATTACCAGTGTCACTTTTTCATAAAAGTGTAAATGCCCAAAACGATTTCCTTTTAACTTTAAAGTTTTAAATATAGGACTTTAATCAGAACCGATGATTTTCAATACAAGATAAAATGAATGAGAATAGGAAGCAAATTCAACTGATTAAAATAGCATTTTTCATTGAAACAGAAGAATGAAAAAGAAAAATAACTTGCTTATTTTCAATATTTTTAATCAGGGCTGAAGAGAGTCCATGTTAGCCTAGTCGGAAGCTGGGAGTCTGCCCTTGATAGGTCCTGGCTCAAAATTGGTGTAGTATAAGTTTTATACGTTTTATGGGTAGTAGGGTACCCGGCGACCAAACTGACTAGGGGCCCGCCTTGGATCTCGGCTGCCTTGTTCTTATTAAACCTTAATGTGTATTGTGACATTTCTTCTTAATCTTCCCTCCCCGTTTTCACAAACTATCACTATTTTACGAAACCTAACACCCTCCCTCAAACGTGACATCGTTCATAGACGAACCCTAAGGCCCTATTGAGTAATGACAGTCCAAGAGTTCGTCTTATGATAATCAGATTGTGATTTTTGGGCCAGAATTTGGAGAGTTGAAAATTTTCTTTCTAAGGACGAAGCCATGTTTTGGTTTCTCTGACTGTAGCATCATTATAAGATTTGTTTTCATTTTAAGATGATCTTCACTCAAATGAATTTATCCGCAGTTCACACTACTCATATTCGGGTTATTATTTAAAATATCAAAAGAAAAACGTATACTACGAATTTCTCCTAAATATGACATCAATTGATTAAGATGTGTCAAACTGATTGATTTATTGGATTTTCAAAGTTTTGAAAGTTTTTTTTTTTTTTTGATTATGTCACACTATGAGGGAGAGCTTGTGGCAAGGAGAAGGGAGGAGTTAATAAGAAGTGTGACATGACACATTTTTTACAGCAATAGGTTTCTGAAAAATAGTGTGACGTGTGGCAAAAGAGGAGGAGGGGAAATGTGAGGGGTGACACTTTGTGTCAAAAAAGAAGGGTGGGACAAAAAAGTTTAAAAAAGTGTGACATCATGAATGGACAATCCCTTATATGTTTTAATTTTAAAAATGAAAATACATTCCAACCAGCCATAGCAGAGTGTCACAATCTTCTGAAAAATAATGAATGGAAAAGGTGTGACGACTTAAAATAGGACTCATCATGTGGGATAAGTTTGTTTACCGGATGAGTTACCGTAAATATAATCGTTTCTTTTCCCAAAGATTTATCCAGCGAACATGAAAATGGTTCCAGTGTCAATTAAATTAACTTATTTTAATCCATTTTGTGAAGAGAAATACCAAACAAAAAGATCAAAAATGAAGCAAAACTACACCAAAGAATAATTTTTTTCTTTGCTGCATAGCTATCGTCGCCGTCATCTGTTTCTTTCATGTGCGACGTGATTGGAATACTCTTGGCAACGTGCCCACAGGGAATCTGTTACCGCTAGTTGAACTCTAAAAAGCAGATAGCAATGGAACAACGTTTGAATGAAAGTTTTTTTGTTTTTCTTCATCTTCTTAAAGACACACGAAAACATCTTTTCTTCAGAAATAACTTAACTTCTAGATACTTTAATAAGTATAGACCATTGTATAAGAATAACTGAAAGAATAACTTCTTTCAGTTATTCCTCTTCAATCTATATTTACTTCTGGGTACCCTTTTAAAAGTGACAAACACTGCACGTAACAGGATACGAAGTAAAATGCTTACCATTGTGCAGAAATTATTAATAAAAACATAACCTTATTAAAGTATAAATTTCCTGAAATCTCTTGTTGAAAACTTTGCAGTAGTTTTGTGAATTGGTGCTTTGATAACGTTGAGTTTGTAGTTTTATAATGGAGCATCATATTTTTATAGATGCAATTTAATTAGAGCGCTAATTCAATTGTAGATGTAACATTATTGCATTTGATAACAAACCATAACAACTCTTCCAAATTAAAATTTAAAGAAAAGTCCAAAAGTTAGAGCACATCAATTAGATGACAGAAAGAGAGTAAGAACAGGTAACAAAAACCTTTTTCTTCACCATCGTTTAATAATATTAAACTATTTTTGAAATGCGTTCTAACTAGTGATGTTCCGGATATCCGTATCCGTATCCGTATACGCGGTTATCCGAGGGAAAATAAAGATCTGTATCCGTATCCGTATCCATTACTTTTCTGATGGATCTTAAACGGATCTTTTCTATTCTAAAAATTCTCAAATATTTGGATAAAAGACTAAAATTCCGTATAAATTAGGTTTTATTCCCTATTTAAATTATAAGGTACTAGCTTACTACCCGGCGTTGCCCGGGTGCTTCTCAATACAACATATCTTTTTGGTAATTAAATGGATGAATTATATCTAAATGACAGTAAAAAAACTGCATTCACACCACTCTAGGCTCAAATTTTCAAAAGATTGTAAATAACACAGAAAGTTGAGCATTTGCAGAAAAAATAGCATCAAGTAAAAACGGAAAATCATGAGGTATGTTATCGGGGTTCTGTCAACGATATTCTTTGGTTCTGTCGTGTCCACTGGCACGTTGTCTGCGGTTGAATCAGACGGGCAGTACATTTGTCTTGCATATCTTGTGGGACAACCTTTTACGTGGTGCTTCGAATACGAAAACCGTTGTGCTGCCTTTGAACGTTTTGCATACCTCAAGACACTTAGCATGATGCTATAGTACACATCACATACATTTTACTCATAAAAAAAAATCACTGAATGTCTCCCTAGGAAGAGTCGTTAGTAAGATTCAGTGGCTTTTATCAGTTACAAATATATGCAAAATATGGCACCGTTACAATATTTTCAGATATGAAAATCATCCTCAATGGCCCAAAAACTAAACAGATAATCCACTGTACAGAAAATAAGGAATTCGGTCATTGTTATTAATAGCCGTTAACATTACGGATTTTCTGGCGGTGTTTTTACTTTCAAGGTTTCATGTGCGGGTAGACTCATTTTATAAGTTTTTGTAAGTGTTCAGGTATGTAATCAAATTCCGTAGAAAACGTTCACTTAGTATAAATAACTTCACAAAATGTGTCTGTTTGCCCTTTCCGTGGCGATTTAGTAGCATACCATGGAGTAAAATTAGATAAGTGTAAGTTGCATAAAAAGACGTACGTCAACCACATTTTATTTTCTTATATTTATGTCAAATTTCTATTTTCGTAGGTAAAAATGACAGTTAGACATTAATATTGGTATCTTGCAACGATTCAAAATTTGTCTAGATTAAAATTTTATTTCAAATTTTTAAAACCTCACACTTGCCGTGAATGTTGTACATGATAACTCAAACTGAATGCAGGTAAGAGCACTTATTTAAGTTTGCTGCTCTAAAGTATTCCTTTAAGAATATCGAAATTTTAATTTACAGAGGCACAATCGTCATGAAAGGTAGAAATGGTTCCACTGAATAATAGTTACCATATATATAGTTACAGATATTATTTTAAGTTACACATAAAGCATTAAAAATGGAGTACGTGGACGCGAACTTATGGAACGAACTATATAAAACCCGTAAATTGAACTGCTTTATAGAATAAAAATTTTTTGAAAAAAATAGAAAATAGAACCGACTTCAAAATTGCTCTAAAAAGTGAAAAATAATTTTATTCTTTAAACACCATCGATAATACTTTTAAACATAATTTTTGAAGTTGGCGCAAAAACGATCGATAAAATCATTCACAGCCATAACTCAACTACAAGTATAAATTTAACCAAGTCCAGTTTCTTCACTACCACATGCATTACGCATTGATGACAGCATATTTGAGTAACGATATAAATGTTTCGTTCCTAACTTTGGATGATTTTTTGATAAAAATATGAACGAAGCATGGTTACAATGGATTTTACTTTTGGTTTTTGCGCCAACTTCAAAAATTATGTTTAAAAGTATTATCGATGGTGTTTAAAGAATAAAATTATTTTTCACTTTTTAGAGCAATTTTGAAGTCGGTTCTATTTTTTTTTTTTTTTCAAAATTTTTTTATTTCATTCTTTTTAGTGTAAATGTAGATATTTCAGTAAAAGTAAGAAGTTACCTAGTAAGAAGTTCGGCTCTATATCACTGTATTGCTTTAGAAAAGCCTTTATTCAAAATTATCATTACAATTACTATTAATGTTACTGTTATATGGCACCAAACTTTTATAACAATGAGTTTCATATTGTCGCGTAGATGAAGATAGCGAAGACAATGTGAAGGCCAAATGAAGCGAATACTCGTTAGTCTCAACTCGAGATCTTTCTTCAGAACCACGAATGAACGTTACATCTCCTTATATACAACTTGAGAAAGTGCTGGAACTTTCCAGACTTGGAAAGATACAGAAATTAATAGAACATTCGAGAAAATACGGGAAACAGTAGAAACGAAATTTTAACAAAATTCACTTTGTCCTAGTCGGGATTTGAACTTGGGTCGCTCGTGTGGGAGGCGAAAATTCTACCACTGAGCCACCGTTATCCACGGATGAAAAGTGCGAACTTCGCTACAATATCATTTAATAGGGAAATTGCATAAAATTTACTGTTTTTTGCCCATAACTTTTTTCTAAAAAACAAATATGGTCAAACAAAGTAATGGGACCTAAGTTGAGCCATCCCCTATCCATTAAAAAAAGAATCATCAAAATCGGTTCACTAGGTGAGACGCTATGAGTGGACAAAAAAAAAAAACAACATACATACGGTATGAACTGAGAATAGTGATGGGCATAATCGAGTTCTCATAATCGAATCACTCGATTATTCAAGATCATTCGAGAACTCGATTACCACGACTTCTCGATTATCGTATCTCGAGTTCTCGAGCGATGAACTTCTCGAGATCTCGAGCGATGAACTTCTCGAGTTCTCGATTATCACTTTTCGAGTTCTCGAGCGATGAACTTCTCGAGTTCTCGATTATCACTTTCTGAGAACTCGAGCGATCAACTGCTCGAGTTCTCGATTCTCACTTTCCGAATGCTCGAGCGATGAACTGCTCGAGTTCTCGCTTTGAACTTCTCGAGATGTTGAGTTCTCGAGATGTTAATCACTCGAGCAGTGTATTCTTCGATCGATTTGATAATCGAATGAACCTCTCAATATAGTTGACTTCTGACAAGGGTGCCCAGCTATGGGGGGGGGGGGGGTCATAGCGCAGACTGTGCTATTACATTTTTAGGGGGGGGTGTTTTAAGGGGTATTTTTCTCATTTGTTGGGGGGAGGTCTCTGCGATATTGAAGGTGGGGGGGGGGGGGGCTTGACCTCAGGGCGGGTGGGCACCCTTGCTTCTGAAGTGTTTTAGTTGCAGGGGCGGATCCGTCATTAGGCGGCTGGCTTTGAAAAGTTAATGATTTTGCTTATGAATGAGCATGGTTTTTATCTGTCTTCCAAAAAAAATTGCATTGAAACCTTTTAACCCTTCCCCCAGAAAGACGGGCTGCGCTGAGGAGCTCACAGGGGAGGTGGGTCATTGCGCAGACTGCGCCATTGAAATTCCTAATGGACGTTAGACTTTTTTAGGGAGTGTCCTTCTTGAGGGGGAGAGAGGATCCCTAATTTTAAAAAGTGTGCCAGCACACTTGAGGAATAGATACCCTTGCGATCTAAATGGTATTACAATCAAATAATTGCCTTTCGAATGTTTCATTCGAATAGTGTTATAATTGAATGTATACTGTTGAATGCTTGATTATCAAATGATTCTTTGGGGATGCTTGGTAGTCTAATGATATGTTTTGAGCGAAAGGTGTTAATGAATGAACACAAGGACGGGTCTGTGGGAGACATGTGTTGTGTGTCCCGGTGGTGGAAGTAAAGGTTGGAGGCGCTTTTAAGGTTCTAACTTGAGAGGCATTAAAATTATAGTTCAGGTAAAAAGGGGGAATACTTAAGTTGAAAACCAGAGGGGACGTCTTCCCCCTTACGTTCACCTTCAACTATATGATTGGGTAATGATACAAGTGTAATAGACAATAACAAACGTTTTATAGCCAAAATATACAGATCACTGCAGACACGTGTTTCGGGGTTTCAAGGAACGCTTTTTACTTCCTTTTACAAAAAAGGAAGTATTGTATTCGCGAAAAAATTTTCACTCAAAAATCGCCCTTAATTTCCATTTTGCTCACCCCCAAATGAATGTTGAGTTTTTTTTTCGATTCGACCACATGCGGAAAAGTGCCTAAGAATGTATAGACACGCGAAATATCCATTTTGACCATCACCGAGGTAATTACAACGACTTTTCTCGTGACGTCTGTATGTATGTGCGTATGTGTGTATGTGCGTATGTATCTCGCATAACTCAAAAATGGTATGTCCTAGAAAGTTGAAATTTGGTACATAGACTCGTAGTGGGGTCTAGTTGTGCACCTCCCCTTTTGGTTGCTTTCGGATGTTCCTAAGGGTGTCTTTTGCACCTTTTTGGGGGGAAATCATTGTTAATTTCGATGTAAACTCAAGTGGCGTTATAATTTGTCGGACACTTGGCGATATATCGCCAGTCTTTTGGTCGCCAAGTTTTGCCGCCAACTTGGCGACAAATTTGGCGGAGTTTTTTTTTTTTTTTTTTTGGTTTCAATTTGGCCATTGTTGGTGATATTTAGAGAATAAATATTGAATCACATTAAAATAGCGAATAATGGGGAAATGACATTAAATTGGAGTAAAAGGAAGTCATGTGATGCACACATCAGCTCGTTTCAACGCAAAATAGTGAGATTGTGGATGTAAGGACATTACTGGATGTCTTTACGGACCATTCATTAATTACGTAAGGGTCCCGAGGGGGTGGGGTTGAAAAAATGTCTACATACTTTGAGGGGGGGGGGAGAGGGGTTCAGACGCATTCTTACGCAGTATTTTCCAAGCCGATGTTTCATTTGCGTCTGGAAATTAAAAACGTATTAGGATGACTGTTTTTTATTTGTTTTACGAAGAATTAATTATGTAAAACATAATAAAAGAATTGCACGATGTATGGCATGTTTTATTTTTAACTACTATCGCATCATATACAAAAAAATGTCGAAAACACATTCAGTTTAGATTCCAACTTTTTAGTAAATATTTCTTCATACAAAAAGGTTTAATTAATAATAGTGAAATAAATTTCGATTCCAGTGATATTGGATTAGTTATTTCATTATTTCGAAAAACGAAATGGAATCTTGCGTAAGAATAGAGGGAGGGGTTTGAAAAACCTTACGTACCCTTACATGGGGGGGAAGGGGTCAAAAATGGCCAAAATCATCCATACGTAAGAAAGGAATGGTCCCTTATACGTAAAAGCTTACAATTTTGTTGAAAAAAGGGTACCTTTAAACTCCAAAACACGTTTCTGCAGTACTGTGTATATTTGGGATACAAAACGTTTGTTATTTCATGTTACTTCTCGGCACAAAGGTACTTAGTTATTTCTTAATAAAACAAGTGGTTAACTTATCGTGTAATTCATTCCTATGGGTGCAAATAAGAGGGGAGGGGGGGGGGAGTTTTGACGTAAACTGCGGGATTGTAATTTTTAGGGGATTTTGTCTCTTTCGGGGGTATTGCTCTTGGGGGAAGAGCTTCATAGAGCCCTTTGCTCTTGAAATGGATAGATTTGGAATGATTTTTAAAATCGAATGATTGCTTTTCTCTTGCTCTATTCGAATGGGGTAATAGTTGAATGTTTGGCTTCCAATTTTCGATAATTGAGAGATTCCTTAATAATCGAACGATATTTTTAGAACGAAAATTGTTAATTATCATATGAGCGGATTTATGGAGGGGCATGTGTTGCGTTAGTGGCGGATACAATGGAGGGTCGTATGGGTCATACCCTCCCCCCCCCTGAACTCTCGAGAATAGTATCCGTACACATTAGGTTCAAATAATTTATGCATAAAATGCAAACGATGACAGTATCTTATCTTTTCAATACATCAATTATTTTTCAAAGAAAATATTTGAACTACTACTTTGTTTTATTGCTTATGAAATTAATTTGCAACGTTTATCCCCAATTATGTGCCTTATTCCTGACCGATTTGGGGCTTTTTATTGACCCCCAAAAAAGTTTCAGAATTTTTTCGTACTTAAAACTGGAATTTCGTTCATGGGGGAGGATTTCCTTCAGCATGACCCCCACCCCTTTCAAATGGTTTTCTGTATCCGCAACTGGCGCGATCCGGTGGTGAAATCTTGAAACAAAGGATAGAGAAACGCTTTCCATACTGTTTTGAACTTGACAGTTATTAAGATTAAATACGTACGTATGTACAATTTTTATTAAAAAGTGAGGGATAATGATAATATGGGCAAGTCGATGGGCGACACTAGCAGGTTTAAACTAGAGAGTTGTTAAACTTAAAAATATATTTAACCGGTATCAAGGGCTTCCATATGGGGGGGGGGGGTCCAGTGGGGGCTCAAGCTCCCTCCCCCTTTTTTGAAATTAGGACATCCTTGCTTTTAGTCCTTTTTTTTTTTTTTTTTTTGCAAAAATGTAAAATCATTTCTTCTCCAGCAATTAATCAATAAGTTATTAAAAATGTCAAATTTTAATAACTTTAATCTGTAAAAATCATAGAATCATAAAATCCCCATAGAAATCGGTTTTTATGGGGAAAGTATCCTCTTAAACCATGGGGAAAATATCTGAGCCCCCTCCCTTAAAATTTTGCATATGGGCGCCCTTGACCGGTATGGTACAAATCGTGTAATTGAAAATTTAATGTAGTCTTAGCCCTTTTTCGGATTATCGTTTCTTGGGGGAGGGGGGGGGTTGTCATAAAAAGCGCGCCATTGCTCACAGGGACGGACGGACACCCCTGTCATTCTATAACGTTTTAGAATCAAATAATTGCTTCTCAAATGTGTCACCCCTGTCATTCTATAAGGTTATTGAATCAAATAATTGCTTCTGATTTTTTTCGAATGGGGTTACTCAGAGAGCACACTTCGTTGAGTAAACGTTTTAAAGCGATTGTTAACGCTGTGGCAGCCATGTTAAAACGTTTATGAAATGTTTAAACGCAAGCTCTCTCTTGTAAGATATATTGTTTGTTGTGGTATGCTCGGTTATCGAGTATCTCGGATGATTTGAAAACCGAATACGTAATCTGCTTTTCAGAGAAACTTGACAATCAATTTTAACCTTTTTGAGGACCAGTGCACGGAAAATGAAACGTAACTACGGAACAATAAGTTCCGAAATGGACCGTTGCGAGCTTAAGCATTTTCAGCAGTTTTGCCTCAACTTTACAAAAAAATAACCATAAAATCAGCACATTAATTGACTGAAAATCTTTAAGTTGAGTAAATAATAAATATACCAATCAACATTTACAAAACTATAAGGAATATGACATAAACAGAAGCGAGTAAAAGAAGCAAAATACTTAAATTTAACTACCCACGCGAAAATAAATGCTACGCACACCATTATAGATATTTGTGACACAACATTACAAGAGTTCTCTAAGAGAAAGCCCCCCCCCCCTTTCATCAGATGATTTTTTTCTCACAATAAAATAATCAATATCACAATAAAGTCACAAATATCTTGCGTATGGAATTTCAAAAAAAAAAAACTATCTGTATAAAATGTAATTTTTATTTAAAAATTGGGTCGAAGAGTGAAAGCTAAAATTAATCCCACATGACAAACTTCAATATTTCTTTTTAATGCACTCAGAAACATTTCAACTTCACTCCCAACACTTTAACTGTTATTGCATATTCCTAAAGTCGACGAATGAAAAAGAAAAATAAAAAAGAGCGGATCAAGAAAGAAAAAAAAAATCATGAACTTCAATGCACTCAAGTCACACTTGTACACTTTTCAATGCGTCGGGAATCCCAATCCTCTGGAAAACGCAATCAGAAATATTTTACTCTCCCTCCTCATGTATTAGACAGATAAATATACTTAACTACTCTTAACAAGAACATCAAAAAAAAAAAAAAAAAAGCAAAATTATAAACTAGGAAAGAATGAGTACTTTTGCGCAGAGCAACTATTCCCCTACTTGTTTACATTATTAACTTCGTGTTTGAGAGCCCGAAACCATTTGAAATAATTACGTGATAACTGAAAATCATTAGTTTAAATGCATAACCGTTCGAATAAATCACTCAGTCGCCCAAATGCCGAGCTCCTAGTTTCTGACAAGCTAACAGGGAATCTAGTCGAACCTGCATCCTCCAAGGATTGCGACCCCAAAATGAAGATTAAAATCTATCGAATCGACCCCCTAAAACAAGCTTGCATCTCGAACTTTACCGGAGGGTAAAGGGACAAAAGGTGTATCTGCCATTTTATCGGAAAACAACAAAAAACTAGACCCACTTAAATGTAAAAACTAGAATTTTACGTGGAATTTGGGGGGAATGGTATTGATCCCCCTTATTATACCCCTAAATGGTAGGCTAAATGTCACATTCCTATCTCGAGCGCACCCCTGCCAAAACAACTCGGGAATTCAACTGAAGTCAAGGGAGTCCACCTCCCCCCTTTCGCAGGGCGATGGCGCACCCTCTCAAATGTTACGGAGCACCCGTCTAGAAAGAGCTCTCCCCCCCCCCCTCCCGAAATGGAATTAAAAAAAAAAAAAAACTCTCAAAAAACCGCATCTAAAAATTTCGGCTTCGCAGGCTGCGCCATGAACCCCCTCCCCCCTTCCGAAAATGAGATTAAAAAAAACCCTCTCAAAAAACCGGCTCTAAAAATTTTAGTTGCACAGGCTGCGCCATGCCCCATCCCCCTTTTAGTGGGCACCCTCGTAGCAGTCAACTCAATTTTGGAAAAGCTCAGAAAATGAACTACTCGATTCAAACGTCTCGAGATCTCGATTTGAAACATCTCGAGATCTCGATTTGAAACATCTCGAGATCTCGATTTGAAACATCTCGAGATCTCGATTTAAAACATCTCGAGATCTCGATTCAAAAGATCTCGAGAAGTCAATCGCTCGAGTACTCGATTCAAAAGATCTCGAGAAGTCAATCGCTCGAGTACTCGACTCAAAAGATCTCGAGAAATCAATCGCTCGAGTACTCGATTTCAAAGATCTCGAGAAGTCAATCGCTCGAGTACTCGATTCGGAAGATCTCGAGAAGTCAATCGCTCGAGTTCTCGATTTCAAAAGATCTCGATTATCAATCACTCGAGTGATCGACTGAAAAAGATCTCGATTATCAATCACTCGATTATCCGAAGTACTCGATTCCCGAGATCTCGATTATCAAAAGATCTCGATTATGCCCATCACTAACTGAAAACCGCCTCCTTTTTGAAGTCGGTTAAAAAGAAATAGGCGTGCGAATTTTGGTCACTATCCGCGTCTTTTTTTTATTATTTGCAGGTCATGAAATTAAAAGAATGAAAAAAACCGTCTTGTTTCTACTTACAACTGTATATTAGACAATTTTTTGTTTATGTTTTACAAAAGCTTGTTGCACATTCTGCTCTCCATATCCGCAGCTTCAAAACGAAGGAAATGTATTTCCACGTTTAGAAACGTAATCCAAGTACTAAAAAGTTAAATCATTCAAAATTTTCTAACTCATAAATTTAACTCAAATCTCGCTCCTAAATACAATTTTTAGTCCCCCTTCCAGCAGCAAAATGAAATACATTTTTGAGTGAACCCAATCTTAAGCATGCAATATAAAGCTGTCTATATAGGAAATATAGGTAAATTTCACATGCGTTTAAAGTACTTAATCGCCTGCCCTTCTGACTTATTGATCGTGATACAGAACTTAAGTCTCACTGGAGATTTTAATTTCTTGAAGTTTAAAGAATGATGTATTGCGATTAGCGGATATACGTGAGATACAAATTGTTTCACCTTATCCCTCCACTGTGAACAGAGTTGCTTCTATAACACTGATACGTATCCATTTTTATCTTACAGCATTTTTTCAATGACGGCTGAATTACTTAGTGGTAGTTACAAACAGTAATAATTTTCGATTGGTTACAATAAAAGTTATCGAACTGAGACTCATCTTGTAACTGGAAATGGAGCTTTGCTCAACTAATTTCATGATGAAGACTAAAAAGAAAAGTTTTTTATAATGTGGCATAATATTTCATCATGCCCATTTCAGTAGCAATCTCTTTCGTGTCAAAAGTTGCCGCTAACTGGTTTAAAATTATTGCTAGTCAGTGAAGATGCTCCATCAGGTGTACCATTGCTTCGGGCGTTAAAGTAATGTAAAATTTTAAACGATTGAGAAATTTGTTTACATAAAAAATGGAGACATTTTATGCATTTTAAAAGTTTAAATTTAAATTAATATTTCTTTACATTTTTTCAAACTTTAAACTTTTACCCTCCCAAAACTATGAATTCCGCCGCATTAAATTTCCGTGTGGTTTCGGGTCTAAAGGTGCACAGCCTTTTATTTTACCACACATTAGCAATCCGAGTATGGTAGTTTATGTACATATAATGAGCCCCATGACTATCCCCCCCCCCCCTTGAAAGATAAATTCAATGCACGCTACTATGCACAAAAATGATTGTTTTGCAATTCTTTAGCCATATTAGTATTTTTACCCCTGATCTTTGATAACCTGGAGCGATTTCTGTGAAACTTAGGGTGAACCGAATTAAGTAAATCATAGAATAGTATAAATAAAATATACATACTGATTTGTTTAAGGATAATACAATATTAAATTAAATTTTCGTTGCAAGGATGTCGTTTTAATATAAGTTTAATATTGTAATGCTAAAACTGTTGAAGATTGTACTTCGATAATGAATGCATTTTTAATACCTATCTCGTTTTGGTATTTTCTGTGCTGTTTATGTAGACAATACAGATCAAAATTTGTGTTAAATATTGTTACGGTATTATTACTTGTAAACTTATTAGCGAAAAGAGTAAGCAAATTGAAGACAAACCGATGGTGAAATGCATCCCTGTGTCTTTGCAGGGTGCAATTTAAGAACCACTGAAGGACAGCATTTCTTTTTCGCTCGGCTTTCTTGCCAAACATGCTCTACGCTTGTCTCTAATCGACATGAACGGCCAGTGTTGAGGATACTTTTTGTGTTGATTGCATTTAAAATATCTCCTGGTGGTTATATGTTGCTAACCATTTTCATTTGCATTGAACCAAGGTTCACAAAATTAACGATTGCAGTTAAACTTTGAAGAAACTTCATTTCGTTCATTTTTTACAGTGTTTTCATCCAGACCAAATTCATAACTATACAAAAATTCGTTCTTGCAGAAAAGAGCAATTTTATGACTCAAAATATGAAATTAGACCTCTTTGGGTCTTTTTAAAATTCCAAAAACCCGCCTTTAAGAATTCCTGAGCAACAATTTACCTTTGTGCCAAATTTGGAAAAAATCCGACGAAAACTGTGGATTTGTATAAGGAACATACACATATACCCACAAACATACATCCATTTTTATATATATATATAGATCATTTCAGAAGCCAATTTGTATCCGCCATCACAAAAAGGAACGGGTAATAAATTTTTAAAGTGTATCTGTGTGTCTATTTGTGGCATCGTAGTTCCTAAACATTTGAACCGTTTTTGATAGATCTTTTTTCGTTTCAAAAGGTGACTTGACCGAACGTGTTCTTAGCTTGGCCTCGTTTTTGTGGATTACCGGAGATATTAATAAAAACCGACTTAGCGTTTTTCAGAATTATGGTAGTAAAAACTAAAAAATTGAAAGAACGACGTTTTCTGCGTTTGATATTTATTTGGAACTTCCAAGTTGTATATAGTAGGAGCTATAATCTTGTTCAGTAAATTTTAAATACAACTCAAAGACTTTATACGCGTGATTGGTAGCGATTTCATAGTCGGAACATAAGGAGAAAAAGCTCAATGATTTAAAATTTCTATTCGCTTTCGGTTCATATTTGTTAACAAAGTGTTTTCTGTTCCGTGAAATCCATCTTAATATGAGGTTGGCCCTCTGGGACATGTTTTTTTTTTTTTTTTAATTTTTAGTCTAATATTAGTTTTTGTTATTGATTTGGGGTTTCTGTTATTCTTTATTTTGGTTTTTTCTCCGCATCCTTCAAAAAAAAAAAAAAAAAAAAGTGAGACTAAATTCTCTATTTACTGTTTGTAAAGGTGTTCCCGGCTCTGTTATTCCATCGGGCGGAGAAAGTTGGGTGGAATGGGTCAGCGCTGCATTTATGCTGAAATAAAATGCTAAAAATTATTTCTAGCCTGTCCAGTAGTAGCTTTACACTCTTGCTCCTGTATCCTACATCTACCGAGCAAGCTAGAAATTTTTTTTGACATTCTATCCAAGCATTAATGCAGCGCTGACCCGTTCCTTCCAACTCTCCCTCAATTTTAACGGAGATTTCTTTAAAGAGTAAATTATGGTCTTGATTACATTTTCGGACATTTTTTGAAGAAACAGTGTTGTATTCTGACGGGAATACCTTCCGTAACAAATTTTAAACTTGGATAGTTGGATTGTGTAAAAAAAAAAAAAAAATAGATCCGCATCCGTATCTGCGGATCTTGACACAAATGTTCCGGATCCGTGTCCACGGATCAACTTTTTTAACGATCCGACACATCACTAGTTCTAACGAATGCCATTTCATTTACCTTGAAAAACCAGTTGAACGTTTGAGAGCAGTTGAAAAGGCTTTTCACCGTTAGAGTGACAAAACAGCTTACTTTTTCTTTTTTACTGTTCTTGACTGCAATTTGATGTCAAAACCTTTTTGGTCAAGATCATACTAGGTAAGCATTCGCTAAGCTCACATGATTGGTGCCATGGAAAATATGAATTGTTCATAAGAAAGTACATTAATCGAAAACATGCTCAATTATTCTGAATTTTTTGTCGATGGTGACTCATAATCGCTTGGAATTAGATATATAGATAGGGATTTTTTCAAGGGACGAAAATACTCCTTCAAATTTCTTAGAAGAGCGAAATTTCTTTTTGAGGAGTGAAATCCATGAAAAAAACAAGTGAAAACCATAATAGTGATCAGTTCCATGGAAAACTAACTTTCTAAAGATGAAATGGAAAATGGCAGCAACTTATCAGCATTAAAATGCATCATAAAAAATTTAACGGTTATTTTTTAAAATGCGATAATTTTTTATGTTAATTTTTACTTGAAACAAAAAACGTGAAAATACCCCAGACTGAACTTGTGTGGCGTATTTTCGATTTTCAAAGCGCATAATACACGCTGTTCAAGTTTTTTTTTTTTATTTTTTTTTTTAAGTCGTGAAAAATTTATATATGTACACAAATAAATTATATTAAAAAAGTCAACTAAGCAAAGCAATACAAAAGATAAACTAGCAAAGTCATAGCTAATAATTATTTCATCCAGTTTCAAAATAACCTTTATTACAAAATCTAGTACGTAACTAATTTTTGCAAAAAGTATTAATCAGTTTTCAAAGACAAGAGTTCTTAATCTAAAGTATTTATTATAAACTGCAAGCAGCGCAGTTTTATTTCTTCTGAATGCAGTTATGCTTTTGAAGCAGTAAATAATGCAACACTTTTAATTTTAACATAAACCAGCCTTGAATCGTTTTAAGACTACTTAAAAGACATACTTTTAATTTAAGGAAGCGCCTCTTTTTTCTATGTCTGAAAAAGATCGATGGCTTTGAGACAGAGTATGCTTGACTAGATTCCTAGACCCATAACAGCATCTATTTGTACAATCGTTTATTACAAAGAAACATTTTTATAAGTGTGACGAACTTGGTTCATTTTATGAGTCGTAAAAAATACTGCTGTTTTACTTCTTCAACGATTCTAATGGAGTAGGGTCAGTTGAGATAAAAGGAAACAAACTTTATTACCACAACACTTGTGATAATTTTTGAAACTAAACTGTTGGTGAGTGAAGACTGGGTAACATGAAATAGACAGAGGCCCCCCGATGGGAGGTCACGGGAAATCACTGTGACCTCCCGAAAATTTTTCTTAGTCTACAAATTTTGTTTGACGATTCGGGAAAATTATCATCATACTTCAAAATTTGGAGTTCTGTTCGGCAAAGTTATCATTATTCGGCAAAATTTAGACTTCCATTTGGCAAACTGAGAATTTCCGCCTTCCCAAAAATTGAAATTCGGGTCGCCCCTGAATATAGAAGAGATTCGGAGAGTTTCGCGTGCTTGCAAACTATTAGGTAGGCACCATCATTGTTTGAAGATGACACTGTGAAAACAGGTTTTTTTTTTTTTTAAAGTTGAGTGATCCAGTGTTGCCAGATTGGGGGAAATTTCCCCAGTTTGGGGAAATCTGGTGCTCTCTGGGGAAATTTTGGGGAAATGGGTTTTGAGGGGAATTCTTTGGGGAAAATTTTTTTTCTTGGGGAAAACCTGGGGAAAAAAACCCTCAAGGAAAAAAGAATTTTTTTCGTATTTAGATTCGCGTCAAGAAGTAGCAGTTACATTGTTTGTATCAAACAGCGTTGGTTTAGCTTTGCTCAACTTTATGGAATTCGCATTTCGCATTATGTGAAATATTATGCTACGGAATTCGCATTAATGTTCTGCGTGAGTAACTAGTTGATACGTGAAACGAGTAAAAATAAGTATGATGAAGAATGTTCTTGGATAAATATATACAAAAATAATAGTTTAAATGTACATGCAGAAGCTGAGTAGTAAATGCAAGTAGAAAAAAAAATTTGGCTATTTCTTATCTCTCGGTCAGGCGCTTGTATTTATGACTAGTGGCACCCGCATGGCTTTGCTCATAGTAGAAAATTAAAAGGTCTTTTGGTTTCCCTGTATATTTACAAATAATGCATGATGAATTTCTCGCCAATTGGCTTACCCACGTTACGGTTCAACGTTATGATAGCTTGGTCATTTATTCGTTCATCTTATAATAATTTTGCTCGGGAAAAAGTTCTTAAAATTGGAATAGAAAAAAAAACAAAAAAAAAAAAAAAAAAAATTGAATTTTCGAAAATTGTTTAAAGGTGTACACTCCCCATGCTACAAACTAATTCTTTGCCAAATTTCATGAAAATCGGCCGAACGGTCTAGGCGCTATGCGCATTACAGAGATCCTGACAGACAGAGAGACTTTCAGCTTTATTATTAGTACAGATAAAGAAAGATAAAAAAGACAAAAAAAAAAAAAAAAAAAAAAAAAACCACGAAAATGGGAAGAAAAAAATGTTGGGGAATTTTATCGGAAAATTTGGCTATTTGGGGGAAAAAAAATTTTTCAAGAGACAAAAATATTAGAGGAAGTCGATTCATTTTCTGAAAATATTACTGGAAAAATAATTTTTTAATTTGGGAAATTTTGGTAGAAAACATCACTTTTTGGCGAAAAATTGGAAGGGCATTGGGGAAATCTGGATTTGAAAATCTGGCAACACTGGGGTGATCTTACACTTTCCCCTCCATCAGGTGTATAGGGGAAGGTTGCCATCAATGAATCACATAACAGTTTTCAATTTTTTAGAAAGGAAATCCAACTCTAATTTCACGTTAATTTTAGGAACTATTTCTCAGTATATATTTCTCTTTTAAAATTAATATTCACTTCATGATAAATATACACAATAAAGAACAAAAATTAAAAATAAATATTTTAGCATGTGGTCCATTCATGGCTACCGGTTGCTGTGAATGAGTCATCGAGTTTCCATCGATGGACCGCATTGTCAAATTAAAAAATCAATACGTAACTTACAAATATTTATAACAGGTGATCAATAAACAACACAAGTAACAATAAGTGATATAAAAATAGATTTATTTTCTAAAATGTTTTATTTTTGGATAAGAGGAGCATAAAAAAAAAAAAAAACAGCACTCACACAACACACAGCTGTTGTCATCACATCTGGTTCACCACTTGATATTTTCCCAACCTGTGCAACACTGTACTTAGCTAAAATCTTTTCAACCTCTTTTGAACTGTTGAGAATTTTTTTAAATCTATTTTGAAAATTTTCGTCCCAAGCATTTCCAGAGATAGTAGTAAGTAATTCCAAAAAATTCTGCTCTAGTTTCAAAATATGATTCACTAATCATATTCCTATTTTGGAGGGCTTATCTCCTTAATTTTTAATAAGTTACTAAGGCAACAACAAACCAGTTTTATTTTCCATGCGATTGTTTAAAGTTGGTTTCAAGACTCTATATTGTAGGCAGACTTCACTAAGGCTCATACCACCATTTCTATAAGCTACTGTAGCACGTTACATACTCTTAGTTGTCCACTGGCCATATTTTACTAATTTTTTTTTTTTGGATCAGCAGAAGTATTTGAAAATATATTATTATAATTTAAATTTTTAATCAACTTTATAAAAAATTGCCTTAAAGTTTTGATTCTATAAGAATTTTCTTGAATTACTTAGATTATTTTTTTCATTGTCATATTTATTTTAAAACAATCGAGCAATTTTCAAAGGTAATTGAGCTGTAGTTACAATAATATTTGAGATTTTCCATGAATGAACCACTTTGTCAGGTGGTTCATTCGTGGAAGCACCTAGTGGTCCAATGATAGCAACTGCGCCATTTTTAATATTCTTATTGGTGTTACTGCTGTGACGAATTATGATGAAACATGAAGTATGGGGAATTGTACTTGAAAAGGCACTCTTTTAAGTCAATGTTCACGTTTAATTGATTAGTGATATTCAAAGCATGTTATAACTATTCTCAATAATTAGTAAGACAATGATAGAAATCTTTTCTTGACCGATTAACAATATGATTAAATAATTTTAGCTACTTGAGGGCTCTGCAGTAGATTGTTTTCAGACAAAGAAAGGTACTAAAACTGATTACGCGTCTGCAAAAACTCTGGTACGGGAAATATCTTCGCGGTCTAGTCATGGAGCCGGTTCATTGATGGCAACCTTCCCTAAATACAAATTAACTGGTTTCAGCTAGCTTTTTCTGTTGAGTGGAAAATATACTAATAGCATTAAGTTAGGAAGTATGTCTCCACCCCTATTTACGATGAGCAATTTAATTGTTTCCATTTACCCCATAGGTACTGTACTCTGGGGTAAATGGAAACAACTCAGTTTTCCATTCCTCCTATATTTTAGAAGCTTCAATTTTGATGTAAATTTCACTTTTATGTGTATTTTTCATAAACTCAGCGCATGATTTTTTTTTTTTTTTTTTTTTGCATGATTTATTTTTAAAATAATGTGAGATTACATTTAGAGGATTCAGCGGGTCGCATGCAATCTACGGGACACATATTGAGTATTATTTCTTAAGAACTTCTTAAGGTTTTAAACTGATCATGTGCAGTGCGATTATCTAACTACATCAGTCCCATGGGGAATTGGTGCTTTCATTTACTTCCACTTCTCTGGCGTAAAAGGAAACACGATTTTATTCGCTAAGAGTCATAAAGTCAAAATTTGAATACCCAGTTATTCTCAGAGTAACTGGCCACGATGCCAGGGGTGCCCACAGGGGGGGGGGATTATTGTGCAAGTTACGCCATCTAAATTTGGGGGGAGTGGACTGTAAATATTTTTATTTAGTTATTTAAATTTATTTATTTATTGATTTATTTTTAATTTAAATTATTATTTCATTTATTTTATTCTATTTATATTTAATTTAATTTATTTATTTAGTTGTCTGTGTGTGCATGTGTCATTGGCGAAGCACAGAATTTTTATACTAAAATAATATGAATAATAATAATTAGAAATAAATAAATAAATAAATACAAATATTTAAAAAAAAAAAAAAACAGAGCTGAAAAATAAAAAAAGGAAAAGAAGGTTGTGAAAATGGGGGAGGGGGGGATTTGCGCCATTGAACTTGGGAGGATGGGCATCCCTGCACGATGCACTAAACTTTATATCTCAATTCATCCAAAAGAAAGGAAAGGATCTGCAGATGAAAAATTAAAATTCTGTTTCCCTTTATTGCAATCCTAACTTACCCTAAATACGTCTAAATGTGCGATAGGCGCTCTGACATTTATTTTAATATGTACTCTGAAAATGTGTAGGTTTTTCTGCAATTGCAATTAAATTGAAGTAAAAAGAACTTGCACAATATTTAAATATTTTAATGAGTCATTTCACAGTGTACATTTTTACGCACGGGGCGTTTCACTGCCCAACTTTGAAATATTTGTAATTTTTCATTGTGATATTTTGAAAGTACAAGTAGGAGTTAAAAAAATAATTGAAAGCTTTGTTATTTGCATTTTTACAGTGAAAAACACGAATATTTTGAAATTTGGCAGTAAAATGTCTGATACTTAACACTGAATACGACCCTTATGCTGAATTAAGAAAAGTGTGAAGTGTGTCAAAAAATATGAACTTAAAAGTAACAATTTTAGTCAGTCAAAAATAACGATTTAAAGCTTTGAGAAAACCATTTATATTGTTCTCGCGTTCGTTTTGTTTTCGAGTTTATTGTTTTTGAGTTCGATATTTGTTTTTAAAAAATTCCTTCTAACGAATATCGAGCTCTTTTGCGTGAATTAAACTTGAAACAGCTGTCTGTTCTTTTATTGTGTTCCGTTTTGCTTTTAAGTAAAATGATTCAAATAAAAAACGAAAGAAAGAAAAAAAAGAAGAAAAATTTATAACTCTCGCATTAGGCTGTTTTCTGTCTCTGCATTTAATTTTTTTCCTTCAAAATAGTGCAAGGTTTTAGCATTTAAAGTAGTGAATTATTATAATTTAAATCATTTATAATTTTAATAAGAAGATAATACATTTAATTTACTTGGGTACATGCAAGAAATCCAGTTGATCTAAGGAAAAGATAAAAAAAAATAGCTGTGATGATATTTAAAAAATAAAAATAAAATAAAAAACAATAATACGGGAAAAAGTTGATTTTTTTATGGTAACTGACTGACATTTATAAACTGATTTTAAGATCGTTTCTAAACGAAACACTATACAGATATTTATTGATATAAGCTTCTAGTATACAACTGCATTATGAGTACAGCAAAATGCACTAACCTTCTTTCCTTTTAGTTGGAATTTGTTTTAGAAAAAAAATTTTTGATTACTGTCGAATTTTCCCTGAAAAATCCGGAAAAGATATAAGCATCTGTTACGGCTTATTTTCAGTACG
Organism: Uloborus diversus; assembly: GCF_026930045.1. Lineage (NCBI taxonomy): Eukaryota > Metazoa > Arthropoda > Arachnida > Araneae > Uloboridae > Uloborus > Uloborus diversus. The sequence goes on along the minus strand of NC_072733.1, from coordinate 87,697,237 downwards.
AAAAACTATAAATTAGAATTTAGTTTGGTACACTTTAAAAATATATATCTCAAGCTTTTAAATGATATACAATACTTATAGTTTTGTTGATATTGAAATTTTGATGCTCAGGTTGACATTTTCGTGGAATTGCCCAAATGTAAGCAGTTCGTTTTCGCGTTTGGTGTAACTTTATTTATTTTCCCCAAGCAACTCTAAATCTTGAATTTCTTTCAGATTTTAATTTGATTAATTTAAAAAATTATGTCAGTTTAACTGGAAATTTGTGACTCTAAAAAGTGTTATGTTTAACCTAATTTAAAAAAAAGAGAGTTAGGTTTTTTTTGGGGGGGGGGGATTTTGCGTCATTGAGCTTGGGGGGGGGATGGGCACCCCTTATAGGATTTTTCTCTACAGATTTCCACTGACATTTTAAAATGACTTAGTTTTTAAGCCTAATTTGAGGGGGGAAAAATAAAAGCTGACGACGCTTTACTAGTATTAACCACGTGGTCTTTTTTTGTTTGACGAGCACGAGACAGATAAGAAACTAGTAGGCAGTTTTTCACTTTTTTCCGCTTGTGACCAATCAGAAGGGACGTGCACTGGGGGGGGGGGGAGAGAAGGGACACCTCCAGTGGCGGATTGGTTGAAAAAATCGGCCCTGGCATTAGGAGATGGCGCGGCCCCATAGCTCGTATAGATATTAAATTTTACTTAACGATTGGGATATAACTTAAATATGAAGAAATTATGATTAAAACAACTAAATATGTTTTATTTAAACAAAATTTAACAGATAGGAACACTTCTGCGCTTTAATGGTGAACAAATTGATACAGTATTAGCTAAACCTTATTTTGGGGGGAAATTGTGATTGTAATTCTACATTTAAGTATTTTTATAATGCCGGGAACTTGATTGAATATACTTGATAACACTTCTTGTTTAGTATGTCCTTTTCTGCAATCATAACAAGTAACTTAATTGCCCTGTTTTATGAAACTGATCTAGCGATGTTCATGGGTGAAAGACTAGGGCCGTCTTAGAACGTGATGGGTCGCTCGACACAAACATACATTACTGGGCCCTGTCATAAACATTCCCATTTTTATATTGTCATACCCTGACGACCTCGAGACTTAATGGGAAGGTTCGGGAACGCATTTGGCAGTCCCTTAATTTTTTTTTCAAACGCATGTATTAATACAAAGAGAGAGAGAGAGAGAGAGAGAGGACTTAGCTTTATGGCTTCTGGAAGTCATTCAAGTATTAGCAATATAAACTTAATGGAAAGATTAACATTGAATCTGAAATAGGGGGGTCGGGGGGGGCCTCTCCCCCGGAAAATTTTCGAAATTGTAGTCTTAAAAACTCAATTTTAGACAATATTTGGTGATGTTAGGGGAAGTAGGTTCAGGGTTCCCCTGCTGCAATGTTTCGGAAGTGGAAATCCAAAAACAGAATTTTAAATTATCCTCTAGTATATGGTATGAAGAGCGGTTCCTGGGGCTCTTCTCTGAAATTAAAAAAATATATATTAGCTCTGAGAACGCCGTTTAAGAAGATCTTTGGTGATTTTAAGTTGAAATAGATTCCAAGGCCATCCACCAGAAAAAATTTCAAATCGAAAGCCTTTTTTGGTAAAGACTAGGGCACCGGCAGTTAGTCGAAAGTTAATCTCCAAAAACGAAATTTTTGCTGACCTTCAGTGATGTTAGGAAAAAGAGTTTTCAGAAGGCTCACCCAGTAAATTTTTCGAAATTGAAGCACTAAAAACGAGATCTAAAACGTTCTTCATTGATGATGCCGAAAGAGAGGAGGGGACGGGGCACTTTCCCAGAAAATGTTTGATACTGTTAATTTAAAAACAGTTTTAGACCATCTTTGAAAATATTTAAAAAATGGGAGAGTTTCGAGTACTTTCCTCCAGCAAATTTTCGAAACTGGAATTCCATGTTATCGCAGAAGTGGATTCGGCTGTTCTCTTATAAAGTTATTCAAAATTGAAGCCTAAAAATTTAAATTTTACACGATCTTCGATGATATTAGGGGGGGGGGGAGGGTTCTGATGACCACCTATATTCTTTCGATATTGGTTTTTATCAACTTATTTTCTTTTTAAACTGAGGGGACCGAAACCGTGAGTTTGTACAGCGTACAGAATACTTTATGTTTCGTGAAAAAATGTTTGAAATTCACATTTCGGCGGCCTTTAGCTTTTGATTTGATAATCTTAATAATGTAGAGTCTTTCATGCTCCTCAATGGTATTTTAAAATTGCATTTTTTAAAATAATTTTACGGAAAAAATATTTTGTCACTTTTATTCCAATTGTTATAAACAGGGTCGCCGAGAGCAAAAGCGGATCCGGAAAAAAAAAATGACATAGGTCAATTTTTTCACAGGCCCCCTTCTACACTTTTCACCATGAGGATATTTTACCCTCTGCGCTAGTTTAATTCTGAGCCGGGCCCCTATTCTCCAACAAAGCTGACATGACCTCACATCGGCCCTTGTTGTAAGTTGCATTTTATAGCAATTGTGAATTGCCATTTATAAATAAAAGCGTCAAAAGTATTTTAACTTTTTACGACCGCTAAGGTTTAATGTTTTTTTTTTAAAATTAATTAATTTATTTTTTTATTACACCACTAAAAAATACATTGGCAAATTCCAGGGCCCGACTAAGTAAAACTGAGGCGCCTAGGCCCACATCAATTTGGAAGCCCCCTGAAGAGTATGCAGTGTTTGATTTACATTTTTAAAGCACGAATGCACTTTTGGAGGCCTCTTTGTCTAATCACACAACTTATGTATAAACCACTTAAGTGCATTTATGAATCCCCTTTGAGCCCCCTCATATTCGTTACTGGCAGAATGATTAAAAATTCCCCTTTAAAGAAGTTTTTTTCCAATTAATAAGTCATATTTTTTTATTTTTTCAAAAATACATGTATTTATCATATCGTTGCAATGCTCTGCAAAAATGTGGGGCCCCTTAGGAACATAGGACCCAGGCCTAGGCAGCCTGTGTGGTAATCAGGCCCTGGGCTGCCCCATTTCAGAAATACCTCCCGCCCCCCCCCCCTCTTGTGGTGACGGCCCTGCCTCCCACCACCCGCAAACTTTAGCCCATGCGTAAAGAGGAGCTGAGGCTGTGTTTTGCAAATTTGCGTTATTCTAAACACATGCGCGCAAAATTTACATATTGCTGTTAGTAGACAGGCCCAAAAGACTTTGCTGTTAGTTGATCGGCTCGAAGCATGACCGGCCCACCGGGCAAATGCCCGGTTGCCCGCCGGCTGTATCCGCCACTGGACACCTCTTGGCCCGGATCCGAGCTTGAAGAGGGCCCAAAATATTTAAAACTAGGCGTGAAATATAGAGGTAAACAATATGGAGGGGGGCTCGGAAAAGTCATTTGTGACAGGCCCTAAAATTTCTATGCACGCCCCTGCCAATCAGCTATCTAGAAAATGACATGACAACCTTTGTACGCAGCTTAAAAATTATATTATACGTAACGTAAAAATTATGTGATAAGTAATTCTAAAGTTATTAGAAATTTGAAGTACTATCATTAAAATATGTAAGAGGAAATACAAGCTCATAACCCTAGAAAATTACTTTGTAAACAACGTAACTGACGAAACTTTACTGATACGACGCTCCAAGCGAAGTGAAATATAAAAAAATATTTTTTCACGAGACAGATAAGAAAATAATTTTCCTCTTCTTTGTACGAGCAGGACCAATCAACTAATCGAGAAGACGACATAACAATTTTTGTGCGAATTATACTTGTTTCCTTCAACACAATGTTTTGTCATAGCTTCCTTTTACTGAATGAAATTAATTTCTTCAGTACCATCCTACGTCATTTGTTCTAGATAACTTTTTTGCTTTGATCGCGGAGAAAAATTTTAACATTTGCACTGGATATCTCACACATCAATCATCTCTGTTTTTCTCTCTCTCTCTCTCTCTCCTACTATATTCTACCTTGATCAGCTACGCTTTACTTTTCGGAATCAATGTCGCCCAGTGCTCAGTTCTATTAACGTCAGAGCTTTTTTTTTTTTTTCTTTTTCTCAATGACCTTGAATTGTTTTCGTCCGACATAACAGCTCCCATTTGCATTCAATACGTCAAAATTCCATTGCTTCTCCCATTCATATGGTTCATTTCTATTCAGTATGAGATATTTAGGGAAATTCTTTTGAATGTGTATTAAATGTGTATGAAATGCTATAATAATGTGCTTTGTGTAATTATGATTATTGAAATATTTTAAAAATTGATTCGAAGTTTTATTTCACTTATATATGGAAGGCGCGGGTAATAAGGCCTATCTAAGGGAGTCTTGAAATAAAATAAAAACTATGTATCCGAAGCAACAAATTGCAAAAAAAATTTAACATACAGATCAACTACTACAAGAAACTAACAAAAAATCACCAGTTTTAGAGAAAATAAGCATGAATTAAAACTTTTTTAAAAACCTTGTCATTAGACCTTATTATACTATGGGAGGATAACAAGGCCTAAGAACTTTAACACTCTTAAAAAATCAAAATAAGCTTCTAACATTGATAGTTGGGATCAATTGTAATATATATGCATTAATCATGCTTAAAGTTTTCAAAATGATAAAAAAATTCTTTGTTTGACAACTATCAGGGCACTCAGAATTATCTTTGTCATATAGACTGTCACACTGACGCATTCCCTTACGATACCACTTGCCGCATTTTACATATAGTCTCATGTGATTCATCTTATCCTCTCACAAGTGTGTGACAGTACCAAATAATATCGTTTTCTTTAGTATCATTCCCTTTATTGAGGGTTTTCGCCTTTTTTATTTTCTTCTCTTTCTTGCTTATATATCAAGGAAGTCTTTGATGACTGTGTTTCTCTGATAATTAATGACTTTTCTCCTAACAATTGGTGTTTTTTTTTTCATAATTTTCTCTGGTGTATTCATAAGCTCTTGAAATGCTGTACTTTTTAATGGAGCGCGCCGCACATAGTCTTTTTCATCGTCCGTACTAGAACCCTAAACCACGTGGTAAAACTTTGCTGAAGGTACTACTATAACACTGAACACTGAACCAATTAGTAAATAGTCGTAACTACTTATAAACATCTATAATACAGTAAAACCTGTGAAGTTGACCACCTGTCTAAGTTGACCGCTTTTTTCAGGCACGGAATTAGCCCTTATCATATAAATCAACCTCTGTAAATTGACAACATGTTTAAGTTGACCACTAGACCACTAAAGTAGTACACTGCGAGTGGTCAACTTACACAGGTTTCACTGTATATTCAGGAATATTTAAAATAAGATGTAAAATTCACAAACATTGTCGCAAAAACAAAAGAGTATTCTAAGGAATACGAACAAATTTGGTGGACCTTATTAGCCGTTAACATCCTGTACAAAGAAGTGCACAAAAGTACAATAATTGGTTTACATATATATAATTCAATCAAATATCGATATAAGCATTGACAACAGAAAACTGGAGAGCAAAACTATATCTAAAAGTGCAGTATTACAAAAATCATTTAACATTCAGTCGGACTATTTTTACTTCCTTTTACAAAAAAGGAAGCATTGTATTCGCGAAAAAAACTTCACTCAAAAGTCGACCTTAATTTCCACTTTGCTCACCCCCGAATGAATGTTGAGTTTTGTTTCGACCCGACCACACGTGCATATGTACCTAAGAACGTATAGACGCCCGAAGTATCCGTTTTGAAGTCTGTACGTATGTATGTGCTTATGTGCGTATGTGTGTATGTGTGTATGTATGTCGCATAACTCAAGAACGGTATGTCCTAGAAAGTTGAAATTTGGTACGTAGACTCCTAGTGGTGTCTAGTTGTGCACCTCTCCTTTTGGATGCATTCGGGTGTTTCTAAAGGGGTCTTTTGCCCCTTTTTTTGGGGGGGGCGTGAAGCCCATCTTTCGGTTGCCAAGTTTTGTCTTAAACTTGGCGACAAATTCGGCGATTTCTTTTAAAATCTGGTTTCAATTTGCCCACTGTTGGTGATATTTAGAGAGTTGACTATTGAACTAAAATTGCCAATAATGGGGAAATAACATGAAATTGGTGTAAAAGGAAGTCATGTGATGCACACATCAGCTCGTTTATTATACGTGTTGCACAACCGCTCAGAGCAAACTAATCGCGTCCCACTGGTCGCAACAAGTGAGCAACATATCGCGACCAGTATGAAGTGCAATCTATTAAGACTTGACCGATGCATCGGCGCTGATGGTTCAACAATTTAACCAACGGCATCGGCGGCCGATGCTAAGTAGTAGGAAACATCGACTCATCGGCCTTCAAATACATCGAAAAACCCATGGAATTGGCTGATATTTTCGAAAAACGAGCTGATGTGTGCATCACATGACTTCCTTTTACTCCAATTTTAATGTCATTTTCCCATTATTGGCAATTTTATAGGCTTTAATAGTTTACTTTCTAAATATCACCACCAGTAGCCAAATTAAAACCAGATTTAAAAAAAAAAAAAAAAAAATTGCCAAATTTGTCGCCAACTTGGCGGCAAAACTTGGCGACCAAAAGACTGGCGATAAATTGCCAAGTGTTCGCCAAATTATAACACCACTTGAGTTTATCGAAATTAACAATGAATTCTACCCAAAAAGGTGCAAAAGTCCCCTTTAGAAACACTCGAATGCAACCAAAAAGGGAGGTGCGTAACTAGATCCCACTAGGAATCTACGTACAAAATTTCCACTTTCTAGGGCATACCGTTCTTGAGTTATGCGACATACATACACACATACACACATACGCACATAAGCACATACATACGTACAGACTTCAAAACGGATACTTCGGGCGTCTATACGTTCTTAGGTACATGTGTACGTGGGGTCGGGTCGGAAAAAAAACTCAACATTCATTTGGGGGTGAGCAAAATGGAAATTAAGGACGATTTTTGAGTGAAATTTTTTTCGCGAATACAATACTTCCTTTTTTGTAAAAGGAAGTAAAAACGAGCTGATGTGGGCATCACATGACTTCCTTTTACTCCAATTTATTGATAATAGTGCCTCAGAGTAAGCAAAGAAACACTTTAAAATTTTCACCCCACATTTTTCGCGAACCGAAGCAAAGAAAACGTTTTATACAAATAAATTTTCCCAATATTGGCAGTTTTAATGTGATTCAATGGTTAACTCTCTAAATATGGCCAAATTAAAACCAGATTAAAAAAAAAAAAACCCGCCAAATTTGTCGCCAAGTTGGCGACAAAACTTGGCGATATATTGCCAAATTATAACACCACTTGAGTTTGCATTGATATTAACAATGATTCCCCCCCCCCCAAAAAAAAAGGCGCAAAAGACCCCCTTAAAAACATCCGAATGCAACCAAATGGAGAGGTGCACAACTAGATCCCACTAGGAGTCCACGTACCAAATTTCAACTTGCTAGGACATAACGTTTTTGACTTATGCGAGATACATACGCACATACATACGTACATACGGACGTCACGAGAAAACTCGTTGTAATTAATTCGGGGATCGTCAAAATGGATATTTCGGGTGTCTATACGTTCTTAGGCATATATCCACGTGTAGTCGGGTTGAAAAAAAAAAAAACTCAACATCCATATGGGGGCGAGTAAAATGGAAATTAAGACCTATTTTTGGGCCAAAATGTTTTCGCGAATACAATACTTCCTTTACTTCGTAAAAGGAAGTAAAAAGGATGTGTACAGAACTACTGGCAAACAAGGATTCACTAGCAATTTGACTACTGAATTTTGAGACGTTTTCTTTTTTTAGGGTGGAAGAATTAGAATTGCCATTTATCTCAAATTATAAGCCCAGTCTGAATTTACCTTCTATGCGGTTGATGACCACAGTGGTCTTTATATGTGCATCAGCTGATGTACTAGGATTGGCATCTGTGTTGAAACCAAAGGTTCTAGGGAAGTTGAACATTCTCCGGTTTTTAACGCCCCTATAAGAGTGTTTCAAGCATCGAAAATCGAAAATACGCCTCAAAAGCTTAGATAAACGTATTTTCGCGCTTTGTATCTTCAATAAAAATTTGCATTGTTAAAAGTAGTCGAAAAAGCAATTTTAATTTAAAAATATTGCATTTGAGTCAAACAGTCCAAAGATTTTTTTCAAAATAATACTTATCTTTTCTTCCTATTTTTCACCTCACCCATTAGGTTTTTTTTAAATGAAATTTGTCACTATTACGGTCTTTTTAAAAATGTCGATGAATTTTCCCGCTTTGAGCACGTAAGCAATATCCCTGCATATTTATATAGTACTATACATAATATATAAATCATTCACGCATATATAACACACACATGGTTCAGAGAAATCTATACTCAGTGGTTTATGAATCAATATAAATCAATAAATCACTGCCCCATTTGTCCCAAGAATATCAATTTTACTCGCCACCGTCACAAACGAGGTATTTTTAAATAGAAGTAAATAATCCTTTTCACTTCAAAGAGTTACTAAAAAATTGAGTGAAGCAAAAAAGAAAAAAAAAACTGATAAAGCAGCTGTTTGTTAAGAAATGGTAAGACGCAGCTAGTTCAGTATTCTCAATCACTTTTGTTGTTCCTCACGTGACAGATTTAAATGGTTGCTGCGTATTAAAAAGGTATGAACAGCTGTTTTAGTACAATGCTTAAACGAAGAAGTGGTTTCAGACCCATAAATGTTTTGAAGAGAGTAATAAAAAGATATCTTTTTGTTGAAAATACTTTGCCCTACAATTTCAAATGTATTATTATCATAAAAAGGTTTTTCACAATTACAATTTTGGATTTATATGGTTGGATCTCTATTATGGTTAAACCAAGTTTCCCATTAGAGGGGAGAAAAATGGTGAGAGAATCTCACCCTCTGTTGAAATTAGTGTGAGGTATGGGCAATTCCGCGGGTAACTGACTAACAGTTTTGAAGCAGAACAATACGTATTTTGTGGTATTCATTTCAAAATATACGTTGTAAAAACAATCTTTTCCCATGGAATATTGTATTTTTTACGCTGAACTCAATGGTAAAATTAAATTTTAAAAGTACATTTCGGACGATTAAAAAAAAATGTTAAAATCATGGTAACTGACTGACATACTTCTTTTTAAAATGTCAGTCAGTTACCATGTTTTAAAAAAAAATATTTAAAAATCATCCAGAATGTATTTTGAGAATTCAATTGCGCCATTAAATTTAGTTTAAAAAATACAATATTCCAGGGGAAAAGATCGTTTGCACATCATATATTTTGCGTTGAATGTTACAAAATACGTATTGTTTTGCATCAAAAATGTCGGTACCCGTGGAATTGCCCATATTTAAAAAATAAGGGAATTACTTTTTAAAACTTTATTCCATGAAAGATTACAACGTTTAAAGGCAAGATATTATTACTCTATTTTTGTATGGGTGAATTTTAATACAACGCTTACATGCAAAATATGACAGAAAACTCTCTGATACCTCTTGGAATTCCCCCACTTTCAACACATACAAAACATTGAGCTTAAAACAATTCATCTAATAAATGAGGAAATATTTTCGGTGAAAATTTTACCAAAGTTAAATCTACTTTTAAATTAAGAACACACTTTATGTTAGTGCAGAAGTTTGCTATTTAGTCAGAACTTCTTAAATGTAATATACATTTGAATCTAGTGCAATGCAAGTTTTAATTTTCTACTTTTTTGCAAAGTAGTTCCTTTTTGATCGGCCATTTTTGTTTGAGCTTGTAAAGTCTTAAGATTCTTTTTTCAAACTATTTAGAAATGCCACATTTTATTTGTTTATCTTTTACCAGTACGAAGTTGAAGAGATATATTTTCGAAAGAATGAAAACAAGGTGTAAAGAATTAATTCTAAAACGGAACAATACAGTTTTTGTACTTCTGTATGAGAATGGTCTGTATTTACACGCGATTTTTCTCAAGTCGGTGATTCAAATTTCAAACCCTCATCTTTTCAAAACTTGGCGTTTCTTTCATTTTTCGGATAATCTAGATTTTATTGTACTAATTAATCATTTTGGATGATTTATCAATAATCGATGAACAGAACTATGGGATACACCAGAGCGTGGAAGAGAATCAGTAAGGAAAAATATAATGGAGAGAGAGAGAGAGAGAAAGAGATAAAAGAAGGTTCGATTTCAGCAAAACCGGGGTTCTGAAAATTGCCGTTCCACAATTTTCAACGTCGTTATGAATGTGTTTTTCTTTGTTTATTTTCTCTCCTTTTACTTGCTGTTAGCCGGTCAGGGATTCAATTTAACACGCGTGACAAAATCGCGAGAAAATCCAGCATCGAAATATTTTTTGGATGATATTTCTTTTCAAAGTGCGCGATTCTCGCGGTCTCGCGCTCTACCGGGAACCCTGGTTAAATTATTATGCATTGAATTGTTAAATATTTTTTAGTTTAGAACTCAATAATATATTAAAATGATTTCCTTAGTGTCGAAAACTTTTCAGAGAAAATTCGTTGTGGACGGAATTGTTTGAGTATTTTCATACCAATAATTTGAATCATGCAAACTTTGGTATAGTTATTGAATACATTGTACGATTGCTGGGCGCTGATAAACCGGCATTAAGGTTGCTTAAACTTATGAATGAATGTATTAGCGGAAAAGCACAGTTGCAAATCGCGAGTCTGAAAGCAATATTGATTTATGAAAAAAATCCAGTCAATAATTTTTCCTAATTGAACTTAATACTAAATGTACTCAAACTAATTTATGCATTAAAAATATAACACTACATCATTCTTTTCTCATTTTTTTTTCTGTTCTTTTATGTTATAAAGCACAAATGAAAAAACATGCAACATTTTTTTTTTGTTTTTTAATACACATGCCAGGGGTGCCCATCCCCTCCCCAAGAACATGGGCGCACCGCCCTAAATACCACCAAGACCTTCCTAAATCGGGAGCCTCTTCCCAAAAAAGAGAAATACCCCTTTAAACACTCCCCAAAAAATTTATATGGCGCAGTCTACGCCATACAGTCCCCCCCCCCCGCCTAGGCGGACCCCTCAGCACATACCCCTAATTGTTAAATGTCCCGTTTTTAGGGGCAAAAATACACACACACACACAGACATGCTCAAATATAAAAATACATGCTCAAGTTTTTTTTTGTGTGCAGTGTCCTTAATTATAAAATTAGTGATCTCTACTGTGATAATAACAATAGAGAAAGTTCTCCAAACGTCTTCCTTGAACCTACAGCTAAAGCTGTTGAGCAGAACACAGATTGCGCAACTGAAACCAATGGCCGGTTCTGAAAGCAAAAGTTGAGTTCGAGAACAAATAACCGCATGAACCCTCCTCACTTTCATTTCGCAGATAACATCTTCAAGCAAAGTTTTCGTAATTCCGTTCGCAGTTACAGACAGGTCGAGAAAAGTTGCACTGGATTGGCTAAAAGGGGCGCTCACACGTGATGGGAAAGTTTCTTAAGTAATTGAGCATGGGAGTTTTCTCTTTCTCCACATCTAGCACGTGGGTCACTGAAGCAATCTAATTTTCATTGATTGTATGGGAATTTAATTAATGCGCTATTTAATTATTTGCTAACATTTGATCAGCAAATTACTTTTTACTCACAGACAATACTGTATTGGAGGGTATACGGAATATACTTTCAGGTTTCTTTCAAAAATTAGTGTATACTCTCCACTTTCTAATGAATTTGATATTTTATATTTATTTTAATGATTTGCTAAAAATGGTAACGTAAAAGAAAAATCGCACAGAAATATCTGATTGGGGTTCGTTCACAAATGATGTCATGCTTTGAGGGGGAGGGGGGGGGTTGTGAAATTGCGACAGTTAGAGACAAGAAGGGAGGGGGTAACAAGAAGCGTGACATCACATATTTTCTTTAAAATAAGAAAATGTTTATGAAAAAATTCGTGACATGTGACAAGGGGAGGGGAGGGGTTAAGGTGAAGAGTGACACTTTGCAAGTGTGAGCAACCTTTAGGCATAATGTCTATTTTTCAATTTTAATGCTTGTCATTAATTTTTCATTTTTTCGAGTTTATCATAATTATATGATTATGCATCTTGAGGTGCTGAATGTGATGAATTTTCAGAAGAAAAAATTCCTTTTTCCTGTTATCTGCATCTAAATCGAAGTTACCCGTCTCAATAATCTTTCAAAAGTTTCTATGTGTACCCTCTTATTTTTTAATTTTGCTGCACTAATGCCGCCGGAATTTATTTCCAGGGAAAGGGGGGGGGGGCAGAGGAGTGGTGTGGTTTTGTAAAATCAGTCTTTTGTATCTGTATAAACTAGGGTGTTAGAATTGGTCTTTTGGGGGAGCCGTCAAACCTCAAGACCCCTAGTTGAACCCCATGTACAGTATATCTTCTGCTACTTTTACAGCACTGCTTACAGAAATGAAAGTGATGTCACATTTCTAGTAATCTCTCCCTCCCTTTTAGCACAGACTATCACAATTTCATGATCTCCCAGTTAAAGCGTGACACCATTTGTGGACATCCCCTGAACAAATTTGAAAGTTCTCCAGAGAGAGCTTTGAATTTCTCCATTTTTTAAATTTTTTTATTTGCTAAACTATTGCTGTACATAATTCTAAATTGTATGATGGTACCCAATATGAAGGGATAGTAAAAATGAAAATCTTAAAAAAAAAAGAAAAAAGTCGGAATTATCCACGTTTGATCAAAATATTCCGTTAGCTTTCATCAAGTACTAATGAACAAAAATAACACAATTAATGAAGTTCATATTAGAGAAAATGTTGAAAGTAAATTTTTGAGGTGTGGGAAATTTATTTCTGTCGGTTTGTGTGTAGCTCCAAAGATGATAAATCTTTACGAAGACCTTTTAGTTACATGTTTTATTTTTTGATTTGAACAAATTTGTGTGAACATTTAAAAAAGAATCAACATCCGGCTCTAAGCAGAAAAATGAACTGTTTGAATGTTACGTCATCAAATGGCAGATATGATCACAATAACTTGAGTTTTTCTAACTTAAGTTTTCATCGTTAACTCTTATAACGAAAACCATTTATTACGGGAAAAAGTGAACTGAATGTTGCCTTCAGAAATAATAGTCATTCTTTTAATTACAACCGTCTTTAAATCAGTGTGTGTGTTTAGCGCAAGTGCGGATAAACATTCTGGTTTTAGAGGATGTCTTTTCTAAGTGTGGAGTCATAAGTGTCATTTTTGGACATAAGTAGGGAGTTTGAGTCATTTTTTTCCGAAATGTAAGTCGCCAAGACAGTTTTAGACTCTCTTTGGTCACTTAACGGGGGAATCATGGTCATGATACTCAGGATCTCGCGCTTGGTATTAGATGGCGGGAGTACATTGAAAAAAAAAAAAAAGAATAACATATTTGCTTCGCAAGGTTCGAAAAATAAATATGTAAAGTAGAATAGCATAAAACAATCAATAAAAACAAAAGCATAAATTTAGTATATAATGAGTGCGAGCAGGAGTGCTCACAGGGGGAAGGGGTTTATGGCGCAAGTTGCGCCATCTAAATTTTTGCAAGGCATTTTTAATTTTTTAAAATTTATTTATTGATTTATTTTTAATTTAAATCATTTATTTTATTTTATTTTATTATGTTTATATTTAATTTCATTTATTTAGTCATTGGCGTAGCACAGAATTTTTCCAATAAAATAATAATAATAATTAAAAAAAATAAATAAATAAAAAATATAAAAAAACGAATAAATAAATAAAAATGAGAGTTAAAAAACAGAAAAAAAGGGAAAGAGGATTGAGAAAAAAAAGGGGGGGGGTATTTGAGCCATTGAATTGAACTTTGGGGGGGGAGGGGATGAGCACCTCTGAGTGCAACAGTGCAAGTGTAAAATTGAAAAGCACGGGGAAAATATGACATTGGAAAAAAAAAATAGATCAAATCATTTTATAATTTTTTATCATCAGCGTCTAAAGTTCTAAAGACGAATATAACTTCATTGTTCCAAAAATAGATTTATTTACTGAGAAAACTGATAGGAACTCAACGCTGACAACGTGCGTATTTTTCCCTTTGAGAGGAGTTATAAGCAAACATTTGACACGAGTTATTGAAATGGTTTCCAAGGTTCAAATTCCAAAGGATAACTTTCAACACGTTTATTATGCTTCAGCGAAATACCCCTTATCACGTGCTAAAAACGACAGAGCTCTTAAAATTTGACATCTAAGAGGAACTCAAAAGTCGAAGTCCAAATGCCATAGCAATTTGGAAAAATTGCGACTGTTTTATCTAGCAGTTGTTTAAAAACTCACTTATATCAGACGTGAGTTTTTTTTTTTTTTTTTGAAGTTTAAATTGTAAGGTACTTGTGTGTGTGTGAAAATGGACAATAAAACAATCAAATTATTCAAATGCACTTTTTTTTAAATAAGCGTTATGAAAAGTTCTCAGTCAATGGACTGTTATTAAGTTGCATCTTAAAACTGTTATTCCCTTTATGTTTTTGCACGAATTTGTCAATTTTTAGTATCAAATATTTAATGTCTGAAAATAGTTTTTATTATATTATAGAGTAGAGGTCTGCAACTTGGGTTTCGCGAAAATCTAAAGTTCTCTGGAATTTGAAGAGCTGTTCTGCAAAATCGGTCATTATTTCAGGGGTGCACACCACGGGTGGAGGGGGGACCATGGTGCAGACTGCGCCATTGAAATTTTTAGGGGGGGGGGTATTTTGAGGGGTATTTTTAACTTTTTAGGGGGGCTCTTGATTTGGGGGTTCGCGATATTTAGGGGGGTGCGTCTTTGCTTTTGGGAGGCACCCCTGATTATTTGCTTAATCCAAGCGCCAAAATTTTAGTAACATCTTATATTTTTTAAAACAAGAGACTTCTTAAAGTTGGTTTAAATGTAAAAATAAATTATAAATTTGTATCTATTTTATGGATAAAATAAAATCTTCAATTTTTTAAGATTGTCCTGAAATTTCTTAGGAGCTGTGAAGCATTTAATGCTGTTTGTTTCAACCTATGTATGCATTTTTTTTTCTCTTTCTATACTTAGACACAAAGATAAAATATAGAAGAGGTCTTAATTTATAGGTTTCCACAATCATTTTAGACCTAAAAACAGTTTGCAAATATAAGCAATTACAGCCAAGTCATTGAATTTTTGTCATTTTTAATAATTTGCGGTAATTTAAATATGGTTGCTTTTTAGCAGTAAGTTGAGCATTAGCAGTAAGTTTGAGCTGCCTTCAGCTCAGTTATTCATTATTCCAGGCTGATGAGTACATAACAAATACGAAACTGTAGTCTCTGACTATGATAACCGGGCGGTATATTCCATGTAGTTCTGGCATAGCCCTGGCTTAAGGGCGCTAACTTACTGCTTAATTCCAAAGCTTTACCTTCAATTTACGAGTTGAACCGCACCGTGGCTGCGGACTCTCGCTGGTGAACTAAACTTACTTTTGCTATCAGTTTGTAGCCACTCTCAGCTTGAATGAGTTGACATCTGCCTCCAGTTCGGTTATTCACTATCCAGGTTGATGAATCCGTAGCAAAGATGAAACTGTAGTCTCTGAATGTGAAAACCGGGCTGCGGTATAATGCATGGTTGATTTTGTTTATTATTCGTATAATAAAGTCTAGAAAGCCAAAAAAGAAAAAAAAAAATTCTGCTTTACCATTAATTATCTCATTAAAATGTCTGTATTGTGATAAAATAAAGACACAATAAAACGTTTGAGTAGGGCAATGGATTTTATATGTTTTTTAAATATTTTTAAACTCTTTGATCAAGAGGTTTATTCAAGGAAACAGCAAACTCAAAGGATTCCTCAAAGTGTAAGGGGTTGAACACCGCTGTTCAATGGAGTGGGTTAAGTTCTCTCATTTCGGAAAAACACAAAAAGGAAATAAAGATTGGGTTTCGTTAAAAAACCTGTTTTCGCTCCAATAACTTAATCTAAGTAATATTTGTTTTCTTAGACATAAAATAATGTGCAAAACTTTTGTGTAAACTTGTGATGATCTTTAGTACAATGTGTACAGAAAATATGTAAATTTTTTCGTCAAAATAGAAAAAAAAAAAAACCCAAGTTTATTTTTAACTTCCTCGAACTTCGTACAAAAACTTTAGTGGACAAAATTTTGCAATATTTTTATCGACGGTAACAATATTTTTAACGACATAAGCATTTTCGTGTAACAAATAATTCTTAGAAACACAAAGTACTGGACAAAAGTATTGCAAATCTGAGCAGTCTAACCTTTTTTTCAAGCATGAGACCCTCCAATTTTTTTTTTTCAATTCAACTAATACTTTTCCATGTCAAAATGTTAAACTAATTTAAAGACAAGATATGATTAGTTATTGAGCAAAATTATTTAATTTCATATTGAAAACAACGTCCAGGTTAGCAGAAATTGGAATCCATTTCGGATCCCTTCAAATAAAGTGAAATAAAGATACACTTTCATGTTACTCTGAGCAGAACAAATAGTGAGTGCAACTGAACTGAAGAACGTTACGTTTTTGTGCCGCCTCTCGTTTGATTGCAATAACCGTTCTTTCCGACAAGGAATCCACGATGTTTTGCAACACTTCTTTCGTTATTTCATGGTGCCAAACTCATTTTCTACATTTCTACTTTAGAAAATCAAATTAATTTCAAAAATACTATTTGGTGTCCTATCTTGAAACTAAAAAAAAAACGATAAAATTTCCCCAACTTGCAGTACTTTTGACCAGTAGTGTAGTTTTCTTTAAATTATAATTTGTTTTCAGAAAAGTTAAATGGTCTGGTTGTGGGTTAATTCATATAACGAAAAACTCCTTATGCGTGCAATTCGTAAATGATATTGATGCGTAATGTAACGTCTAATTGATCCTCAAATCCTGAAAAAGACACAAAATTACATCAGTTAGATTAATCATTCCATTTTATTCCTTTGTTTAAACCTTCATAATTATAAAACAAGATAGAAATGTGTTATCAAATTTTCAAAAACATTCTGTACCAACTATAAGCATTTTAATTCTATATTCTAACCAGGGGGACCCTCGCTGATCATGACGCAAACTTAGTCATTAAAATGTTTCTTTTTTTGGGGAGGGGGGGATTTTTCTCATTTTTGGGGCTTTTATTGCGGCGGATGCCTCTGTAGTTTTTGAGAGAAGCGTCATTGCTCTTAGAAATGAATGGACACCTATGTTCTATCAGTAATATATCTGTATTCAATATGCAGAGTGCGGCAACATAACTTCCAAATTTCGAAACGCAATAAAACCAATTTTATGAATCAGAATGTTTTTTTTTTTTTCAATAATGTAGGTACATATCTAAAGTTTTATTTTACAATTTTAAAAATCATGTTAGATAGGTGATGCACCCGATTGCACATACACAGGAAAAGTTCCTGTTTTTGTTCAGGAATTGATAAGTTAGACTTAGGGAACATTTAGTTCCAACAGGACTGCAAACGGTTCAAACTTCAAGGTGCACCTTTGCTCAAAAAGGGCGTTGAGGTGGGCTTAGTCCGCTCTCCCGTGTTGGTCCCTTTTGACTTTTTGTTAGGTTTCCAACAACAACCGCCCAAGGACGCTGCAAGACCTGAAAGACAACATCCGGGCGAACGTTGCCACCAGCTGTTATGCTAGTAGGGGTAATGAAAAACACCAGAAATTGGCTTATTTAGTGAATGGGAAATAGGTAAACGTCACCTACCTTATGTGGTGCTCAAATCTGTGTTAAAGAAAGCTTTAGATACGTGGCTACATTGTTAAAAAAAATAGAACTTTCTGATTCATAATAAAGGTATTATCGCGTTTTGAAATAAGGAAGTTATATTGCTGCACCCTTTACTTGAATATTTTATTGGTTTATATTTATTGGTTCAAAATATTATTCTGCTACCACTTTATTATAACTTAATAGCAATGTTACTTTTACTTAATTTAAAGATCTTGATTTCTGTTTGTTTTTCTACCACAATACTGCTTTGACTTAGCCAATTTTGCAATTTTTAAATCCAGTAACGCCGTCCGCTTCATTTCAAGGACGAGCGCAAGAGTCGAGATTACAGAGAGTTATAATTTAATGATGTATAGAACATATTAATAAAAGCTACTTAAGAACGTATTTTGCACTAAAATCAAATAAAGAAAGATTGTATTTATAGTAGGGGAGACTGGGGATACTTGATCCCTAGGGATACATGACCCCTTAGCCAAAAATGTAGCAAAATCGTTAAGTAGAGATTTGAAACCAAACAATTATATTAAAGTTATACTTGTACATAAAATCTGGCAACATTTTGTCTTTTCAGTCATTTTGTTTTAGCTCAAGAAATGATTGGCTGAATGTGTCAAGGGAAATGTTTTTTTTTTTTTTTTTTTTTTTTTTTAGGAAAGCATTCCGAAGTTTACACTATCCGTTAAATACAGCTCAAAAAAAAAAAAAAAAAAAAAAAAAAAAAAAAAAAAAAACCCGGAAATATAGACAGTTTTGAATAATTGAGACATATTTTTAGTAAATTGCCACTGATTGTTAATAACAGGACTAGTATGTTTGTAAAAATCGCATATTAGAGATACTTGATCCCTTCGTTTAGAGGGATACATGATCCCAGGGATCAAGTCTACATATGACAATATAAACACAATGAAAACAATATAAATGTTGTTTACTTAGTTGACATTAACTTTAAACATTCAAAACCATGTTAACACAATAAAATTTATCATGGTGAGTGATAGGTTTAATCACTCACTGCAGGGTCATTCCATGCGAAATGAGCAAATGAGGCTGTGGCTGACATGTCACAGATTTCAATGAAAAATTTTTATTTAGGTAAACCATGCATATCTATGAGGCAATGCAAAGTATGGAAGTTCAAAAACTGTTTGTTGCTTTGTTATTGAAATTAGAAGTTGATGCTTATGCTAAGCCCTAAATTTTCAGAGTTCAATTGCTGCCAGTTTTGTGACTCAATAACTCCATAAGTTATAAACGTACACCTAAAAAAAATAAAATATTTCCGCATTCTATAAACAAATATCTATTGAGAAAAGAGCAAAAGTAAAATTTATTCGGATCTTTTTTTGAATCTGAGATATTAACAAAGATTGAAATTTTGCCAATTTACTTCAGATTTTAAATCACTTTTCTAGCCTCTTTTAATGAAAAAATAACAGTAAAAATTATATTCAGATTGAAAAACTATCTATAACTATCTACTCTAATTTAGTAACTGTTCATAGAATTTTCTTAATGACGAAATCGTGCTTAAACAAAATCAAAAATTTCCCAAAAATTTCATTTTTTTCCTCTCTATTTCAGATGTTTTTTTTGAAGATGCTCTAAATTTTACTCAATTTTTTGTAACGTAACACATTGAAGTGTCGACTCTCCTCTGATATTGCCCCCCCTCTTGGCGAGATTTTAATTTTTCGCTCGATAACGAAACAATCGCCAATAAAGGCGATAACTTGGCAACCCTGGTTTTGCAACTTGAACGCTGGAAGAGTAGTTCTCTCGAAGTCTCTTTTTGCACGTGTATGTGTGGTAGGAGGTAGGTGCTCATATGTTTCGGCTCTTAGGGAGATTTTAAGTTGAATACTCTAAAATAAAGTTTCAATTCAAGCTTTATTTTAGAGTATTCTTTTTCTTGTTGTTTTTTTAATGTTAATTTAGTTGAATTTTTCTATTTTAATTATGAGTTCGGTTTGTGATGTTGTCTCAAATGTATCAATTGAAATTTTTGAATGAATCTTCTTTTTCTTTTTCGTGCAGGTCGTCCAACGTTTGGACGTACCGGAGTCCTAAAATAGATTTTTTATATTTAAACTAATTGAAAATAAAGAGGTTAGGTAAGTGAACATATTTTGAATTATTGTGTTTTTAGTGTGTTTCTGGTGGTTTGTATTTTGGTCTGGTTGGCATTTTTGTAGCACAAAAATGGTGTTAATTTCACATAAAATCTGTGACTTTATTGTATACTGAACGGAGGAGATCTGTGACTTATATCCGACTGTGATGTATATTAAAAGTCGGAGGGATAACGGACCGAGCGGCAGCGAGGTCCTGGCGAGCCCGAGGTCTCATTACGAAAGTACTATGAGACCGAGGGTTCGTATCCCGGAGAAACAACGGAAAAAAAATTAATGCATTAATTTCATTAAATAATTAATGACATAATTTGAATTTTTCCTGTTGGCGCTAAAAAAGCATCGCTAAGAACGATGTATGACATATGACGTCATACATAGTTTTCTTGGCGACGCTTTTTTTTGGCGCCAGCAGGAAAAAGTCGTCAAGAGGGGGGTATATCAGATTTGTTCCGAAGTGTCTTTTAGATGCTACTAAATTTTAATTATTGGTATCAGCGTATTTTTGTTACTAGAGTAACTTTAACTAAGGTAAAATGTCATTAGTTACTTCTTTTTATTTTGTAAGTTTAGAAAACTAACCATTTCTTTCGTGTTTCATTTTCTCAAAAGCATGTTTATGAAGTACATGCTGAAATGTACATTTCTTTTAATTGAAATAACTGTTAGTTTTACTTGCTTTTGTATCATTTAGTCGTTTATCTAGTTCTTTGAATTTTCGTAATTTCACATAAGGGTCAATCCATACAGGTTCCGTACAGTATAAACTACTCATTCTTGTTCAAATACAGTAGAACCTCGGTATAACGACCCCACGATACAACGACCCCTTCGTTAGAACGACCATCTTAAAAAGTCCCTATTATTTTACAATAGGAATAATGTTAATTTTGAATCGTTACAACGACCCCAAACGTATCATTTTTCGTTAGAGCGACCGCCAATTTTAGTCCGCAGAACTCATGAGCAAGTGGGCTATTGCTATTGTACTGTGGTGCAACTTCAAGAAACCTGTACTTCTCTCTTTGTGTTTGGTTAAAGGAGGGGAGGGGGCATGACGAAAAGGGGAGAACTAAAGACCAGAGGGAAGGGAGGAGGAGCAGTCGCAGGCATTTCCGAGAAACGAGTTGTAAGAACGGACTTTCTTCTCGTTCTCAATTGGCCGGAGACTGCATCACTGCATGCCCGGGAACATGACGTGTGGCGGGGTTGCAGAGGGGACGTACGTCACTCTTCTCTCTTTTCCAAGTTTCCAAGTTTGAGAAATTCCTATTGCACTGTTCACTCGTTAAAATGGCTAAGCGAAATCAAATTTCTATAGATGTTAAGTGCAAGATTTTGGCCGCGATCGATGAGAATAAATGTCCAAAAGCTGAAATTGCGAGACAGTTTGGTATTCAAAAAAGCACGTTATTCACGATCCTCAAAAACAGAGATAAAATTTTAGCAGCGAATGATGCAGGTGTCTCAAAATCCAGAATGCGTGCACGAGAGGGAAAATTCCCGCTTTTAGAGAAAGCCTTAGTAGAATGGCTCAAAACGATGCGGTCATGCAGTGGCGGATACACCCGGCGGGCAACCGGGCATTTGCCCGGTGGGCCGATCATTTGCCCTGTATACAAACAGAAAAATGTAAATACCGCTAACATAAATTCTCTATATTCAATCCCTCTTTATGCCTAGGCTCAAGTCCGCGGGTGGAGGGGGTAAGGCCGTCACTAAGGAGGATATGGGGGTGCTACACCAGCCCAGTTTTTCAGAAATGGGCCGCCAATTTCATTTTAGTAATGCAATGAAAAACAGAAAAACAAGGGCAGTACTTAAAAATTAAAATACTTTTGTCCATTTTTCAATTTCATCAATGAATTGCAATTCACAACTACTTTACTTATGAATGGCAATTCACAATATTTATGAATTGTAGTTCATAACAATTGCAATAAAAGTGACAAAAAGTATTTTTTCAATAAAGCTTTTACAGAAAATGCAATCTTAAAACACAATTTGGAACATCCATAATTCTGTATTATAAAGATTATTTAAGTAAAGACCTCATAAATGTGCGTTTCTAACATTTTTTTTTTTTATTTTTTTGCGAAAAATAAAATATTCAGTTTCTCTCACTCAATATCCCTCGAAGGGTTCAAACCCACGGTTGAAGACCCTTCAGTTTAAAAATGATTACATAAAAAACTATGATTCTCAGGGGCCCTCAACTCACCGACCTTTTCTACTATTTACTTCTCTAATTTTTTTAAAATGAAAAATATCATCCTGAAAATCAGAGTTATGTATATAGAAAAATACACAGGCCCCAGAAATATGGTTTAACTAGGAGAAAAAAATATAGCGAGAGAGATTGAAAATATTGAAATTAATAGTCACACCAGTAGTTCTAAGTGTTTAAATGTAAAAATCGTGTATGAACTGAAAATTGAAACAAAACTTTATCAAGAGGTGAAGAAGGAATGATATTAAAAATAAAATAGAGTGAAAAAAAGATCAAAGATCATTAAGCGTATTTAAGGTCACCAAGCACCAGATCAGTTCAAAAAACGTTTTTTTACCTGGGACCGCAGATGGCTTGCATTTCAAGCAAATCAAAATACTAGGCTGGAAATTGAAAATTTTATTATGGGAAATCTAAATGTAAATGATTTTGAAGGAAAACACTTATTGAAGGGTGTTTCATATTTTTTATCAATAAAATAAATAAAAGAACATTGGGACGTAGCCAAAAGGGGGGAAGAGAGGGATCCAAAAGCTTATATCTTCCTTTTTAGTCACCAAAGCTTGCCTAAAGTGCGTTTATGAAACTTAGCTTTTTAAGGAATTCCTGGGAAATACTCCCGAACCCCATTCCTTAGTTTAACGCCATTAAAGATGGTCAACAATAGCGTTTTTTGGATTTTAGCTTAGAAAAACTTCGAGGAGAGTATTTCCGCCTCAATCGACTTAGAAACGTCCCCACCCCATCATTAAAGAGCGTCAGAAATTGGTGTCGAAAAATTCGGAGGCCCCTTAAGCATCTCCTTTCTATAATATCATCGAAGATCGTCTAAAGTTACCTTTTTTAGACTTCAATCTCAAAAAAAAAAAGGAAAACCCAAATTTTCACTTTTTCCGTAACATCATGACAGAAGATTATTTGAACTATTCCTAAAAATTACATTAAAATCTCAAATTTAAATCTAAACACCACACACCGAGCAATTTTTGTAACTGGCCATAGTCCTTTCCTTATCGATCTACTTCGTTTCTCACATTCAGATTCTGTATCATGTAAAAGTCCATGTCATGGTGTCATGAACTCACAGGTACACCACACCTTTATCTCTTCCATTGTCCACTAACCTCATTTTTCCGCATTAAATATTACCCCTCTAATTTCTCTTTCCGAAGTTTCAATTGTTTACCGGGTGAAAGCACTCGATCCTCTCTTCTTAGTAACTCTACGAAAGATCGTTTATAACTCCGGTTTCCAATCTACAGCATCGAAAAAGTTCAAAGAAAGTCCCCCCCCCCTCCCTCCCCCTTCGTCATCATCAGTAAAGCACGTCAGAAATCTTGTTTTTAAGGCTCTTCTATACCGTCCATCTTGGTTTTCGACGCTAATGCTTTCTCTACGGGAAAATCTGCTACCTATACAAAGCATAACACGAGAAATTACTGGAATATTTTCATGCGGTTTATTTTAAACGATGGCTATGACTTAGAACTAGAGATGCTCTTTTTTATTTTTTCTGTAGTTATTTTGAAATTTTTTTAATAACATTTTAAAACTTTAAACGACTATTTTCACACGTTTGAAAAATGATATGGAAAAACGGAAAAAGGAGCGCAAGAGATTGAACATTTCTCTTTAAAAACATATTTTGAGTCTGTTTCTGAGACAATTTGTTCTATTGATATTCTCCACGGAGTAAAGCCTTATTTTCGAAAAATTGAGAAAAACTGCGAAAAACACGCCTTCCACCAGACCACACCCATTCCCCCCCCCCCACACCCCACTTTGAGGGACCACTTTCTCTTCTCCCCCAGGGTCTTTGGCTGCTTCTCCGCTTTTCCCCTCTGCCTCGCCACAGGCCTCGCCAGGCAATAAACTGGATCCCTACTAATGACCATTCATTCTTTGTCGTTTTTTGTGTTGGTCTTGTATCTATGTGACTCGACGGTGACATCCGTCCTAAAAAGAAAACGCATTTTTTTTTTCTTTTTTCGAGTTCCTCGATAAGTTTTTGAAATTATTTAGGTGATATATTTTTCAATGCTGTTTTAATATAAGTACACCGTTTGAGTGTAGAAGTTATTTTGTTTAAAGAATCTGTGTAAACTACTGCATCTTATAATGGGAAAAAATGTGAGTCTTCTCGTTTGAAGATTCATATACATATTTCAAAGAATTGTCATTGCTTGAACTTTTGTCTTAATCATTTGCGCATAACCAAGATCAAAGAGCTCTACTCAGGTCCGCGCCAAGCCTGATCAACGCCGTTGTGCAAATGTCTTTTGAGCGCCTTTATGCAGTGGCGTTCGGCGAAAATATAGTTAACAGCTGGATTGACGTTTTGTAGACCAATATGACGTAGAAAAAAATACGTTTGTCATTTAATTGATTTTGAAAAAAATGTGTATTTAATTTTGGATTACAGTGCACGTGTGTGATTACAGTTTCACTTCATATCTCGAACTTATTTCGAGTTCAGTAGCTCCTTTGATATGCTAATGCGTTTAGGAAAAAGAAAATATTTTAAATATTAACAATTCTAAAATACGGAAGGCATTGAATATGATATCTAAAACAAATACATTGTCCAAAGCTCTTTTTCTGACACACAAATAGTTTTAAAAAAAAGGAGGGGGAGAGGAATCGAGTAATTATGGTCAAGTCGTTACTTTTTGGAACTAAAAAGTTAGCCAAAATTGTAGTCTACAATATACAAATATTACGCACAAGTAAAATATATGCAAATAATTTTTATGTATGATAAAATGAAATAGTCGAATTTCCGCGTGCAATAATTTAAAATCAAAAAGAGACATATTGCACAAATTATAGTACAACATATTCTCCTCAAGATCCAAAATGAAGAATAGAAAATTTCTCGCGCCTCATATGTTCAGCTTCGTGTACTATTAACCCTAAACAGCATTCACGCCTCCACACGAAGAAGAAAAATGCTGATGTATGCATTAATTAGCATCACGTGATTTCAGTGTAAAAGATTGCACTCTTGAAAAGCATGTTTAGACACACAACATGGCAATAATTTTTCATTTTAGATAGGCAGCGAGAGGATTGCTTGTTTCAGTGAGCAGTGTAATTTCTCCGTCACCATAGGATATATAATCAGGGCCTGATGAACTCACGGTCTGGTAGGTCCATGGACCTGGGCACCACAATTTTAGGAGCACCAAAATGGGGGTAAATTTCTTTATTTCTTCCCGTTTTTGAAAACTTCCACACAAAAAAATTGCAGATATTCCTGTGAGAGGGGGCACCAAATTTTGCCAGGGCCTGGGCATCACTTTGGGCTGAGCGGGCCCTGTTTGATACTGGATATAATGAAAAGTTCTTTTTTTTCCTTCTTTGGTTGGAGAGATTCCCCCCATTTGGAACATTTTTGATTGGTAGTGAAAGGCGCCGTTTTGACTCTGGCGCCGTAGTGCGCCTCACGACCTCGCACATAAGGACGGCGCGACCATGGATCTACTCTCTTAATTCACAATGGTTTTTTCGAACTCTTTAATGTTTCATTTTAGATAAAGGTTTTTCTTTTTATTATTTTTTTTATTTACAATATCAATTTATCAGTCATTATTATTGTGTGAAAAAAAAGGAAAGAAGGAGACTGCGAACAAGAAAGTTCACTATGGTAATACTCTCATCAGCCAGTATCTATCTTTTTCCCAGATAATTGTTTTTTTAAATTTTCATATTATTTTGTGTTCCTCCTATACTCAAAATGGAAAGGGATCACATTTGATTAATCCAATATATATATATATATATATATATATATATATATATATATATATATATATATATATATATATATATACATATATATATATATATATATATATATATATATATATATATATATATATATATATATATATATACATATATATATATATATATATATATATATATATACATACACAATTTCATGCTTTTTTTCCTCCCCTGTGACTTTAGAGCCACAGGTGAAAGTATTTTTTTGAAGAATCAGCAAAGTCAGCACCTCGTATCAAAATGCTTCTCCTTTAAAGATTGTACATATTTCAATAATTATCATTACTTTTATTTTCGTCTTGATCATTTGCCCAGGCTCACAATCAAAGAACTCTATTCACAATTTACAATGCATTTTCCGAACTCTTTTGATGTTACATAAAGTCGATTTTTGCAAAGCGAATTTGTCTATCTTCGCAACTGCGTGAAAAAGAAATGAGACTGCGAACAAGGAAAGTTGAGTGTGGTGATACAGCCATCAGCAAGTAATTTAGTACCTCACAACCTTTTTTCTACGATCAATGTTTTTGAAATTTTCATATTATTTTGTTTTCCTCCAATACTCAAGGTGGAACAGGATCATATTTGATTCAATCAATTTCATGTATAAAATGATGCTTTTCGGCCAGATAGCTATTTAAAACCTCAAGTGGAAGTATTTTTTCAAAGAATCAACAAAGCAATGACGCCTGCAGCACTTCATATCAAAATAATTCTCGCTAGTACAAGAAGTATCATCAGTTGAACTTTCGTCTTGATCATTTGCGCATGCTCACAATCAAAGAACTCTATTCACAATTTACAATGCATTTTCCAAACTCTTTTCAGGTTACATAAAGTTTATTTTTGCAATGCGAATTTGTCAATCATCGTGACTGCATGAAAAAGAAATGAGACTGCGAACATGAAAGCTCAGTACGGTGATACTGTCATCAGCAAGTATGATTTAGTACCTCAACAGGGGCGGATCAAGAAATTTTTGTAAGGGGGGTCAAGTTTCAATGGATATCGTTATTATTCCTACGTAAAAAAGTAGCAGTTAATCAGGGTTGCCCATCATTCCATGCAGGAGAGCGTACCGCCTCATATGCTACGAAGCACTCCCCTCCCCCCCAAGTCAAAACCCATTCAAATTACCTCCCCTCCCCCTAAATTTTCAATGCCACAGCCTGAGCCATGGATCATATTCCCTCAAACTTTCATCAAAAGTCACATTTCTTTCGGCAGATATGCTGGTCATGTCACCGTAAGCTTTGGTTATATGAGATAACATCTATAAATAGTAATAAAAAGCACCCATAACACGCACAACATGTGGTTTGAGGGGGAGGAGAACTGGGGAAAAAGTTAAGCTCATTAGAGAAATTTGCGCTTTTGAAAATGAACAAAGAAATCAAAATAGCAATGCCTCAGTAAACAAATCCAGTCAATTCTTTGAATTATGACGCGCTAAAAAGAACTACCTTACAGAACCGAGCAAAAAAAAAAAAAAAAAAATGTTGACATTGATTCCATGTACTATTTTTTCGGATGTAAAGAATTGAAGTTTAATAATAATCATAATGACATTCTTCTCACAGGGGGTCGGCTGACCCTTTGACCCTCCCCTGAATCCGCCCTTGTACCTCACAACCTTTTTTCTCCGATCATTTTTTTTTTTTTTAATTTTCATATTATTTTGTTTGCCTCCAACACTCAACATGGAACAGGATCATATTCGGTTCCTTCAATTTTATGAATAAATTGGTGCTTTTTTTTCCGCCCAAATGGCTCTTTAAAACCCCAGTTGAAAGTATATTTTTTCTAAGAATCAAGAAAGCAATACGAATTTTGCAGGGCGAATTTGTCAATTATCGTGACTGCATGAAAAAGAAATGAAACTACGAACAAGAAAGGTCAGTGTGGTGATACTATCACAGTAATTTAGGGCTACAGTACTCTTTCCTCGCTCTTTTTTTTTTTTTTTTTTTTTTGAATTTTCATATTATTTTGTTTGCCTCCAATACTCAAGATGGAACAAGATCATATTTGCTTCATTCAATTTCATGTATAAAGTGATGCTTTTTTCCGCCCAAATGGCTCTTTAAAACACTAATTGAAAGTATTTTTTTCAAAGAATCCAGAAAGCAATGACGCCAGCAGCACTTCATATCAAAAACATTCTCGCTAGTACAAGAAGTATCATCAGTTGAACTTTCGTCTTGATCATTTGCGCATGCTCACAATCAAAGAACTCTATTCACAATTTACAATGCATTTTCCAAACTCTTTTCAGGTTACATAAAGTTTATTTTTGCAATGCGAATTTGTCAATCATCGTGACTGCATGAAAAAGAAATGAGACTGCGAACATGAAAGCTCAGTACGGTGATACTGTCATCAGCAAGTATGATTTAGTACCTCAACAGGGGCGGATCAAGAAATTTTTGTAAGGGGGGTCAAGTTTCAATGGATATCGTTATTATTCCTACGTAAAAAAGTAGCAGTTAATCAGGGTTGCCCATCATTCCATGCAGGAGAGCGTACCGCCTCATATGCTACGAAGCACTCCCCTCCCCCCCAAGTCAAAACCCATTCAAATTACCTCCCCTCCCCCTAAATTTTCAATGCCACAGCCTGAGCCATGGATCATATTCCCTCAAACTTTCATCAAAAGTCACATTTCTTTCGGCAGATATGCTGGTCATGTCACCGTAAGCTTTGGTTATATGAGATAACATCTATAAATAGTAATAAAAAGCACCCATAACACGCACAACATGTGGTTTGAGGGGGAGGAGAACTGGGGAAAAAGTTAAGCTCATTAGAGAAATTTGCGCTTTTGAAAATGAACAAAGAAATCAAAATAGCAATGCCTCAGTAAACAAATCCAGTCAATTCTTTGAATTATGACGCGCTAAAAAGAACTACCTTACAGAACCGAGCAAAAAAAAAAAAAAAAAAAATGTTGACATTGATTCCATGTACTATTTTTTCGGATGTAAAGAATTGAAGTTTAATAATAATCATAATGACATTCTTCTCACAGGGGGTCGGCTGACCCTTTGACCCTCCCCTGAATCCGCCCTTGTACCTCACAACCTTTTTTCTCCGATCATTTTTTTTTTTTTTAATTTTCATATTATTTTGTTTGCCTCCAACACTCAACATGGAACAGGATCATATTCGGTTCCTTCAATTTTATGAATAAATTGGTGCTTTTTTTTCCGCCCAAATGGCTCTTTAAAACCCCAGTTGAAAGTATATTTTTTCTAAGAATCAAGAAAGCAATACGAATTTTGCAGGGCGAATTTGTCAATTATCGTGACTGCATGAAAAAGAAATGAAACTACGAACAAGAAAGGTCAGTGTGGTGATACTATCACAGTAATTTAGGGCTACAGTACTCTTTCCTCGCTCTTTTTTTTTTTTTTTTTTTTTTGAATTTTCATATTATTTTGTTTGCCTCCAATACTCAAGATGGAACAAGATCATATTTGCTTCATTCAATTTCATGTATAAAGTGATGCTTTTTTCCGCCCAAATGGCTCTTTAAAACACTAATTGAAAGTATTTTTTTCAAAGAATCCAGAAAGCAATGACGCCAGCAGCACTTCATATCAAAAACATTCTCCATATTTCAAGAAGTATCATTAGTTGAACTTTCGTCTTGATCATTTGCGCATGCTCACAATCAAAGAACTCTATTCACAATTTACAATGCATTTTCCGAAATCTTTTCATGTTACATAAAGTTTATTTTTGCAATCCGAATTTGTCATGAAAAATTTGAATTGTCCGAAATTGTCATCCGAATTTTTCATGCAGTCATGAATCGTGACTGCATGAAAAGAAATGAGGCTGCGAACAAGAAAGTTTAGTATGGTGATACTGTCACAGTAATTTAGGGCCACAGTACTATTTTTCCTTGCTCATTTTTTTTTTTGAATTTTCATATTATTTTGTTTGCCTCCAATACTGAAGATGGAACGATATCAATTCATTTGATTTCATGTATAATTTTTTCTCACCTTTTGCACTTTGTTTCCCCACTTTGGATAAACAAGTCTTCTCTTTTGCGTACAGCGAATAAGACTGGGAACAAGAAAGTTCCTCATAGTGATAATTAATTCGGCACATAAATTGAGTGCCTCACTGTCTCTCCTTTCGAATAATGCTTATTTAATTTTGTGTCTTTTGCAATCTATTTTTTCCTATAATTCTCGATATTGAACATGATCATACATTTGATTCATTGAATCGATGCATTTTTTTTTTCTTTTTGTCATATGACAGTTTTCAACTCTAAACGAAAATATTTTTCGAAAATATTAACAAAACCATGTTCCTTCCTTTTTTTAGGATTTTTTTTTCTCGTTTCATGATTGATGGCAATCTTTTTACAACAGCGTAGTTGTTGGTACACGTAAATATTTTTCGAGACGCTTTCATGATAGATAACGTTTTTCATTTGTATACTGTGCTATTCATATTGTTTAACGCCACTCTATTTTCATAAGGAATTTTATTTATTTCCTACTATGTGAACAAAATGTTTAAATAACAGAGAGTGTCAAACTGAAAGAAAAAAACATTCTTTGCCTCAAGATCAAGAAATCAAATTTTTATGATACGGAAATTCCTAAATACCACTTGCTGACTATTTTGAACCACTGTACGCTTTCTTACACTTCATTCATTCTTTCGAAGTATATTTAAACCATTAGAGTTCAATTACTTACGTTTTATTATATGCATTGGTAAAATTTGTGAACATATAATTTTTATTCTTTTAACAATACGCTCAATGAATTGAAATTATCTTAAAATGTTGATGAATAAGCACATCGACGAAAGTTTGAATTGAAGTAGGCTTTTATCCAAGAAAAACAACAGTAAAATTCCCAATTTGCATTCAGAGCGTGATAAAGGGCTTTTGTACGCAGTAACATGGCTTTTCTCAGATTTAAATCAAGCGTTGATTCTGCATGCAACTGTCAAAAATACTAAGCTCTGCAATAATTTGCTTTTAGCATTACTGAGAGGTGTCATTTCATTCTAATTATTTAGTACACGTGTATAAATAATGAAAACCTTAGTGGGTATTTATCAGTGGCGCACACTAGGGACCAGGGGGTCAGGACCCCTCCCATAGGTCTTGCTTTTTTCCCCGATCGATTACGATTCTATATTTTGTGCGTGAAATAATTTCAAACAAAGGTTACAATAACTTCTGTTTTAATAAGTGAAAAAATAAAACCCGCATGTTAAGAGATTTTTTAAAATATTGTGCACTTAGCCTATGAGAAGAAGAATGGGGATTATAAATGAATACACAGTAATAAGTATGTTTTTAGTTTTGTGATTACAAATTGAAATGAGATCCTTTGAACTTGAATTCATTTTTTTATTATGAGAAAAATAAAAGCGTAAATTATTTAATTTCTGGTTATTTCTTTACTTAATGCTAATTATTTATTCATTAGCTTATTTTTTACTGTTTTTTGTTCTCGGGAATCGATAAAATCAAGTCAATATGTTTGACGGCGTAATAATGGAATGAGACTTTCAACCTTGGACCCTCCCTTTAAAAAATTCATGTGCGCCACTGGTAATATGGTATCCTTCTGATCACTAACAAGACAACAGCATTTTTTTTCTTTTCCTGTTTTCTATCGTGCCAACATGCAGATTCGTCAGTTTCTTTATTTCCTCTTTTGATGCGCAGAAAATTCATAGACAAAACAAAAGCATAATTTTCTAATTAAAAACTGCACAGAAAATCCTTGTACAGGGCGCGATTGTTTTCGAAAGATTTACTATTTATGCCTTTTTATTAATTGTAACATTCATCAAACTAGCTATCAGCAAAACTAACTACACAACTACCAAATGTTTTTATTTTATGCTCACACCCGACATCCGCAGAAATTCTTCGACATTTTTCTATGATTAATTTGCTTTTCTTTTCAAGAATAGTTTCAGAAATTTCTGTAAAAAGTAAAGCAATCTTTTATCGATAAAGTTATAAAGATCATCAGTGTTCCGCTCGCCCTCTCCCCCTCAATTATATATTGAAAAATACATAAATGAATGAACTGAACGAATAAATATAAAACAAATAAAAAAAAAAAAACGAAGATTATGCCGCCCATGAATTGCAAAACAAATACAGAATTCGATTCGAAGAGTAAATGTGTAGAATTGTCCCGCGGTTCCAAAGTTTTCAAGTAAAAGTGAGAAGGGTGGTAGAATAGAATAGGAGAATTGGATTCTTTTTTCTTCATCCTCATACTACACCCTTCTACCCGATCTGTTGTCGTGGTGGGAAACAGGCCGGAGGGGTGGGGGACATGTTTTGGAACAGAATCCTTCTTAGCTCGCTCTCTGCCCTCGTCCGACCGTAAAGGAGTACCGATGGGGACAGCTTAGATTTACGACTGTCCTTTCAACAACTCAATGATTGACGTTGTCCATCATGAAATCCTGACCAATTAGCAGTGCAAAAAAATCGAGTTAGCCCCTCCCAGATACACCCCCTGTGTTGCCACAGATTTCGTGTTTTCGTCGAATCTGATTTTACGGAGAGGTTTAGAAGAGCCTTAATGCTTCAATTTCGAAACAATTTTTCCAAGGGGAACCTCGACATAACTCCTCCTCTTAAAATCATCAAAGGTCGGTGAACGTTTTTTAGTAATAAACCGGTGTATGTAGTGTATAAAGTAAATCGTAACTTTTGAATAACTGTCGATGTCCTAGTTTTTATCAAAAAGAAAAAAAAAAACAGCTTGCAATTGTTTTTTTTAAGACTTTAATTTCAAAAAAAATCTTGGTGGATTTTGCTCGAATCTCTCCTTTCCCTAGCATCACCCAAAATCTTTTAAAACTGCGTTTTCAGAGCTAATATTTTGAAATTTTCCCAGACCCCATCTTCCTAACATAACTGAAGATAATATATAAATGCAAGTTCGGAGTTTCACTTCCAAAAAAAATTGCCGGAAGAGGATCCTCGAGCCTCCGCTCTCTTTAACATCACCAGAGATCATCTAAAATTGCGTTTTTAGGACTACAGTTTGAAAAAATTTTCCGGGGGAAAGACCCCAGGACCTTATATTTCTGACTCAATGTTAAAATTACAATTAGGTTTCTAATGCTAATATTTAATAACTCCCATATGCAAAAAAATCAATCTACTCCCTATCTCTCTCTGTATTGATACATGTGTTTGAAAAAATTAAGGTGTCGTACACACCCCTCGCCTCTCTAATAACTTCCCTATTCTAATTGAAGTAATGTTAAAAGATATCATTACAGAAATAATCAATACAGCACCAGACAACTTAAAAATACTTAAATAGATTATTACAATTACCTTTTTTTTTACAAACAAAGGTTTAGCTTATCTTGTATCAATTGTTCATCATTAAAACATAGGAAAGAATCCCATCTGTTAAATTTTGTTCAAAAGAAAGTATTTAATTTTTTAAAAATAGTTTCCTCATATTTATGTGATATCGTTTCCCAATCATTTTTGTAAAAATCAGTATCTATAGAATCAATGGGGCCGCGACATCCCTATATGCCAGGGCCGATTTCTTTAACCAATCCGCCACTGCGGTCATGCAATACTCCAATAGATGGAAATGTCTTAAAAGAAAAAGCTAGGGTTTTTTCTGAAAAAATGGATGTTGATATAGATTTCAAAGCCTCAAATGGATGGTTTGAGAAGTTCAAGGAAAGGCACGGACTCTCTTTTAAAAAGCTATGCGGTGAGAGTGCGGAAGTCGATACTGCAACAGTCAACGGATGGAGGAAAGAACAATTGAAAACTTTACTAGAAAAATATGAGCCAGACGACGTATTTAATGCAGATGAAACGGCTCTCTACTACAAGCTGTTGCCTGATAAAAGTCTGGTACTAAAAAGTAAAGAAAATGCGCACGGAGGAAAACGTTCAAAGCAGCGGTTGACAATTCTTCTTGCAGCAAACATGACGGGAACCGAGAAGTTGCCTCTTTTATTAATCGGAAAGTCGGCAAACCCAAGGTGTTTTAAGGGCGTGAAAACTTTACCGATTGAGTACAAAAACAACAAAAAAGCGTGGATGACTAGTGCATTATTCGAAGAATGGATTCGAAAACTTGACCGGAAGATGGCTGCAAGTAAAAGATTTTGCTGATTGTTGACAACTGCACTGCTCATCCCGCAATCGGCAATTTAAAAGCCATAAAATTGGAATTTCTCCCTCCTAATGTCACCGCAATACTTCAACCCTTAGATCAGGGAGTTATACATTGCTTCAAATCCAACTATCGAAAAATGTTAGTCAGAAGAATGATTGCCGCTATGGAAAACAAGAAGACGTACGACATTGATATCCTAGGTGCTATGCATCTAGCCAAATCAGCATGGAATGATGTTCCACAAAACACAATTGCACATTGTTTTCGTCATGCCGGCTTTAAAACGAAAGAAGAATTTCAGAAAGAGTTGGGAAATCAGTCAGCTGAATTTCGACCGCTGCCGGAACCCTTATCGCCCGGTGCTCCTGTAGATGAAACTCCAGACACTAATGAAATGACCCAGCTCCTCAGTGCCAAATTTCCGGATCATCAATTATCTTTTGATGAGTATGTTGTGGTAGACGAAAATTTACAGTGCTGCGAGGAAAATTTGAATGAGGACGATTTTATTGCCCGTATTACCGGAAACGAAGACATCTGCGATTCCGACGACGGAGAAGAAATCGTCCAAGTTTTTGAAGAAGTGAATGAAAAAGAAGCTTTCAATGCAATCAATGCCTTGCGTCAATATTTTGAAGGACAGTTTAATTCTGAAGATTTCCTTCAAAATCTAACGGATATGGAATCAGTCATAATGAAAAATTCCCAAATGAACTTGAAACAGGCGTTAATCAAAGACTTTTTTTTCTCAAAAATACAGTAATGGAACAAATAAACACTAGAAGTGTTCTCTAGGTATGTACTGTCGGATCATTTCTTTGCTCATTTTTTAAATTATTTTTTCAATTCGTTACAACGACCTTTCGTTACAACGACCTTATGATGTTGGTCCCATAGGGGGTCGTTATACCGAGGTTCTACTGTATTATCAAATTAAAATAATTATTTTAAAAATTACAATATGTTTTTTCAGTATAATGTATTATATAGGGCACAATATACGTAATTCAAGAAGGTGCCATGGAGTTTTCACACTTTTTATATCTGTTTTAGTGTGTGAATTGACTAGCAAAATTGTTTAATTTCAAAGACCTGTATCTTTTTTATAAACCAAATACAAAAAACAATGTGTATAACATGTATAGTACTTGAATGGAATATTCAATTGAGCAGGAAATTTTATTTTTAATTCCATCCACTTTTGGTTTACAGGGGTCTAAAAATGTTATTTTTGTCATTTTTCCGATTTTTGAGGGGCTATAATCTATAAAGGGTACACAAACACACAGCAACAGTTACATATTCTTTTTAGCATGGTTCCAGTGATTAGTTTATGCCGTATTTCATTTTGTGTTTCCGTCCCCTACGTGAGTTATCCCCCTTTAAAATGAGTAAAATTTTTACATTTAGCCTTGAACTTTAAACTGTTGCATTATTTTTTTATTAACTTACAGCTACGTAACTCAGCATGTAAGACTATTAACTTATGCACCTTAACATCAAAGCGTTAAATTAACTGTCATAAATGTAATTCAAATAGATTTCGGCCAAAATGCAAAGGTCTAAAAGTCCCATTTTCGACTACGAAAATCACTTTTGATGACCTCTAAAAAATCAAAGTTCCAGTTGAGAGAAAAAATAAAAGTGGTTTTCAACATCTTTCATATGCAGCTTTTAGGGATATGAATTTCCAAAAAATTAAAAATGGTCGAGCGCAACCATCCGTCGAACCTGTATGGATTGACCCATAAAACAGAAAGAAAATGCTATTTTTCTGAATTTTATTTCACGTTTGAAAATCAAAAACCAATTTCGAGTTTCTTCAAGAAAATAGTAGAAAGCTCTATATTCTTGTAAAATTTTAATGTCTGAATTTTCCCTCATTTGAATTTTTGTGCGTATGTGAAGGGGAAAATCATCATTTTACAAAATGTCACTAAGTTTAAAACTGATTTTTAAAACAAATGAGTTAAAATACAACTTCAAAAGTAAAGTATTTCCTTTATGATATTTAGCACATTATTGGGTATTATTTTCATCAAAGCTAATGCATTCCTTAAAAATTGAGATTAAAAAATAAAATGCTTAATTATGAGAAAAATCCTTGAATATTTTGAAAAATCCTTGGATGATTGGTAAAAATAAATTTTATACCAGGACTCAGCGCTGAAAACTCGTAAAACTCTTTTATAAAAATTTAAGAAAGAAGACACAACCAAATTTTCCAGGTTAGTGTAATGTTAACTAGTCTAAACTTAACTAGACTAAAAATTAAGCAGCGCATTTCGTTCAATGTAAGGAAAAGTCAACATTATGCGAAAAATTTCCCGTGACAAATTCTCATTCTGTTCAAATATTAATAATGTTAAGAACTCCTTTCAAAAGCCGGCTTAAACCGCATTTCACAAATATTTTCCTTATTTATATTGTATTATTTCGCTCAATAGTACGCGCACCTTTCCTTTATTTCTGCAGCCCATTCAGACAGAATTTCTTTTTAAAAATATGATGGGAAAGTAATAAAATAAAAGGCTTAAGCTTGGGCATCACTTTTGAAACATTCGTGTCAAACCTTGTCATCTCTTTATGAAGTCTCGTTTGTTCTTCAGATAAAACAATGGCGAAGGAAAAAGAACGCAGTTCACCAATTGAAGTTTCGGCTATCTAAAAGATTTCATAAAGTATCTTTCCTTATGTGGCGTCATTACAGATGTCCCTCACTTTATTTTGATTTCAGTATGAATTGTAAGTAGAATAATTATGCACGCTTTGTTTGACTATGAATTTTATTGAAATCATATGATAGCTGCACAGCTTTTTACAAGAATAGAAACAGCAGTTGAGTTTTTGCCCTTTTTTAGTCTATGCATCAGTAAATAGAAAATTTAAAAAATATGCATAAAAAATAAATAAATCAATGCATCCAAGTAAGTTAAAAATATCTATAAAAACAAAGAAAATCAACAATCAATAAATTAATCTAAGTACAAACAAATAGCGATTTAAAATTCGATCGAAGTCTTATGAGTTGGGAAATATGCGTACGTTCGTCCATTTGTTTTGACCGTTTGAGAAAAATATCTTCGCCAGGTTACTTCAGTTCCTTGTAATATTTTTTATTTGAAAATTTTGTTGGTTTTTATCAAAGGCACGGCGCTATTTCACATACGGAATAATAAATCTCTATGCTGTGTATAACAATGTAATTTAAATTACTAACGATTGTAATTGCTCTGTTCATTTATTTTTAGCGGGGACCTCATTGAACAAGACATTGATTTCATGTCTTCTGTACTCATGCATTTTTTCCCTCCTCGTTAAAAGAAAATGCCTTGTAGTTGAAATTAATTTTATCCTGTATTTAAGCCAAGAAGCCAAAGCCAACTATTATATTTTAAATCATAATGTTACTAACAATTACCCTGAGTAATTAAAATATTCATCTCTAACTTAATAGGTTAATAGGTTGAAGTACTATTAAAGGCTTTGTTACTAATTAGTGAGCACTTGCACCGCTATCTAGTTTAGCAACGAAGTAATTTCGTATTTCGAACCATTTATAGAAGCAAGAAGTTAAAAGCAACTTTTATTTGTTTGGAAATTGGATGATTCTCTACTCTCTCTAGATTACCTTTTGAATTTCTAGGAGTTCGGTAGGATTTTATCGGTTTCTTGTGGGAATTTTAAATTTCTTTCTCTCTTCTCTCTTTCAGGATTGCATTGGCTTCCTGATTTCCGGAAGGAGAAAATAACTTGCTCTGATAAGGTGTGTTTAAGGGTTCATCTCTTGGAATTGGATGGACTTAATATGGAGGACTGTTAAGTACAGTGTGCTTATAAAGTCTTGCATCGAAAAAAATCATTAAAAAAAAAAAAAAACACTACTGCAGAAAATATCTAATTAATTATTTTTTTTTTCTTGATTCTTTTCTCTGTAAGGGTTTTTTTTCTCAACGTTAATGCACGCCTACATGTTTACTTTGCGTAGATCAAATATTTTTACGGTTTTCAACTTCGCTCTAGAATTTACCTTCTGGTCGGTGAGGGTTTGTCGTGTAATTTCTTCTTTTAAGTCCCAAATTTCTTTTAAATGATTTCAGTTGATTAGACTGATTAAGTTTGAAGAGCTGTGACGACTGAACTGGAGTCACAATAATGACACCCTTCTTCTTTTTTTTTTGTTTTTTGTTTTTTAGGTAGCTTATGAAGAATAAAAATGTACACTTCTTCTGTTCATAAAATAGTTTCCCTTCTTGAAGCTATCTTTCATTACAAGTATGAGTTATATAGAGGTGTAGACTAGTATTTTTCTTTGGTAGCCAGTGGCTACCAACACCAAAAACTTTGGTAGCCACTTCAAATTTTTCGTAGCCAAACATACACCCACACATATATATATACAGAAAAGCACCGTTTATACATTTCTCTTTGGTACGTTTTTTGAATTGGTCCCTGCAGAATCCAATACATTTTAATGCATACCCATTGTACGTTTTTCCCCTTATACACTTTTTTCATACAGTCCCTTCAAAAACGTATAAACTCTGCTTCACTGTACATATATTTTATATATCTATATATTAAAAATCTTAGCACAATAAAAATCAGTACCAGTGAAGATTGGTTAAGTATTTTCCTTCTCTCATTGAAGAAATCTGAGAATGATTTGTATTGAAATAGGATGGAGGAACACATTAAGTTAAAAATCTAATATTTGTTTGACCTACTGGTTTCACTTTTCATGGAATCCCCCTAGCCAACATATTTGCAAATTTAAATTTGTAGGACCAAATTTTAAAATTCAAAACCACATAATAAAAACAAACTAGAAAAATATTTGTAGTTTGCGAACAAATGGTTATTTTAAAACTTTGATTTAGAATTGAACTAATAATAAAGTAGCTATCCACTACTCTAGAAATCTGCCTATCAACATACGACATTTAGTATCGTTTACAGAAATAATACATTTCAAATTCAACAGCAAAAAAAATATGTTTAGATTTAATATTTTATTATAAAATTAAATTGATTAAAATAAAGCCTGTAAAAATAAATATATTAACAGGATTTATTACTTTTTAGTTATTAAAATATAACTTTCAATTATCAAAACTTCTGAAGTATTTAAAAAATGCAAAAAGATTAGCAAAACTGGTGTGCAATGTCGGCACGTTTCCCGAAAATAATTGCATTTATTATTTATTTTAAAAAAAACTTAAAATAAATCTGACAACTTCCGACTGCCAAAAAAATTAAAATATGTTGGTACAAGATGCAAAAGGAAATCTAAAGCACAAGATGCAATTATCCTCAAAGTGCGATTCCAAAGTTAGCATGGCTCCAAAAATAAATTCTTTTATTAAAATGGAACATGAAACAAGCTAATCTAAGGTAGCACACATCAAAATAACTTTTGCTTATAAAAAATATGAAGACAATTGTACAAGATGCAAAAAGATTGAAAATTCAACCACGAGGTGCAGCTCCCCGCGAAGTGCGGTTACAAAGGAAGCATGGCTTCAAAAATAAATTGTTTTATAAAAATAGAACTTAAAACAACTATTATAAGGTTGCATTTGTCTAAATAACTTTCGTCTGTCAAAAATATTAAGATATGTATAAGATGCAAAAGGATTTAAAACTCAACCACGTGGTTATAGTTATCCGCGAAGTACGATTATAAAGAAAGCACGATTCCAAAAATAAATCAAGTCTTTAAAATAAACATAAAAATAAGCTAATTTAAGGCAGCCTGTGCCAAAATAACTTCCGATTATCAAAAATATTAAAATCTGTACAAGATCCAAAGGGATTGAAAACTCAACCACGAGGTGCAATTCCCCGCAAAGTACGATTACAAAGGAAGCGTGGCTTCAAAATTAATTCTTTTATTAGAATGGAACATAGACCAAGCTAATCTAAGGTAGTATACGTCAAAATAACTTTCATTTGTCAAAAATATTAAGAAATGAACAAGATGCAAAACTATTGAAAACTCAACCACGAGGTGCAGTTCCCCGCGAAGTACGATTACAAAGGAAGCATGGATCCAAAAATAAATACATTCATTAAAATCAAACACGAAAGCCTGCGCAAAATAACTTCCGATTTTAAGAAATATTTTTAATATTTACAAGGTGTAAAAGGATTGAAATCTAAATCACGAAGTGCAATTTTTCGCACGAAGTACGATTTCAAATTTAATATGGCAAATAAAGTCCTGAAAATTAAACATTAAATAAGCTAATTTAACGCTGCATCTGTCAAAATATTTTCAGATTGAAAAAAAAATATTATATTAAAATATTTGCAAGAGGTAAGAGGAACAAGGGAAGCAGATTTTCGCGAAGCAAGTCGTGAAAAGTTTCATGACACCGGTGTAAGTCGGCCACTTTAAAGTAATTTGGTACTTCTAAAAATTGATTTTTAAATCGATAGCGTATTATACAGCAGAAAAATAATGTATTTGATGCCATGTTTAGTTTTTCACATACGTTACAGTAATCTTTCCAAAAAAAAAAAAAAAATTTCTATAATAATGAAAAATGAACTGACTTGATGCTGGTTGTCTTCGTTTTGAAGAACTGAAATCAAGTCTGCAGATGCTGCGGTGTTGACCTTAATTGGGTTCGGGGATCATATCTGCTGGACCGCGGGGGGGGGGGGGGGGTTCAGTTCCCCCCCCTCCCCGATCAATGCTCTAAGCCCCTAACGCAGTGTAGGTGTAGCAAACGGGAAGTGGTCAACGAATCAGCGAGGAGAGGGGCAACATTTCAACTTTTCTTGCAGGTCAGTAAGTGACGTCGCGTCTAGACGAGTGATTACTAGTGTTCACTCTAGGAAAAAAAAGGGCAAGGTGCTGGCCTTTGAAAGGGGCACTTTTTTAAAAAAAGGGCACTATTTCAACGCGGTGTCCCCCCCCATCCAAGACCAATGAGGCACCACTCAAAAAGAACTGAGCGCCCCTCAACCCTCCCCCCCAAAAAATTAAGAGGAGAAATAACACTTAAAACACCTTGCAAAAATTCAAACAGTCTAGTCTGCACCATGACCTCCCCCCCACCTTGATCGCCGTCACCACTGACTTTAGTATTAAATGTGATTTCATCCTGAAAACGCACTTGTGTTCAGAATAGCGTTAGCTCACCCCCCCCCCCCCCCCCCCACACAAATGCCAACTAAGCTAAGCACATTTTCCACACTCCATAGGAACATTTAGCTAATGCTGAAACTTGGCTTTGGGTGTTTTTCAACACTTCTCAGGCCATAATTTTAACTACCTATAAGAGTAAAAAAAAAAAAAATTCTAGGCATTTCAAAACCTTTTGAATTTCAATTTAAGAAGAACAGTATTTAATAACTGATCCCCCCCTTCCTACCAAAGAAACTGCCTAGTAATGTGCATTGTGCCATTAAGTATTTTAGTAGACATCAAAATTGTGATGAGTATAAATTCTTCTTTTTTAAATATATTACACTTCAAATAGAATAATTAACTTAAAATACTGTGTGCAGTGCTTCAAAAATGCAGTGGTAGCTAGTTGCAAAACTAAAAAGATTTTATTTGAGTTGGAGTTGTTCAAATTCATAACACAAATGTGTTCGCAGATGTATGCGCTCCTAAATGCAATGCATAAACAGCTTGGGCCAAGCTAAGATTTTAATCTCAGACAATTTTTGTGAAAATTTAATATTTTGCCATTTTAATTTTGTGATTTTTTTAAAAATCAGTTATATAATATTTATGAATGAAAAAGAAACAGTGCAAGATTATTTCAGTTAGAAAAAAGCACAAATAAGTCAAAAGTATGCTTTTTATTATGTCAATAAGTGTTTTAAATAATCTGTTGTATGAATCATACACAAAGATAATTAAAATACTTAGCAAAAAGGAAAGAATTGAATGAACGTCCTGTCAATGCGATGTTTCCATTTCAAACGGTTTTGGGGGGGGGATGGGGTTAAAAATCCGAGATATTAAAAAAATACCCTTGTATTTTAGCCCAGTAAGCTTTGTACTATGTTCTTCTTAGGAAACAATCAGAAAGTTAACTTTCCAGAAACAGATGTTAAAAGATTGCTACACAATCACTAGCAATGCGCTATAATTAGCTAAGCCTAATTTCCACGTGCAGACGAAAAACGGACACAAAGGGCTGAAATGTTAGGAAACTGTCCTATTCCCTTTCTCATTGTTGATTCTCAGAAGATCAAGGATGGGAAGGAATGAAGCAAAGATCTCTCCCTTCCCAGAAAACCCCACTCCTTCCCACAACCTTACAAAAACAAGCCCTCAGTAGAAGGGAAGCACATGCCTTTGTTTCCTACTGATAAGCCTCTTTGAATTCTGAGAATCTCATCCCTTCTTCCCCTAGGTATTTGCTTCCCCTTTTGTTTATGGGGCCGTTTTCAAGGTGAAATTCTGGGAACAAGGATAAGACATTGGCGTTTTTGCAGACGATCGCTGGACAAATAAAATTGCCCCGATATCGCGGCAGGTCGAAACGATGGTTGAGGCATTTTTTAAAAACAAAAGGTGCAATTTCTTATTTTTGAAAAGGGCAGGGCGCATTTCGCGATCTAAAAGAAGGGCATGGCGCTGCGCCCTTCAAAAACGGCCTAGCGGGAACACTAGTGATTACCACAGCAAGAAAAACTGGTTCCGAAAGCACAGTGCAATCGATAACTTCAACTTGGGGGGATTTTTTTTCCCCTTTGATCACCCGGTGGCGATCGGCGCTGAAATCTTTGGTAGCCATTAAAAATTTTTGGTCGCCAATTGGCGAGTGGCGACCGCTAATCTCCACCTCTAGAGTTATAACGCTGTTCTATAATATTTTTCAAGCACTCAGATTTAAATGCGTGCGCACATCTCGACTTGCGTATCATTTTTCTAATACTTAAAATTCTTTTTCCAATATTGTTCCTAAGTTGAAGTAGCCTACTTCAACTTAGATATGTATCATATTTTCCTGCCCTATGGTTTTTGATCTATTAAAACTTATATTATCTATTTCTCTTCGATTTTACAGCAAATTGAAATTTTGAATTATAATGATGTTCTATGATATTTTTTAATTTTTCAGATGAATGATATGATAAGAATGATGATATTTTTCTATTATTCAGATGTGTGAATGATCTTTCATATCATTTTTCTAATAATCAAAATACTTTTTCCAATATAAGTATTCCATTTAAAACTCCGATAAAATATTTCCCTGCCCTACGGTTTTTGATCTGGTAGCACTTCTATTCTCTATCGATCTTCAATTGTATCTTGTATCTCCAATTGAAAGTCATGTAAAAAAGAAAAAGAAATAGTACTAGCAGAAAAATGCTGTCAGACACGAGTTCAACCTCTTTCCCCATGCTACTTCGCATTCACTCTTTACTTTCGGTGACACGCTAACTTTCGATGATTTTTTTCACCCTGTCCTGAGTTCACTTCCTATGGCTCTTC
Source organism: Uloborus diversus (assembly GCF_026930045.1). Lineage (NCBI taxonomy): Eukaryota > Metazoa > Arthropoda > Arachnida > Araneae > Uloboridae > Uloborus > Uloborus diversus. The sequence goes on along the minus strand of NC_072733.1, from coordinate 87,653,679 downwards.
CCTTAACCTATATCTTCAGGTGACAAATTGCAAAGGAACCGGAACCAGCAGCTTCCGCATTGGCCTTAAGTGAGTTAGGTTCTTCTGCACAGAATCGCTTGTTGTTTTATGTGCATGCTCTTAGAACATTTTATAAACGAGGTTGAGAGGTGTAATTAAGATGTATGTAAATTGTTAATTATGTAGAGCAAAACTACCGATGGATGTTAAGTAGATTTTTTGCTGTGAAGGTGGGGATGGAAATTTCATTAGGAAATGGCCAACGGAACTGAAAGAATAGGGACAGTGAGCTTGTTCTTTCCTCTTCTTCTTCTTTAAAAAAAATAAATAAATCACCAGAAACAAGACAAAGCTTATATGAGGCAGTGAAAAGTAAAGGGATAAAGTGGACTGTTTAAAGTTTTGAGAAAAATGCATTTAAAGTTCAGATCCTAGGTTGACTTCCATTGAAATTCTTTTCTAAAACATGCTGTATAGCAACACCTACCAGTACAATTATAGTACTATTTCTTGCCCCATTACAGAGCAGATGTTCCCGTATATCATTTGCACTGGTTTTCTCTAAAATTTAAAATTTGGCCCTTACATCCCTTTGCTTTTCACTGCCTCATATGTAGGGGAACCTTGGGGCAAAATGAAACAGTTAAGATAACTTACTTTTTTCAAAATGAACAAGTTGGAAATTTGTTCTGAAAATTACGGTACATAAAAAAAGAACAATATATTTTATAATAAAACTTGCATTAAAACATTGTTTTTCATTTTTGGCACTTAATTTGTACCCCCAAAAAAGGGTGGAAAATGTTCACTTCTTTTTATCATGGGGCAAAGAGAAAATATTTTTCTAATGAAATATTTTCTATTTGATTATCAATGATATTTCTGATCAAATAAATGAGTAAATGTAGGAATGAAATAATAAATGAAAATTAAACGAAACAATAAACGAATAAATAAATCAATAAGTTAATAAACAAGAAAAAATAAATCAGTTCGTAAAACAGTGTATGAATAAGAAAATAAGAGAATAAGGAATAAATAAGAGAGTTATTAAATGATGTAATGTAAATGAAATAATTAATAGATGAATACGTAAGTGATTTGATGAAAGATTGAATAAGTAAATGAAATGAACTATTTCACTTTGCCCACACTTGCATGCACTTCACTAACTGTACAAAGCATTTAAAATATAAACAAGCTTAATAATAGACAAACAAGTACTGCACTGACTATTAGTAGGTCTCAATTAATAATTAGAATGTTAATAACAAAAACTTTATCATTTTTTATTAACAAAAATAATTTTTAATTTACAGCAAAATATTACAATGCACCAATTTTCGAAAATTGCTTGTATTATCTTATTCTTTGATTTTCAGAGGAAATTTTTTCTTGACTGGAATAGACTACATGTGTTACTACAAAGTTAAACTATTACTAGATAGGTGGCTCTAATAGCAGAGTAAATATTTCACCATTTTACTTTGCGCCGCTATTTCATTTTGCCCCACATTCCCCAACTAATAGGCAAATTGTTAGAACTATTAACTACTGAGAAAAATTAGTTATGATAATTTTCTGTATTTCAAATATGCAGAAGCTACTTGAAATTAATTTTTGAGTAGCGCTTTAAAAAAAGAAGAGAAAACACATTATTAATATTGTTGGACACAGACACACACAGCTCGTTTTTTTTCTTTGTTCAACTTAAAAAGTACTTTATCTCTTTCCGCCTGCAGTACATACACACAGTACTATCTCCTGTAACTAAATTTGTAAATTTGCATCGACTTTTCACATCACTAAGTTATGCCTAATTAATAAAAAATGGAATTCCATTTAACAGCAGTGCCCCCGAGGAGGGATATAGTTAAAAAAAAAAAAAAAAAAAAATAGAATCGAAAATACACTTCGAAAATTAAGTCAGGCGAACTTTTAACCTTTTTATCTTAAACAAACGTGTAACGTCATGGAAAATTAAGAAAAGAAAACGCTTTGAATTTTAAAAATATTGCATTTGAATATATTTTCAACTTTTTTTGTAAATTAAAAAAAGCAAGTACTCCAAAGGTTAAGAAATCAAATCAGTACGCATCTTTTATTTTCCTCCCGTCTTCATCTCATCTTCAGAATTTTTTTTTAATGAAATTTATTACTATTATTGACCTGTTTTCATATATTTCACTCCTCTTAAATGGATTTCACTCCTCTAAAAATGTCAAGGAGTATTTTCACGCCTTAACGAAAAAAATCTAGCAATATCGTTGGATATACCGCACATTTTTGTGTTGATTTATGAGAAAGTACTTTGAGGATCTTGAAAGGAAAAATTGAATGCCACGAACTTGTAAAATAAGACAGCTTGAGTGACAAAATATAAAAGCTACATTTCTCCTCAATCAATAACTAAATAAGATAGTAACTGTCAAAGATTCTTGTCATATTGGCTTGTTTTGATATTAAACACATTCATCTAGTTTGACGCAAGAAGATGGAAATAGATTCGAAAAAGCATTTATCCGGAAGAAAGTCAGCGAAAATAGTTCCTTAGCTGCACTTGAGGCTCAGTTTTTAAACCTCCGTAGAAAGTAATCAGTGCATGTCCAAGTTTCAGAAAGTAATTTCAAAATTTACCTAAGAATCTTTAACTGTCCCTCAAACTCAGAGAGATTGCTTATTTTTTGAAATTGCATGGCGTGTATCGAATTCTTCGAAATTATCAAAACCATTTCTGGTGTTGACATAAGTTTATGTTTCTAATTTGTCTTTTTTTTATGTCAGAATAGAGAACTGAGAATGGAAAAGTGACTGAAACATTTGAAGGTGGCTTTTTTTTTTTTTTTTGGCTGGAAAAATGACTGAAACATTTGAAGGTGGCTTTTTTAGCTGGACAAATGACTGAAACATTTGAAGGTGGTTAACTCAATAAAGTTGCAAATTATATCATAAACTAGTTTTGTTTCATTATGAAGGGTAATTCTTTCTGATATAATTCAAATATAAATGCTAAAAACACTTAAGTAAAATTGTACGTTATCGACTATTTTTTATGATGATGGTGAAGCATAAAAAATTATGGAGGTATATTTGATAAATATTTTGTAAGGTCAGTCGAGATAATTTTGGCATTTAAATTAATGTCTTACAACATTGAAGAACTCTAGTTAGTATCCTCAACTTTTTAAAATGATGAAAAAATATAATATTTACCATTTGAAGTTTCTTAATAGTTTGATAAATTAACCTCTTATTGTTGCTATAGTAGAACTTCGTTTACCTGGACCCAAATCACCTAAGGGATATAGGAAAGTAGTTAGATTATATAGCATACTTACTTTGTAAACTATTTTTAACCAGTTTACACTCACAAGAAAAAGCTAGTAACTGGTAAAATTAGCCGAAATCATTTAAGAGTAATTTATTTAAAAATCCTTTACTCATGTTCTAATTCATTTTTTAAAGAAAATGTTTCCTTAATTAGGTAACGTACATAACATAATTTGAAAACTCTACAATTTTTCTGTTTTACTGAACTGCTAACTGTTAAGTGAATGAAATGATAAAAATTGTCTAGAACTTAATATTTTTTAATGTGAGCTAATGTTGTCTATTCAGTCTTTTTCTTATAAAGCCATTAAAATATACTATCATAAAGACAGATATTAAATCGATAATGGTACTTCTTCAAAAAACTAGTGTTTTAAAATTAAATTCCTGAATGAGTATCAAAGCACATTTGCTCAAATTACTTCACTGATAACAAGACAAAGGTCTCGAGAAAATTGCTGCATCATGTTTTACGATGTTTTAAAGAATCTCTTAGATCAGTTGATTTTTTTTTATAAAACTATCTCTGAAATATTCTATTATGTATTCATGTATCTATTATTCATGTATCTATTTCTGCTTTTATTTTAGATAATTTCAGAGCTACATTTGAAAATCACCTTGACCAGTTTCACACGCAGAAAATATTATTTCTTCCCTTTCTTTTAAACGATGTTAGCGGTGGTTAAAATCTTCTGCTTTATAAATAAGCATCATTAAATGTAAAAACAGAAGAAAAAAATCTTAATCTGAACATCTCAGATTTTCACGAAACCTTCAGGAAACTTATTGTTTGGTATCTAAAGTTTACATACATAATTTAAAATATGATATCATTCAGAATTGATGAGTATTTATTTTTTGAAATTCCCTAAAGAGCACTTTTCTTTCAATTTGCCGGCAGTGCTTTAAAATGTTGTAACTCAAGCTCTATGGTAGCTACAGCGTTGTGTAATAGCATATATTGAGGATCAGCATGTATGCAGATCTTCTGATAGGTAACTTGAACAATTAGAAATAATTTTTTTTACAAAATTTTAAAATTTATAAGTTCAACATTTTTTTATATAGTTTCCTCTGAAAATACCCAATTACGTAACTCCCATGGAGTTTGAGATATAACATTTGAAAGTACTGCCAACAAGTAAAAATAAAGTACTTTTCAGCGAATTTTGACAATCGACTATTCAACAATTATGAATTATATATATATATATATATATATATATATATATATATATATATATATATATATATATATATATATATATATATATATATATATATATATATATATATATATATATATATATATATATATATATATATATATATGTGTGTGTGTGTGTGTGTGTGTGTGTGTGTGAGTGTGTGTGTGTGTAAAATTAAGAAGTCAAAGAGTGATATTTCTAAAAGTTTCAAGCAAATCTGAGAGGTCAGTTTGAGTGTCTTGTTGATTAGACATGGAATGATCCATAAGCTATTAATTGAATTCATCGAATAAACACGAACTCTATCTTCAAGTTAAGAATAACTAACCTTGATCCAAGTTTGATTAAGGGTAATTGATGATTTATTAGTGCGCAGCAGCTTAGAAATCGATAAAAACTGCTGGAAATATTATGATAATGTGTATTTACATTCATGATTGAAATCACGATTTATTAGCGGTTACGAAGAAATGTAATCTAAAAAATAAAATATTTAAAGTTGTTACAAAATTAATTGAAATATTTTACATATGTATTGACCCGGATTCCTAACAGGTTTAAAAATTAGCATTAAGAGCAAGAATCTGACTAGCACTATGAGGTGATTTTTGCCATCTCAAACCTTTAGTTATTGCAAACCAATGTCTAAACATACATATAAATTTATGACAATGTTTAAATTCTTCAATTAAACTAAGAACTGTTGATTTTTGAAAATTATTCCCAAGGTTTTATATTAAATAAATGAGGCACTTGTGCACAAAACATTTGGTGCAGATGCGAACAGTTCCCATATCCACGTCATAATATTATTATTAGTGTAGGATATTATGCATTTGGAAAAAAAAGTGAAAGCAGTTATAATTATTATTTTTCTATATAATCAATTTGTTAACTATTTTTTTTAAAACATACAAGTATTATGTATGTATATATAGTTACTAAATAGGTTTATAACAATATAGTGTTATAGAAAAGCTACAGGGAATTAAAAAACACATAGTATTTTAATTATCATACTCTACATGAAGCTTAAAAGCCATATGAGGCAGTGAGAAGCAAAGGGATGCGAATGGCAAAATTAAAAATTTGGAGATAACCAGTACAAATAGTAGGGGTACCTCTCCTCTGTCTTGGGGCAAGAGGTAGTAATAGTAGCCCTGGTAGATGCTGCTGTATAGCATGATTTAGAAAAAAAGTTCAATGAAATCCTACCTAGGATGTTATCTTTAAAGTAGTTTTACTCAAAACTTGAAAATGTCCACTTACACCCCTTTGCTTTTCATTGTCTCATACATGATAAGAATAAACGTTTCATATTTGGGAAAAAATATTTTCTTATCAAATTTAAATCCGTTTTATAAATAATTTATGTCTCAAATCTTTTTATTTTACTGATATATATGTATATGTTTCATGTTCAAGAGTTTTTCCTTGAAATGTGATGCTTGTCCTGTTTATAAATTGAGTTCATGTGTGCACAGATTTGTTTACATTTGCCCTTCTTTAGAGGAGGTTCACATGTGTTCACATATAACACTATGTGAAAAATTGAAAACATATTTGAAATATACCATTAGTAATGAAATAATTTTATAAAAAAATCTTAAAAAGTCTATGACACACACAAAAAAAAAAAAAAAAAAAAAAGATTTCTCTTCTGAAAAATTGATAACGTATTTTGAAAAATAAAGAAACAAACAAAAAGAAAAAAAAAATATTCATGCGTGTCCCTTTTCCCCTAAATGATATTGATTGAAGAACATCTTATAAGAAACTTAATTGTTTGAAATAGCTTCATGTTATGCACATGAATATAAGCATTTGGTAGACAGAACTTTGAGAGAATCCTTAAAACTTTGATCCTACTTTTCTGAGATTATAAACTGTCGACGACGGTGAATTGAAACTAGGAGTTTTAATCCCATGCAAATTTCAATCCCGTGGGATTTCAAGGTAGGGTGGAGTCTATCCAGCGGGATTGGTTCTACTCTTTAAAACTTGTATTTTAACATCAAATATTTTCTTCATTTGCTCTTGAATTTAAAAGAGTTGATATTTTTATTAGGGCTCGACCGATGTCATTTTTTGGCCGATAGGCCGATGCCGATTGTTGGCCGATTGTTCAAAGATGGCCGATGGCCTATTGCCGATTGTTTTCCTCCAAATGGCCGATTGCCGATGGCCGATGCCGTTGGCCGATGGCAAAAAAAAGAGAAAAAAATCTAACGGAAATAAATTGATAAGATTGTCAGGGATTTAAAGGATCATTTATTCATTTCACTTTACTTCCTTTCTACGAATAAGAACTTGTAATAAAAAAAAGATAAAATTTCGACTTAATTTCTATTTTACGATCACCCAATTTAAACTTCACAAGTTTTTTCGGCACATCTGTACACGCGTACCTGTACCTAAGAACATATAGATAACCAATAATCCATTTTGAACACCTCCTCAGCTAATTATCACATTGTCTCTAGTGATGTCTTCATATGCGTAAACTTGCGTCACTCAGAAACGTTATGAAACAGTAAGTTGAAAACTCATACGTAGGTAGTATGATCTAAAAGTTCGAGGACAAGCAGTATAAAACCTTACCCTGAATATTTCACATTACCGAAACACATCTATCTACAAAATAATCACCTTGAACGACTATGCACTTCTGCCAACGTTTGTATAGCTTTTAGAAGCACTCTTGGCAGCTATTTTTCGCAACCTCCTGTAAGGTCTCTTGTGCTGCTGCTTTAACTTCATCGTGGGGAAGAATGCGACTTTCATGTTGAGGATGCACGGTTTGATTGATCAATGCTCTCATATGGCAAACAAATAGCATAACGTTTCGTCGTACTTAGCTCCGTGTGACTCTTACCTGTCCCCAGCAAAAAAAAAACATTTTTGCATGGACGCCTCTTTCTTCCGTTCAGGAGAAGATAAAACTGCATCATAGTAGGTTGCGAAAAAGGCTTCCAGGAGTGTTTCCAAAAGTTATATGAACACTGGCAGAAGTAGTTTGTCAAAGTGACCCTTTGAAGGTGGATATGTTTCGGTAATATGAACTATTCTGGGTAAAGTTTTATACAGCTCGTCCCGAAATTTTGGATCGTACCACGTACAATCTATATAGGATGTTGTTATGCTTCTCTTTTTTGACTATTGATGATAGAAAAAAAACAACAGCAAAAAAAAAAAAAAAAAAAAAAGGAAGAAAAACAAAGACACTGTTTGATAACCAACTGATGTGTTTGTTTGTTTTTTTTTTTTAAATTGAACATATAACTAAGGTTTCAGCAATATTGTAATAATGTATGGATTATGTACACTATACATAGATAAAAAAAAAACTTTTAAATTATGTTGTTTAATCATTCAAAAAAGGAAAAAAAGAATAAAAATATGAAACCGTCAACAAATTACGCAATTAAAGTGGAAATGCACGTACACATTTTTTAGTCATGAAATTAAACAAAAAAGGTAACAGATAAATTACAATATTAAATCATTATAGGAATATTTTTATACTTATTTAAAATTTATAAATAGAAAAATTTGAATTTTTCATAAAAGCTATAACAGAGACATAAATTTCTCTGAAAAAAGAAATAGCCATGAAAAAAATGAGGGTTCTTAAAACGCAGCTACAATAAACAAACTCGATATTTACTATAAGTGAATAATAACTGAATACATATACTACTTGATCTGATGTTTTCACACATAATATTGATCAATTTGATTGTTTAAAATCTTTTATAAAGCACTACAAACAAATTCAAATAAAATTTTTCAATTTAACAATAATTTTCTGAAATTTAAAAAAAAATGCTTAATAGAAAATCCTTGAAACTTTTCTATATCATATTGTTACAAATCCTGTAAATAGTAATTATTGTAGTAATGTAACCTGTAAATAGTTTCCCGTAATGAATATACAACCCCTTAACATATGGCTAAAGTATAAGACCCCCTATTTCTTTTTTTTGTTCATTGATAAAATTTGATAACGGTCTACTATTTTCCAGAAGCGTTTGGAATATTTGAGAGATTTCTTTCGGTGTGTATATAAACCGTTACGCTGGATAAAGAGTTGAGTTTCGATTGAGATTTCGAACGGAGAGCGTATTTGCTCTGTTTATAGCGAGGCATTTCGCTGTGTTGTTTTCGTATTTGGAAGTAAATACGTGTGTAACCGTTAAGTTTACGGTGTTGAGTGATATTTGCTTAATTGCTGATGATTATTTTAGCAGTTGTTAACGATTTCTCCTGTACATAGTGTAAATAAAGCTCCTGTGCTTTTATCAAGAACTGTGTCTTCATTTCAAGAAAGTGGAAGTCGCACCGAATCCGTTACAATATTATTAAAAAATATGATGAAAACAAAAATAACTTGTTCATTGATTTTATAAAAATACATGAAAATAGTTACTTACAATAGAAAAAAATCGATCGCTATAAATGATGCAAAAAAGATGGCGCATTAGAAACAAAGATGAAACAAGAATGAGAAATTCGCAAAATGACATTTCTTGAGCAAAATAAATAATCGCTAAATATTTAAGAAATGCTTGAAACGAAGAAGGAGGATCGGGGGGGGGGGGTCACCCGCTGGTTTTGGAGTAACTCACAACATTAAACTTCGTTTCCAACTTCGGCCTCATTTGTTTAATATAGAACCGCTACCACCAACGCCTCGGAAGAGTTTCTGAGTTGACTTTAGCACTTTTGAAGAAAAAATTCAAAAGTCCCTTTGATTTCCGAATTATGTCACCATTCAAAACGTCTTTAATCAATTTCTTACATTAATGCTCTAAATTCTTCTTAAACAATAGATTAAGTTTTTTAAAAAAAATCTAATTTTATGAATGGTGTTAGTTTTAAACAACTCGGAAGTGCAACTAGAGTTTAATTTCAGAAATCTAGGTGGGGGGAGGGGGGGGGGACACGCAAGTGTTCTAAAAATTGCCTTCGGTTCAACGGGAATCTAACAAAATGACACAAAAACCGGTTTCGCCATCTCATATTTCTTTCCGTGGTCTCCAATTCGGCAATATACACTATATAACAAAAAAAATCAACGCACCAAGAAGCAATCATCCGATTGCTTTGAAATTTCATATGCATGACTGTTTTGACCAGATGTGCAAATGATTAAAATTTGGTGTTCAATGAATGAATAGTTTGATCTCCAGCGCATCGAAACAGCACATCCAGCAGATGTATATAAAGATCAGTTCTTCAGCAGTTGTTAAAACTTTCGGTTTGATTGCGATTCAGATTACCTTTCAACAACTTAAAAATGCCTCGCCGCATGGTTTGTGCTCATTACGAGCAACTATCAGAGTTTAAACGAGGTCATATCATTGGATTGAAAGAGGCCGGTTGGTCAAATCGGAAAATTGCTCGTCATTTGAGTCGAAGCGATGCGGCGATTTGAAGATGCTGGCAAGGATGGGTAGAAAATGGTAGAGTTCAGCCTCAGGATGTTAGCGGTCGACCTACGGTCACAACAGATCGTGATGACAGAGTGATTGTCCGATCAGCTGTCACAGCACTTTCTTCATCTCTATGAACCATCAGACATTCAACCCAAACACCAGTGTCCATCATGACCATTTACCGACGGTTGGGACAACGAAATCTACGCTCGCGCAAACCGTTACGCCACCTGCCACTGACGAATACATACTGCCGAGCCAGATTACAGTGGTGCATGGCTCGATCAGGTTGGAATGGTGCCGAATGGGGATGTATAATCTTTAGCGACGAATCCCGCTTCCAACTGTGTCATGACGATCATCAAAAACGCGTTTGGAGATACCCAGGGTAGAGGAGGGATCCTGTTTTCACTTTTGCACGCCACACTGGCCCTCAACAAGGCATTATGGTCTGGGGTGCCATTTCCTTTGTTAACTGGACCCCTTTGGTCGTAATTAGAGGTACACTTACTGCACAGTGGTGCGTCGACGACATCCTAAGACTGTTTTGTTGCCGTTCCTTTTGCAGTACCCTCGACTGGTTTTTAGCAGGACAATGCCAGATAACATACAGCATGTGTTGCTATGAACTGTCTGCTAGCTTGTCAAACTCTTCCATGGCATGCCAGATAGTCAGATCTCTCTCCCATCGAGCATGTCTGGGATATGATGGGATGGCGATTGCATCGGGCAAGGAATTTTGATAACCTCGTCCGACAATTTTAGCGAATTTGGCCGGAACTACCGCAAGACAACCTCCGGGAGCTTTATCGGTGTTTCCCACGTCGTGCTTTAGCTTGTATCTAGGCTAGAGGCGGGTTAATACCTTATTGAACTTGTTACTGTAACTCTGATATAATTTATTCAATTGTTCTAAGAATTGAATCATTTACTATTCTGTGCATTTTCTTCCTATCCACCAATTTCCGTCTCAATTGGATCACTCTTCTTGGTGCATCGAATTTTTTGTTATAGAGTGTATCACCAAATGATCGTCAGTCTGAGACGCTATATTAGTTTTGCATTGAAATAAGTAATTAATAGTCATAAAAAAACAAAAACAAAAAGGGAAGTGCACAACTGGAACGTACGCAACCCCACATGCGAAATTTTGACCTTCTACAGCTTACCATTTTTGAGTTATGACTTATGAGCGATACATACGTACATCCAGCCGCAAGAAACAATGCAATAATTAACTTGTTTGGTACCTGAATGCAGAATAAAAAACTCTTTCAATGGTGATTAAAATAGAAATTCATACTGAAGTTTAAGTAAAAAATTTTATACGAAAACAATAGCTCCCTTTACTTTGCATTAAAAAGTAAAATAGCAAAGGTCTTTTTTCCTTTTCGAAAATATCGGCCAATTCCATCGGCTTTTCGATGTTTTTAAGGCCGATGGGCAGATCTTTCCTGCAAGTTAGCATCGGCCGCCGATGCCGATGCCGATGGCTAAATTGTTGAACCATCGGCGCCGATGCATCGGCCAGGCCGATGCATCGGTCGAGTCCTACTTTTTATTTGAATTACTTTTATCACGAATCAGTACGCAAATTACTTTAACATTGAACAGTCCCTTTCAAACTAATAACCATCGTTAGTTGTGCAAAAAATTCCCACAGAAAATCCTATATGCCTGTGATGAATCATGGCCGACCCTCTAAGTGATTTTTGGGCAAAAAAACAATGCACATGATGTAAATGCTTGCTCAGTCTCTACTGTACGTGGTTTTACATTGAAGAAATGGCTACAGTCTTATACGAAGAGGCAGAGAATAAAAGAGGAAATAACTTGAGATTGAATGTATAAAAAAGGGACATAACAAATGAAACTACGAAATGCAACCCTGCGTCGACAATCTATAGGGCCTATTTTTGCACAAATAAAATTCATAAAAACTTACATAACAAATCCAGAAATCTCTAAATTTTTAATGGGCTACTTTTTTGTGTACACAAACTTTTAAAAACATTACAGCATTTTCCATGGTATTTTGACTTGTTTTTTCTTTGAAGGATGACTTTTGCCGAATCTTCAGACAAATTTGCCGAATAAGGAAATTTTTGAAAGGTCACGATGACCTTCCGTGACCTCCCATCAGGGAGCCCCTGAGTTACATCTCTGTGGTTTTGCAGTTCAAAATCATTCAAACACCGAAAAGTTAAGATGAATAAAAATAGTAATGAGTCATTCATTACAAAAATTAAAAATGTAAACTAAAAATCCGTGTTTTAAGCAAAGAGATATTTAAGATTTCCATTCAGTTCAATTTCGAAAAATGTATTTGCGTAACCTATTAAAATTGATGCTATATCAAATAATTGCTTATATATATCTTCTTAACAACAGTTGCATTTGCAGCTCTCTGAATGAGCTAAGAAAACAGTAGCAATGATACCAAAATAGCAGCATAAAACAAAGGGAACCAGACCGAAAAAATAAAACCTTCGCGTAAGACAAGGAGTGAATATTACATCACTTTACTGAATTGTTAAGACATCCTCCGTTCTGTTTGTTTCTTACGCTTCAAGTTCAATTGCTTCTTTACTATTAATACTTTTCCTTCACATCTTCAAAGACACAAACAGCTGAAGTCCCCTCTGCTTGAAATGTAATTTGAAACGGAAACTTAAAAATCTAGTCATGTTCGAGAAGATTATCATCATTGGGCTAAATTGTCATCAACATTCGGAGAAATTTGGAGTTTCATTTGGCAAAATTACCATAATTCGACAAAGTTTTGAGTTAAATTCGGCAAATTGAGAAGTTCTGCCCTCCCAAATATTTGAGTTCGAGGAGCCCCTGCTGTAATCGTCGCTGTTGAAACACAGAAGCAAACATGAACCCTTCTGAGTCTGACTGAACGTCTTCTACAACAGATTATCATAGAATTCGGACGCAGCATTTTAAGTGTAAAATTTAGCTGATTTAAGTATGTGCAGATATTAAAACACAATAAATATGGTTTTTAATGAGATTCAAAAATCTTCAGCAGTTGTATCATCTGTTTTTATACGGTTTTTTTTCACTAGAAATATCTTTGAAAGCATTGTTATTAAACTCAAATTTCTTAAGAAACTAAAATTGAAGCAGTCGGCTTAAAATTTTTAATAATGAAAGTAAAGTCAGTTGGGGTGAAGGAAACTAGATTTTCTATCTTTCAACTTTAGATATCTCCGTCTCTTCTGGATGAATTGAGACGCAAAATTTTGTGGATTGTTGCCAAGACTGCACTCTCTGGAAGTAACTGGGCATGAAAAATTTCATTTTATGACTGTTTGGTAGGGAATGAAATCATGTTTCCTTTTACTCTCTCTCAGAGAGTTGTTTTGGACACAGTGCACAAAATGTTAGGCCAGCATATTGCATTTATGCAATTGCAGAATAAATGCAATATTTTTGCATTTATGAATCTCCTTCGGGGCCGCTCATAGTTATGACATGGTAAATTCCCAACTGGCCGAATGAATCAAGTTCTCCTTTAAGGGAGTTCTTTTGCAATTAACGGTAATCAGGCCCTGGTGAGGAGATGAGGAGTGTTATGTCCGACCCCCTTCAGTAGTGTAGGTTCTGGCTATAGTGTCATACACTATATGACCATAAGTATTGGGACACTTTCAAAAATTCACATTTTTACGGATTTCTCGAGAAATAAAAGACCAATTCCTCTGTAATTTTTTCACATAAAAGGTTATACTCCAGCTGTCATTTTCCAATACAAAATAAGTTTACTATTCATTTAGGGGACCAGCAACGAATTGAGGAAACAAAAAAAGGTTTTTGATCATTTTGCAATGTAAATAGCTGGGAATAAGCTATAAATTTCAGAAATGAGTTAAAAAACTATCAAAAATTTATTTTTATATTTTCGTAAAAGTAGCTTTTATACCCACGCAGATATAAGCATTTCTTTCAAAAATGCAAATTTTTTTTGAAGGTTTTCGGCTCATATCACGCATAGTTTTTCCGTAAAACGTTACTTAACTTTCAGAATATTTGACAGCGTATTAGAAAAACATAATAACAAAATTTGAAGCCAAAATATTGAAAGTTTAATGAAATATGAACGTTTAAAGCAATTAATTTTTTTACCGCGCATGCGCGAAAGAGGCAATTTATAACTTCATAATCCAACGCTAAGATATATCCTACAACACATGAAAAAATTCCACCTCAATACCTTTAAAATTTAAAAAGTTATCAGCGATCTAATGAGCCGTATTTCTATAATTCTTGGATAGGCGACGAATGTTAAGGGGTCGTTCGCAAACGGGCAACACTTTCCTGTTATCGTTCCAGAGTGATTCATGATATGAACGGATTTTTTGCGAACGATCCTTCACGATTTTGTCGTCTAGCCAAGAATTATTAAAATTCGGCTCATTAGATCGCTGATAACTTTTTACATTTTAAAGCCATCAAGATGGAATTTTTTTATTAGTTGTAGGGTATATCTGGGCTTCCGGTTCCGATTATGAATGTTATAAATTGCTATCTTTCGTGCATGCGCACTGAAAAATTATTTGCTTTAAACTTTAATATTTCACTAAACTTTCAATATTTTAACTTCAAATTTTATTAATAGATTTCTCTAATATGCTGTTAAATATTCTAAAAGTTTAGTAACGTTTGACGGGAAACTCCACGTGATATGAGCCGAACACCTTCAAAAAATTTTTGTCTTTTTGAAAGAAATGCTTATATCTCCGTGGGTATAAGATATACTTTCACAAAAATATAAAAATAAATTCTAAATAGTTTTTTAACTTATTTCTGCAATTTATAGCTTATTCCCAGCTATTTACAACGAAAAATGATCAAAAACCTTTTTTTCTATCCTCAATTTGTTGCTCGTCTCCTAAATGAATAGTAGACTTAACTTTTGTTGGAAAATAGCAGCTGGAGTATACCTTTTATGTGAAAAAAAAAATTACAGAATAATTGGTCTTTTATTTCTCGAAAAATCCGTAAAATTGTGAATTTTTGAAAGTGTCCCAATACTTTTGGTCATATAGTGTATTTCTAACGAAAATGCACTGTAAAAAATCAGAACTGTTCCTGAAAAATATGCGCAGTTAGTGCGCCTACCAGTGACATATCTCGCCTGTAACATGGTACAGCCGAAAAAACAGACAAGTTTCCCCGTAAGAGTCAGAAACCTACGAAAAATTAATCTGGAATCTTCCTGAAGAATTTAGAAACCTTCCTAATGATAGCCAGTCATGTTTCTGGAATAAATTAGGAAATTCTAAAAAAACTTAGATTTGTTTATATTTATAGTAATAGCTGCGCAGTTTCCTTCCTGATTTATCAGGAAGAATCCTAGATGATTTTAGCAAAAATGACTAACGCTAAGGCAGAATTGCAAACAAATACTGGACAGCTTATTTGCCTGCGATTCTTGCAAAGCTGCAGTATCCAGAGACTGCATTTCGATCTCGTTTGGTGCTGCTCTATCAGTCTGGAAAGACAGTAACAGAAATGTAGCAAAGTACGTAACAAAGAAGATGATTATATATTCATATTGGTAGTCAAAAATATTTTTCACAATAGTAAGAAACAAGTATTCACGTAACTTGTAAAAACTCAGTAAATGTTTCGCAAAAATGCTTGTTTTTAAAAGGAAACTGAAATGCCGGTATGTTACCTAAAATTTATCTACAAAAGAACAAATGTTTCGGAATTTTCTTACAAAGTATGAATTAATAGTTATATTTCTTCCAGTCAACTCGTTTTCATGTAAAAAAGTTTCAAACAAAATTTTTTTATTACAGTAATTCTGATTTCTAAGATTCTCTACATAGCGGAGCTACATGCCATTTAAATGACCAAATGCTGCTTGGCTTGCCTTCAGTTTACTTGAGCAGTAAAATGAAAGTTGTCACGAACACCATGGTTATAAAAAAATCCCAGACGAAGTGCTATTTATTACCTTCAAGTGATAAAAGGAAAACAATTTCTGTCAAAAGAACACACGGTTTTTACGCTTTTTAGCAACATGAGAGTCCTTGTCTTTATCTTCAAAACTCGTTTAAAAGACATTAAATGTGATATCGCTCTTTGTGGTACAGTTACGATTGTATTTAGATTTTTTTGAGCTTGAATTTGAATAGTGTTTTTTTTTTGTTGAAAATGTAGATATTTTTACAATTTTTTGCTTAGTTCAGGTCCATATAGTTGTTATTTGATGTCAAAATTATAGACTATTTTCAAGAAATCCTGAGAATGCAAAGGAGACAGTTTAAAATTGAGATTTTGAGTACGGTTACATAGTTGCGTACGTGTTTTCATTTCAAGAATGAGCTAATTGAGTTTAAACTTTGTTAACAATCAATAACGCGAATATAATTATGGTTTTCTGTTTCTCTCTTTCTAAAATAATTGAAGGGCTCAGGGTAAGAACGTGATAAGCCACACTTTTGAAAAAATGAGTTTTTTGTTCTAAATGTTGCTTTTTGGTAGTTGAAATAAACATGACAATGGATGGTATCATTGTCTGAAAAACGTAGTCTGGTTTTAGTATTGCAGAATATAGAATGTATAATATCTATTAAAAATATTTGTAGAATTTTTTAAAAGTTGGAAATTGGCCTACCCGAAAAAAACTCCTGTGGCATATCACATTCTTGCCCCGAGCCCTTCAATTATAACAAAAATGGAGATAAATAAATAAATGAGATAAACGAACCAGACACGCGCTGAGTGAAATGGTGAGAATCAGCCGTATGCAACTTTTCTTTTAGCTCAGATCTTGTTTCGGCCAGGGCCGGTGCGCCTTCTCGCTTGTGTGCGCCCTTACGCCTTCAAACCTGTTCGCGTTTTTTTTTCTTTTCTTTTTGCACCCTCGAAACTATGTGTGTGTGCGTCTTCGCTTTTTATTTATTAATTCATTTTGTGTCCCCTCGAACCTGTGCGCCTTCGTTTTTCTTTTTTGCGCCCTCGAACCTGTGCGCCTTTTTTTCTTTTCTTTTTTTGCGACCTTGAACTTATGCGGTTTCGATTTTCCCCTCGAAAGTGGGCGACTTTTTTTTTCTTCTGAATTAATTAATTTATTTATTGTGCCCTCAACGCGTGAGCGCATTCTTTTTTTTTTTTTTTTTTTTGTTTTTCATCCTGAAAACCTGTGCGCTTTTTGGGAGTCGAAGTTGGCGTCCAGTCCGTCCGTGATTTCGGCCATGTTATTTGCAGAGGAATTCTTTCTTTCAAAAAATTTTTTTAGTACAACTCTTAAAGGCTATCCTTGACTTGTTCTTCCCCTCGTCCCTCGAAGTAGTAAAATCAGGGTTTAATACATCGTTTTTGCCTACCTTCAGCGATCTCAATTATTTAAAATAATTTTGGAGTTTTATTCCCACTACACAATACTTGAAATGAAATCGTAATGCGATTTTCTTGAAAACCAATTACAAAATCAGATACTAAAACACTAAAAGTAAAAGTTCATTTATTCAATATTTCACATTTGAAATTCTTACACAAAGGGAGTCAAATTTTTAGTCGTTTTTCTATTAGAAAATTTTTACTTTTAACGAAATTTGAGCAATATTTTAGCCACAGAATTTGAAGAGATATTTACAAAAGACTTTTTTCCACACATCAGGATGAATATGAGGATATTTTCACACGAAAATAAGTTCTAAAGACTCCGAAGGGCTCCCAAATTTTGTTTTGACAGCAACTTAGCCCTGATCACAAAGTGAGTGGATATTTTTATGTAACGTGAATCAAATCTGAAATTGCTTTTCTATTAAAAAAAATATTTTTATATAAATACAAAATGTGAGCTATTTAACAAAGCTCACTATAGGAAAAATGTTTTTTCGTCTTTTTGAGATTCAAATCCAGCTTTTTTAAAAGATAAAACTTACAGAGCTTTTAATTATTTTTTTACTGGTATCTTTTTAAAGGAAATAATAACTTTGTGTCAATATTTGTTCAAAGAATAATTTCGACTACAGAAATAATTGTGTTCACACGTTTACGAACTATTTTTTACGTATGAAAATACTTGGTTCATCACCAAACGTTATTTTCTTAGTCTTTTAATTTTCAAAACGTTCAAATAATTTTATTTTTATGTTTTCTTTATTCTCAAATCTTCTAAATTTAAAGATCCTATTAATCAAACTCTTTTGGGATTAATTGCAGCAAAAATTTTCCTAAATAAAGCGCGAAATAATGTCCCAACATTTTCTTATAAACGCTTAACCATCATGTTATATTTAATTTTCCTACTCTTCTACTTGTGTATTTGATTTTAACATAAGTAAAAGAAATGTGTGAATAAGTTTCCTCTTGAACTTTATTTCCAAGTTGAAAATTTAAAGCATAATACATTATTTACCATTGTATGTGTGGCTATAAATAGTCAAAGTTGATCTCACAGTCCTGATGTCCATCTCAAATCATTCAAAGTTCACATCTTTGCGGCTCGGAAGAGTTTGAAACGATCATTGTAAAATTTTCTTGGAATAGTTTTTGTAAGATAGTTTTTATCAGATGTCTTTTCAACCATAAGTTTGTAACTATTGCATTGAAAAAGGAGTTCTCTTTGCAATGTTAGCACCACATGTCTACATTTTTAGTGAGAAATTTTATATTCAAAATGTTGTTCATTTTCTGCATATTTATTTACTGCTTTTCTACTTCGTCTTTATGAAGCTTTCTTTTTAAAAATTTAATATAAAAAAGTGAGTGCATTCTTAGAGCACATGCATTTGTAAATTTCAGTACGATAAACGAGACAGGAAAAAGCTCTACATTTGAGAAAAAAAAATGCAACTCTAAAACTTTATGACACTAAAATTATAACAACCAACAGCCTATGTAAATTATAAAACGGAGCAAATGACTGAATACATTGGCGTCGTCAGCTGAAATTTATTGGGGGGGACCATTCTGACTGTCATTTTCATGTTGCATTAAGAAAAATTCGTGTGTATATATACACTGAAGAGCCAAAAAACTGGTATAGGCATGCGTATGCAAATAAATTGATATGGAACCAATCAGAATACGGCGCTGCGGTCGGCAACGACTATATAAGACAACAAGAGTCTGACACAGTTGTTAGATCGGTTACTGCTGATACAATGGCAGGTTATCACGATTTAAGTGAGTTTGAACGTGGTGTTATAGTCGGCGCACGAGAAATGGGACATAGCATCTCCGAGGTAGAGGAGAAATTTGGATTTTCCCGTACGACAATTTCACGAGTGTACCGTGAATATAAAGATTCCGGTAAAACATCCAGTCTTCGACATCGCTGCGGCCGAAAAATGATCGTGAATGAACGGGACCAACGAAGATTGCGAAACACCATTAAACGTGACAGAAAAGCAACCCTTCCGCAAATTGCTGCAGATTTCAACGCTGGGCCACCAACAAGTGTCAGCGTGCGAACAATTCAACGAAACATCATTAATATGGGATTTCGGAGCCGAAGACCCACTCGTGTACCCTTGATGACTGCTCGACACAAAGCTTTGCGCCTCGCCTGGGCCCGTGAACACCAGCACTGGACTGTTGAAGACTGGAAACACGTTGCCTGGTCTGATGAGTCTCGTTTTCAACTGTATCGAGCGGATGGACGCGTACGGGTTTGGAGAAAACCCCATGAATCCATGGACCCTGCATGTCAACAGGGGACTGTTCAAGCTGGTGAAGGCTCTGTGATGGTATGGGGTGTGTGCAGTGGGGCTGATATGGGACCACTGATACGTCTTGATGCGTCTGTGACAGGTGCCACGTACGTAAGCATCCTGTCTAATCATTTGCACCCATTCATGACCATTGTGCATTCCGACGGACTTGGGCTATTCCAGCAGGACAATGCGACAGCCCACACGTCCAAAATTGCTGCAGAGTGGCTCCAGGAACATTCTTCTGACTTTAAACAGCTCCGCTGGCCACCAAAATCTCCAGACATGAACATTATTGAGCATATTTGGGATGCTTTGCAACGTGATGTTCAGAAGAGATCTCCCCCTCCTCGTACTCTTAGCGAATTATGGACAGCCTTGCAGGATTCATGGTGTCAATTGGATAGCACTACTACAGACATTAATCGAGTCCATGCCACGTCGTGTTGCGACACTTCTGCGTGCTCGCGGAGGCCCTACACGATATTAAGCAGGTGTACCAGTTTTTTTGGCTCTTCAGTGTATATATATATATATATATATATATATATATATATATATATATATATATATATATATATATATATATTTATTTATTTATTTATTTATATGAGACAAAAACTTGACATCAAATGGAAATGGGTTTACATTTAATACAATACTTTTAAACGGGTACATCTTGATTTACATAATTACACAATAAAAAAAAATTAAATACTAACAAATACATTTTTTCTAGACTGCACATGGGATACGAATATCCGTGCTATTTTTTTGTGATCAATTTCGTCCAAGTTGTTTTTGTGAACGTAACATAAAGCAACATGATTCAACCGCTTTTGTGTCATAGTCGACCTTAGATACAATTTCAGCTTTCTTAGCGCACTGAAGCTTCTTTCAGCTTTACATGACGAAGGGCGGCACACCAAAAGTAGCCGCACCAAATTTTCAACATTTTGAAGCAGTGGACAATTGAATTAACCGTTCTTAATGAATGAAATCATCAAAAACGAAATCCCGCTTTATTTAATCAGCTGCTTTATGGAATCAAAGCTGTTTAGAACAAAATGTGACTCATATAAACCGCGACAACCGTATAATTAAATTTTTATATTACATAGTGATAAACCCTGCAGCTCTAAGTTCTTGGCACAAGTTAGATTCGAAGGAGTTTAATTTGATGTTTTTAAATTAAAAAAATAAAGTATATAATTCACCGTTATGACATTCACGAACCTACGAAAAACACAAATTACAAAAGTAAAATAAGACACAAATAATTAAGCTCTCATAATATCATATTTTAATAATGCAACCTTTGAAAGTATTTTCTTAATTTTTTTCAGGTTTTTTGTAACAAATGCACCAAAATTTTGCTTTTATGTTGAATGCTCCATACACTCAATGCATATGAAACCAAAAAACAGCAAAACCGTGCCCATGTAAATACATTAATTTCTGATTTCTCAAAGTCAGCAGGGAAAGTGCTCCTCCTGATCCTCTTAAGTGACAGGCCTGCCTTGAGAGGCACACCCCACAGATTGAAAAGTACTGGCCTACACAGAGAACAAACAGGATTTGGTGTATAATTGAATTCTGATCACCGGACGATGGGAAAGAGAAAGAGAAATGAACTGCTTTTTTCTGACACGTGACAATAAGTTTTAAAATAGGTTACTTCAATAAAATTTGTTCAGTAAAGCAGGATTATTATTGGATAATTTTCTGTTAAGCTTTAATGACTAAAAGGAGTATTATTTATTCCATTAAAATTTATAAAAGATGAAATATTTCAAAAAAAAAAAAAAAAAAGAGAAAGTTGAACGTATTAACTCCGATAGGACTCATAATGTCAAATTACTGACTGTAAAGCATACCTGATTAGCAGGCATTCAGGAGCTACTCGATAGGAGGTCACTATGAACTTTCGTAAACTTTACTTTCCCAGAAAATTTTGTCTGACGAGTCTTCAAATTTCGAGTAGTTTTTTTGTGAAATATTGCATTAAAAAGATATTCTCATTAGATGTAGTGATGTGGGTAATTAGGAATTTCATTCGGAAAATCGAAAAGTAACCCCATCTGAATAGTATAAAATCGGGGAGCCCCTGCATGCGTATTACACTAAACAGAATGGTACTTGCCTATCACGGTCTTTTGACTTTTTGAAAATGGTTCCGTGATCCGTGGATGTTGATGATGATACAGTAGTTAAAAATTGCTCAAGTTCATTTGATGTAGAAGGTTTGCTACATTTTCCCGTTTCAAGCAACCTCTCCATAGCCGTAATCGAATATGTAAAAAAAAAGTATTTTTACCAAAATAGGAGCGCTCTTCAGGTCACCTACTCCCAAAGAAACCACAAGACCACATGAAATTACCTTTATTTTTGTCGGAACGTTTCCCAATGGGGAAGCTCCTTTTATTTGTCTTTTTTTTTTTTTTTTTCTGGTCATCTTGCGCTTCTTTTTTCGTTGGTCTATCGGAAGTGACATCACAGTATCCATCGTTTGGCTGGCTTCCGGTTTGCTTTTGAAATTGCACGTTAATTTTTAGACTCCTCCTCTTTTTTTTCTGTAACGTAACGCTTTTTTGGTCAAATCTGAGATGCTGCAAACACATTTGAGAAACCGCGCTTCGGTAAGGTACTTTGAAGCCACGTGTTGAATAATGTCAAACACATGACACGTCTCTCCTTTCCCTTTCTACCTCAAACTTAACCTTTGACCAGCTAAGTGGTCTTCTAAATTTTTGTGCATCCTTTGGCCAGGGTGTTGTTGCCAGCTGTAAAAAACCGCCAAAGAGGTCTGGTGTCTCATTTTGTTTGGGTAACATCTGGGTCGCTATAAATTGAATCGAATAGAAGAAACAAACACTGCAAAACTCGAAACAGAAACCTGGAAGCGCCGAGAAACGAGATAAGAAAGAAAGGGGCAGAAATTTAGACCCCCGTCTGACTTCTGTTGACTTATTAGCACGAGAATCGTAAAAAAAAGGGGGGGGGGGTTGTCCATCTAGTTTCAGTACCTCAAAGTTGTCCCGTTGTTTCCCCCTAAATAGCAACAAATACGCTGGAATAACTATCAAGCTGGGGAGGCCGGCGACACGACTATGGATGGTTGACATTGCACTCGGGAGAAGGTGTCCCCTTTCTAGCATCCTCCACTGAAGCTAGTGTGTGCAGAGAGCAGAGCAATGGCTTGTCATTGGAGTTCACTTTCCGACTTTCCGTTCACTATACACATCACCCATTTTGTTTTTTTTTTAGTTTATTTTTTTTTCGATGTTCATTTCGTTTTATTTGATGTGAATTAAACATGGTAAATTATGTATTATGCAACTGTTTAAAGTCTTCAAAGCAAAAATAATTTCCCAAAATAATGAATTTCATCTTGACAATTATCGAGGGCAGGCCCGTGTCCAGATTTTCATAAAGGGAGGGGTTTTAATCTTACCAGTAGGGGGGGGGAGAATTCAACCCCCTTACAGCTTTTAGTTTTACGACAAATTGCCGATCCCAGTATGGCGTTTATTCACATGTAAGGACTGCTGTATTCTTGAAAGATACCTCTAGCTGTACAAGTTACCAAAGTATTCCTTCGTTTCACAGATTCGCTTTAATCAAACTTTGCTTGCTTCTTTTTAATTAATTCTGTTTACAATGTAGTATATTGCAATGAGTATTAAAAACTCTTCACAAATTCTTTTATAATGTAGAATGTATATCAGGTTGTTATGTTCTGAAATAATGCTTAATAAACTAAACAAGAAAGAGCTCTTTGCAGATGCAAATTACATAGCCAAGCACAATCACTAATGCATCTTCATAGATGTAACGTATGCCAAATTCACCATATGCTCCTTACAATAAGCAATATTCTTTCTTTGCATTGGTAGATCATTCAGCGGTTCGTCCGCCATACTTTTTCCGAAATATTACATCAGTTTGTAAGGCTTTAGAAGTTGTAAATCGCAAAAAACTTCAGAGAGAAAATTAAAATAAAATAAAAACGCTGAACTCAAACTTTCTCATTAAAGTAAATTTAAGTCTTTCTTCATTTTGCTTATTTTTTCCCCAAGGGAGGGGTTTAACCCCTAAAACCCTCCCCTTGAACACGGCGCTGATCGAGGGGGTCCGATTTTGAAATATTGAGGGGGTCCGGTCCTCAAATATTGGGGGGGGGGGGGGTCCGGACCCCTTGGACCCCCCCGGCCGCGACGCCCATGACTGAATATAGGAACAACTGACTAAAATATAGATTTTTCTAACACTAACACAACTAAACTTCATTACGTGAAAACTCTAAAGATGGCGCCATGAGTCGATTAGCCGACAGAAATAAGGAAATTCCATTCAAGAAACATGGAAACAGCATTACATTTCTGGAGTAATAACGTTCGGCTAGGGACCGAAACGCCGCTTTTCTGCTTGATTTTCTTTTCATACATGCTGCCATCTAGTGGATAAATATGCAAGTATTACACAATAATAAATATAAAAATAAGGTTTCAAAGCCCTTTTAACGAAAGTTTCTCTTTTTTATCGTGCTCATTTATTCCTTATAATTAGCAATAATATGAGCATTTAAAAAACAAATTGGTTAAATTTTTTGTTTACGGAGGAAACAAAAAAGAAAAATAAGACTTTTTCATTAATAAAATGATTTACATTAGATAGCGCAATTTTTTAAAGTATAAAGGAAAGAGAAGGAGAATATACCTATTATTTTTGGTTACACTTGGTATAAATGGATGAATAAATTAATTTTCTAATTCAATAATTTACTTTTTACAATTAGCATTCATATGAATTAATGCCAGGTGAAAAATAGACACAATAAAATAAAAGTTTTTAACTATACTGGTGTAAGAAATTAAGAGAATTTTTAGATTTGGTCTATTATCTCCAGAACTACTGGACCGATTTTAATGAAATTTGGTATGCACATACAGTGAAACAATACAAAACAAATAACCACCCAAAATTTAAAATACACAAGCATGATCATAAATAACACTCGTTAGAGTAGGATGGTATGAAACAGCGGTTGCAAAATTGAACAAAAAAATGGGTTAGTAGGGGATATAGTCCCTCTATGCAGTGTGACTCCATACCTGAAATGAAGTCGTTTATGGGATCCCGGGACAATTGTTTCATTTCGTTCAACAACGCTGTTCTCAGGCTATGGAGGGTCCCCGGAGGGGACCAACGAGTTGCGATTGCGCTCCCTAGAGCGTCCCAGACATGCTCTATTGGATTAGAGTCTGGAGATCTGCTTGGCCAATCAATCCAGTGATTATCCTCCCTTCCAGAAATTCGTCGACCAGAAGAGCTCTATCCCAGATAGCATGCTCACTTGCGACAAGTTTGATTTTTTCTTGATATTATCTTGTTGTGTCAAACTTGACGTGACTGGTTAGCGGCAGACTTTCAGCAAGTTGGGCGGCACCACCGTAAACTACTCTTGCAAACGCTTGTTTGATCGACACTTGTTTCAATCCGGACACCCAGCGCATGCGCGGTAGTACATAGTCTACGGTTCGGCGCCAAACACGGAGAAGCAAACGAAGCAGGGAGCCATGATGGATTGACGAAGTAAGCTGCACGTTGGAACTAGAGTCCCTATATGAAAACGTAGTTTTCAGAGTTGCGACAACGCGGTATCATTTTCCTATTGGTCGAAGACCGCCTGAGGCAAGGTTTCTTCTTCTCCCGTAGGATTAACATGGAGCGTATGACAGTGCTGTGGAAAAACCCAGAATCTGAAAAATTAAAGGTGAGTCCAGGATTTTAATGCTCATATTACTGTTCTACAATGTTCAAATTATACGTGTGTAGCTTTACTTGAGTGAGTCCATTCCTATTTCTTTAACTATCGTGTAATTATATCAAGAACATGTGTTCCGGTGTGCTAAAATTCCATCCTGACACTTTATTTGGGTCTTTTATAGTTATTTTTTCTGTTAAATCGATGATTCCAATCACAACATTATTGAAAAACAACACTTTATGACAAGGCAAATGTTTAAATTGTGTAAATTAAATTTTTTTAATGATAGATCTCTGTATTCGGTTTGGCGCGATCAATTTCGTGCTTGGCGACGAGTGGAAGTAAACAAAACATTCACTTGTGATGTGAAGAGATCTTAACTTGTGATTTGTATTATAAATGCTTTATGCTGCGGAAATTTTTATTTTAAATGAATGTGACTTGATATTAAAACCCATTTTAACTTATGTTTTAATGTTAAGGTTTTTATTTTTCCTGATCATTTCTTAGACAAAAATTGACTAATGTATCGTTTTTCATGTTCCTTCAAGCAATTTTCACTTTATGCAACGTAAGTATTTACAGTGTGAAAGTTTTTTGAAAGGAGGAAATAAAATGCTTATAAATTACAGGACTTTCAGTGCTTGCTGGCAGTATCTTTTAATAACATTTTGATTTATGGAAACGTTTTATTATGATTCTGCTAAATGTTTATTAGTTAAAATTTGTTTTAAAAAAATGTCAGTTCGATTATGAAATTAATGTGACCACATGAATTTGCCAAAGCGTTTGAGGTTGATATGAAGTACAACACTTGCTTGACACACAGTACAGTTTTTATCGATTTTTTAGGTTGAGCGAGTCAATTTAAAATGTATTATTTTATTAAAAATTTAATGAACTCTAGGTAGTTATGGTTATTTTGGTAATTTACTCTTTTTTATTCAACAAGCATGACAGTCGCTGTGTGTTCCATCATAAACAGAAAACTGAGGTGTTCTAAGTTCGGTTCAAGTAGTGTGTTGGTACATTTTATTATGGTCTAATTAGGGTTTACTAATTTTTAGGTTGCCTTGTTATTTCCTTTACCTGCTATTTCTTTATCACCTGAAGAATCAAGTGCATGCTATCACCCCACTTCAGGTTCTTAAAAATTTCTATTTTTATTGAGAAAATGATTTTTAAATAATTATGCCATGATTGATACATAGTTAAGTTTTAACAAGTTTTGAATTACCTTTGAGGTAAGGACTGTTATCATGGGTTTTTGAGATTGTAAAAGTCCTCCCAGCCACAAAGCTCTTGTTTGTCAGAAATTAGGTACATTTAAAGTTTTGCGGGTTGAAATATCAATACTTTTATAGTAAAATGCTGAATCAAAGATTTTTTAAGTAAAACTTTTTATGCAAGGGCTTTGAAGTTATATCCAACCTTTTTGTGTGATGAAAAGTGGTGGGGATAAGCATTGTCGGTTAGAAGGAAAATAGTGGCTTGCTTGCCTTCAGATATTGGAGGAAAGTGAGACCTAGCGCTCTTCTCGCTTTCTTTCTCATTTTGTATGGTTGCATGTACTACGTTTAGGCAGCGCGGAGATCAATATGTACATTTGTAATTACTTACTTTAGTTATCGTAAACAGATCATTTCTCTTCTTAAGAAGGAAGAAGATGATCATTATAAGTGGACACATGTATATAATTTTATGTAAGAAAATGAATAAGAAATACAATCTATTCAAAAATACAATTAACATGTTTCGCATCTATCGTATGGCATTATGACACAACCCGTTTCTTGGAATCAAACTTTAGAAGAATTCTACTCTTCTAGATCAGCAGAAAAATAAAGTACATGAAGCTCTCACCCCACATCAATTTCATAAAAATTTGGATATTTGGTGGAAAAATGATTTTTAAATAATCCTATCTCGATTAATGTGGAGTTAAATTTTAACTAGTGTGGCATTTTAAAATAAAGGCTGTCATAATGGGTTTTTGAGATTATCCGTAATGATCAGGGTTCGAAAATATCCGATATTTTGATATATATATTGGATATTTTGATATTTATCCGATGTTTTTAATCAATGCAAAATAAAGTCTTTAGTATCTGCTTCCTTAAATCAGAGTTATTTATTTCTCTTATATTATTATTATTATGATGCATCCACTTTAAAAGTAATGTTTCTTTCATTATTTATATTCATTTATTACATGTTCGTGATTTTGCCTCACCCACTCAAAAGGTAATTCAATTGCATCTGAGTTCATTTCAACCACTCATAAAAATAAATGTATAAATAAACAAATATTCAATTTACGTGAAATACACCGCCAGCTCAGTCATTTCCAGCCGAGGACTGCAGTTTCATGCTTATTAGCACTCATCAGCCCGGCATAGGAAAGTGACTGATCTGGAGATGGAAAACCTCTTATGGAAACCAAGAGGGCCAAACAAACTGGTAGCTAATGTAGAATTAGGAGGTTTAAGAGGTTTTCCATCTCCAGATCAGTCACTTTCCTATGCCGGACTGATGAGTGCTAATAAGCACGAAACTGCAGTCCTCGGCTGGAAATGACTGAGCTGGCGGTGTATTTCACATGTTTCTGCTTTAGCCCTGGCTAATGGGCGGTAATTTACTGAATATAAATATTCAATTTATCAGAGATTATCTTAATTTGTTGAAGGCTTTAGAAAATCAATACTTTTGTCAGGAAATAGAACATTGAAATAAAGGGGAATTCAAATGCTCTAAAACAATGGTGCCCAACATACGGCTTTCAAAACTGATTCATGTGGCCAGCTGAAATATCTGGTATAGATAAATGAATTTACTGGAAAATGTGTGGCTTTATCTTAAAGAATCTAAATTTAAGCATCAGTTATATTGCATTCTCTATATTTTTACTTCACTTAAATTTATATGTTAAATAGAGACGTACCGAGTAGCACTTTGGCCGAGTACCGAGTATTCGGCCTTTCACTACTCTGCCGAGTACCGAGTTACCGAGTACTCGGCCTTTCACTACTCGGCCCAGTTACCAAGTACCAATTATGTTTTAAGAAGAACCACCGACACACATGTGATGAATTTTGAATTTATTGGAATAGTAGTATAGACCTCCTTGTCCATATAATAGTTTTTAAAACTAAATTCCTGCTGAAATTTAATTACGCATTACATAAACAATTTTGTTTGTGTCAAAAATTTTGCAAAAAAATATTTTTAAAATTAAAAATAAATAAGTAAAAGGTATGATTAATCAAGTTCGAATTAAAACAAATTATAACCAATCAATTCTAGTTCTAGTCCGCCAAACATAAATAATATTTAAAAGCAGATAAAACAAATGTGCAGAAACACTGCAGACACGTGTTTCTGCAACCCCCCCCCCCCGTTACAAGGAACGTCTTTTTCAGTGCATAACATGTGAGCTAAAGAATGTCAAGCCATTCGACAAAAAAATCCGACTTTTGTGGGATGCCTTTAAATCTACAAGCTCCCATTTTGTGCATTGAAAAAGGAATTCCTTGTAACGCCAAACATGTGTCTGCAGTGTTCCAGCACTGTGCTTTTAACGTTGTTTTATTTTCTTTTATTTTTTAAGCAAAGGTATTTTTATATTTTTTATTACTAATTTTTGTTTGTAGAAAAAATCCATTTTTAATATAAAAATTCCATATTTTCTATACTTACCTTTTTTGCATAATTTTTTAAAAATAAGTTTTATTAACTTTGGGGATATTAAAATTAGAGACGTACCGAGTACTCGGTAATTACTCGGTACTCGGCATACTCGGCCAATTTGCCGAGTACTCGGTACTCGGCCAAATTCTGATCAGATACTCGGCCAATACCGAGTAGTTGCAAAAAATTGCAATATTGTCCAAGACAGATACCAAAATTTATATTAAAAAAAAAAGAGCAAGCATTATATTCTGCAATAATTTACAATTAAAGTTTATAAGTCAAATTTAAATTTTGAGAATAATGAAGTTTGTAATGCTTCAATGGTATAAATCTTTCTTTTAATGTCCCCAAAGTTTATTAAACTTGTTTATTAAAAATTATGCAAAAAAAGGCAAGTATAGAAAATATGGAATTTTTATATTAAAAATGAATATTTGCTACAAACAAAAATTAGTTATAAAATATATAAAAATACCTTTGCTTAAAAAATTAAAGGAAATAAAACAATGTTAAAAGCACAGTGTAGGAACACTGCAGATACGTGTTTTGGAAGTTACAAGGAATTCCTTTTTCTATGCACAAAATGGGAGCTCGTGGATTTAAAGACATCCGACAAAAGTTGGATTTTTTTGTTGAATGTCTTTACCTTCTCTAGCTCACATGTTATGCACTGAAAAAGACATTCCTTGTAAGGGGGGGGGGGGAGAACATGTGTCTGCAGTGTTCTTGCATATTTGTTTTATCTGCTTTAAAAAAATATTTATGTTTGGCAGACTAGAACTATAATTGATTGGTATACAGTGAAACCCCTCCTAACGGACACCCCTCTTATGCGGACAATTTTTAATTCCCTAGTTCCAATGCAAATAACATTATTAAACCCCTGTCCTGCGGACACCTCTCTATTGCGGACAAAAAAAAATTGTCCCGTTAGTGTCCGCATTAGAGGGATTTTACTGTAATTTGTTTTAATTCCAACTTTATTAATCATACCTTTTATTTATTTATTTTTAATTTTAAAAATCATTTTTTGGTAAAATTTTTGACAAACAAAATTGTTTATATAATGCGTAATTAAATTTCACCAGGAATTTAGTTTTAAAAACTATTATATGGACAAGGAGGTCTATACTACTATTCCAATAAGTTCAAAATTCATCACATGTGTGTCTGTGGTTCTTGTTAAAACATAATTGGTACTTGGTAACTCGGCCGAGTCGTGAAAGGCCGAGTACTCGGTAACTCGGTACTCGGCCGAGTAGTGAAAGGCCAAGTACTCGGTACTCGGCTACTCGGCCAAAGTGCTACTCGGTACGTCTCTAATTAAAATAAAGATTTATTCCATTCAAGCATTACAAATTTCATTATTCTCGAAATTTAAATTTGACTTATAAATTTTAATTGTAAATGATTGCAGAATATAATGCTTGCTCTTTTTTTATAAATTTTAGTATCTGTTTTGGACGATATTCAGTTTTTTGCAACTACTCGGTATTGGCCGAGTATCTGATTAGAATTTGGCCGAGTACCGAGTACTTGGCAAATTGGCCGAGTAGGCCGAGTACCGAGTAGTTACCGAGTACTCGGTACGTCTCTAAAAAGCCAAACAAGAACAGTTTATAAATAGTTTCTACAGTATGCACTCACATTTTTTCAATCACAAGCACAAGTAAGCTCTTTGATGAGGTAGTAGCATTCACGTAAAAATTTAAGACAGGAGTTTAATTTTTTCCTCAATCTTGACTAAAACCATTAAAAAAATTAATTTATAGTTTTTTTGAAAATTACTCAGGTCTGCTGAAATAACACTTTCCGGAGCAAAATTTGTTCAATATAACTACCATGTGATTTCGTGATAGGATTTGTAGGATGATGCACACTAAAAAATATGTGCATAATATTATATACATAAATGAATGAAAAACACAATCTATGCTAGTCAAAACAGATTGATGAATTAAAATATTCTCTATAATATGTGTTTTACTTTTTCATGTGTTTTTAGAACACCCTGTTATTTGAAATTAAACTTTACAACACACTTAATGCAAAGTAGTTGAAATACAGCTCTATTTTAATTAAAGTG
Organism: Uloborus diversus; assembly: GCF_026930045.1. Lineage (NCBI taxonomy): Eukaryota > Metazoa > Arthropoda > Arachnida > Araneae > Uloboridae > Uloborus > Uloborus diversus. Next base: position 87,622,471 of record NC_072733.1, on the reverse strand, counting down.
TGTTTATTTACTTTCCATTAATAATTTTATGAACTACTTTAAAAAACATTCCTGCCAATTCAAAACATCAGCGGTATTGATGATTTAGCACATTTGAAGAGTTTTACTTCTGCTTTTAAATTTATTTGCCCTTAATGTTTTTTAAGTTTCTTCCAGATATTCTGCAACTTAAAGAAAGCTCAACTACTTGTTGAATTGTAGCCCTGATGCAGATGTTCTAGAAAACTCATGATAATATTGTACTGTTTGCTTAAAAAATTGTATAATAGAATGATCTCCAATATTAAGTTTACAAGGATGTCCAGAAATCATTTTCGAAGTTTTCTTAGCTTGACAGCTTTATCAAAACTAATTTTAATTAAGTTGTTTAAAAAAATAATAAATTTCCATGTATAATATGCCATTCATGTTTGTTATGTTGAAAACTTCAGGAAATTTGTTGCCGAAATGGTCTTTGGACTTTCAACAATGACATACAAACCAACGAAAATTTTGTGTTTAAATGCTAAATAGAGTAATTAAATGAAATTTTGATCTTCTTCATACAGACGATGCTGTATTTCTGATTTGTTACGCTTATTATCAAATTTGTTATCATTCATTTGTATAATAATATTGAAATGTAAAGAGGTTTTAAACAAACAATACTTTTGCAACAGAAATTGAGAAACAGTAGCTGGAATTCTGTTTTGCTTCTCTAAATTTAGTTTTGAATTTGTTTTGTAAATCAAGTGCTTTCTTAAGGTTTATGCTTGTTTGTCTTGTAAAAATATTGTTTTCAATTCAGATTTATAATAAATATTTGGTTTTTAAGGCAAGGCTAAAAAATTTAGGTATACATAAAATTATGAAAGATGTATTTAGGTTTGTTTATTGTTATACCTTATTTCAGCATTAAATGAACAGTTCATTTCTGCTTATTCTCTTCCTGTAATTATCCAGAACCCCACCCCTCTCAAAAAGAGATTTTTCTCCCCACTTAAACTGCAGGACAGAATTTGAATAACTGCAAATAGCTCCAATTTTGGAAGGGATGGGTAGCAACTGTTATCTTAGTCCACTTCTGATTGTCAGTGCACCTGTTCTGTTTCTGACTGAGTTCTGGAAGCATTTTTCAGGATATTAGAACATAGGTCGTGTTCATCCATCCATGATATGGGGTAATGAATGGAATAACAATCTATATGAAAAAATATGAACAAAAAATTCAATTTATTTCAATCAAGGGAGTTTTTTTTTCATAAAAATTCACTTCACGAATAGTATAAGAGAAAATAAATTACAAGCATCAGTACATTTTGCCCTGTCTAATTGAAACTCCCTGATTGAGTAGATGGGAATAAAGCCTATAACAAAATTTATTTTCTTTATGTTTATAAGTGACTGAAAATTTTGATTAAACTGTTTTGTCCATAATTATTAATTTTAGGAAATGATACTTTGGAGTAAGGAATTTTTAAAAATTTGGTAATAATAACTAAATTTTGAACATCTAAATATTTTGGCGTTACGTTGCATTTCAGAAAACACAAAAATTAATCTTTGCCTATTTTGTTACTTAAGCAGTTATTGATAATAATAGTTTGTCCCAAAATCTATAAAAACTACAAATCCTGTTTCAGTACCCTGAATTTGAGTTTGATTGCCTAGTTGAGAAAAATGTCATTGTTTCCTCTTTTTTTCCTCGTGTAAAAATGTTGGAAATTCTGCGTTTGAAATAAAGTTTACAGATGTAGCAACACCAAAAAATAAATTGAACATTAGAGACTTTGGTTGTAATTTTATGTGGTAATGACCTGAAGACTTAGTATGGAATTAATGAGTTTTCTTCATGCTAAGTTGTATTTAAAATATCTGTTAAAATTAAATGTAAACATTGCTTTTCTACAAAAATTGAAAATAAGTACAAGTCCTCTACTGGTGCTGTGAATGATTTTTTTCTTTGTAATATTGTTTTGATGTGAAAATATTGTTCAAAATTTAAGTAATAGATGTATGATGCAGAGAAATAAATAAATAACAATAGATACATTTGTTTCCTATTCATATGAGTTAAAAATAAGTAATGTTTAAAATTACATCCCCTCAACTCCTCAATTTATTTCTGAATATTTCTATCTACATCAAATTAAAGTAATAATTTTAAATTTTATTCAAATTAATACTTTAACCATGATTACCTACTGAACCACTAAAATATTTAGAGGTTCTTGATATTTTTTCTTTCTTTTTTTTGGTGGGGGGGGGGGGGGGTTACCTCGTTTTAACCATCTACCTATTTCTAGTTTTAAGCTTTCAAATTTTCCTTTGCATATTTATCTTTCAAATTTTTAATTTAATGTTTAATTTAATCACATTTAAATCAGAAAATTATACAGGGTAAACTTAAACATGAAATTTTTTTAATAGCAAACCATTTTTATTAGTAATATTGCTTTTTAGATGGTTGCAGGAAATATTTTTAAATTTAAAACTTTTTATAATGCTTGCCTTTCCGAAGCAAAAACAGGCAATTTCTAATGTGCATTATCTGTCGTTCATTTATTTATTTCCATTTTCTTACCTTTTTTTATCACTTCATTTATTTTGAATTAATTAAATTCTAATACATGGAGGTAAGAATTCACATGCTGCGAACTCCCAAAAATAAATAAATAAATAAAAATTATTACAAGAAAAAGAAACTGTCGGCAGATTTAAATGGATATATTTTTGCTGAAATTAAAAAATAAAAAACTATTCCTTAGTTTTTACTGTAAAAGGCATGTGACAGCAAACTTGCACTTTTTGAAGATTAGCCCATTAGTGACTGAAGTTTTTAATTAAACTAATGTTTTCTTTTTCGGATAAAAATGCTGGAAATTTTGTGTTTTAAATAAAGTTTATACATACAATAACACCAAAAAATAAATTGAACAACAGAGATCTATGTTGTTTACAACAACAACAAGATTACAACAATAAGATCATGTTATTGATCTGAAAACTTAGCATGAAATAAATGAGTTTTCCTCGTGCTAAATTGTTTTTAGTTTTTGTTTTCTCATAAAAATTCAAAATAAGTACAAGTCCTTTTTTGGTGCTCTGAATTGTTTTAATTTTGTTTCATTAAAAAAATGTCTACTACCTAACTACCTTTCATTCTAGTATTGTTTTGGTATAAAAATATTGTTGAAAATTTTAAATAATAGATAGTGTACTTTCAAGAAATAAATATAAAACAATGGAGACATCTGTTTCTTATGCATATACGAATGTTAAAAAAATATATGTCAAAATACACGCCCCCCCCCCTTAACTTCCCAATTCATTTCTGAATATTTCTATCTGCATCTAGCTTCAAATAAAAATGACCTCTGATTAATATAATTTCGTTTTCAACTAAATACAAATTAATCTATTAACTAGGTGTGCCCAGTAAACCATTGAAATATTCAGAGGTTCTTATTTTTTTTTTTTTTTTTTGGAGGGGGGGGGGGGAGCGAGATAGGATCCCCGCAGTGTGGGGTGTTCTGGTCTTAAGGGATCCAACGGCCTATGAAATTGAAGAAAAAAATTGAAAAAAACCTAGCACTAAGACTTATTAAATGTTACAAATATACACTGATGGCCTCTGGGGAGGGGCTATACAGATTTTGTTGCAGGGAGGCTCAAAATATATAGATCTGGGCCTGGATAGGATACCTTGTTTTAAGCTTCTGCATATTTCTAGTATAACTCTTTCAAACTTTCCTTTGCATATACATGGGTGCCCCCCCCCCCCCCGTAGGTGGACATCCCAGGCATATATTTCCTTTCGGAATTTTTAAGGTAATGCTAAACTTTTCCATTTAAATCAGAAAATTGTATTTTTTTTCCTTTTATAGAAAAAAAAAAGTAATGCTTTTGATATCAATTCAAGAAATATTTCTATGTTCAAAAATCTTTATAAAGCTTAATTTAATGTAGCAAAAACAAGCAATTTTTTATGTTCGTTATTTGTTGCTTATTTATTTATTTTCATTTTCTTAATCAGTTTTTATTCCTTCATTCATTTTGAATCAATTCAAACTATAATATAATTTTCGTTGTCTCAGAATCTTTTGATTAATTTAAAATTAATCGTATTAAAGAGAATAAGGCTAAAGAAAAAAATCTGCTTTTAATTCTGCTAACACAGGGCCATTTTGTCTTAATCAAAATCGAGCGTTTCATTTATTGACAGCATGCATTTTCGAATCCGCGTGCTTGGTACATCCTTCAGAACCCGTTTCAGCCACTCTTCCCGCTCCCGCTTGTGACTTTTTTTTAATGAAACTCGAAAGTGAACAAGGAGCCAATCTTGCAGCTCGGCGGCAACCCTATCTTCCTCCTGTAACCGGTTGCGCTTTCCGAGCGTAGCTGTTGTCGCAACTCTGAAAACTACGTTTTCATATAGGGACTCTAGTTGGAACAGCAGAGAAAAGGTATTTGGCAGTTTAATATTTATTCAAATGCAATTTTCTTTAAATTGTAATTCAGAAGAATGCACTGGTGTTTATATTTTTTTACTATAACGATTCGCGTCAAAGCATTTCTTTGTAGCGTAGCACATGTTTCAAGCTCAATGTTAAACGTTTAAACTTGATGTTTATGAATAATTTTGAATATATGCATACAGGATGGCTTAAATACAGTTGGTAGCAAGTTTTATTTGACAGTTTTTATCAAATCGCATGTTTTAATTCGATCGACTGTCGATGTCTTAAAACGCCAAAATAAAGTTTAACTCTAACTCAAATGTACCTTAATACGTTATGTTGGCATATTGAATCCTTTCTTTAAATTAAAAGTAAATTACTTCATACAAATAAAATGAAAATCATTCCTAAAACAAAAGCAAATCGATAAGTATAGTTAATGGGAAACTTTGTTTATCTGCAATTTTGCAAAACTGATAACTTAACATTTGACCATCTGAGAATGTTCTTTTACATTAAAATTAAGTGGAATGTAATAATATTACAAAGCAACAGTTTGAATTTTTTTGTACTATGGTGATATACTACATAGTCTATTCCAGTCAAGAAAAAAATACCTCTGAAAATCAAAGCATATGATAATATAAGCAATTTTCCAAAATTGATACTCAAATTGTAATGTTTTGTTGCAAGTCGAAAATTATTTTTGGTGTTATTAAATCATAAAGTTCTTGTAATTAACATTTGAAATATTAATTGGGAACTCCGAATAGTCTGTGCAGTATTTATTTAATTAATATTCAGCTCATTTGTATTTTTAATATTTTTCATAATTAGTAAAATTTCATGCAGGTCAAAGTGAAATAATCCATTTCGTTTACTTATTCAGTCATTTACCAAATCACTTACGTATTCATCAATTAACTAATTTTTCCTTAATTAAATAATTCACTTATTAATTCACTCTTTCACTTATTTTTTTATGCATTCACTCCTTATTTTATTCACTCATTTATTTTCTTTGTATCAATTAATAAATTAATTTATTTATTAGTTTATTGTTTCATATCTTTTCATTAAGTGAATTATTATTTATTTGATCATTATTTTGTTCGAAAAAAATTCTCATAATCAAATAAAAACTATTTTATTTTTCACTTTGTCCCATGAAAAAAAAAAAAAAAACGGGAAAACTTATACTTTTTCTCGAAGGCAAAATTTTACTGCCAATAATAAAAAATAATGTTTTAACGCAAGTTTTATTTTATGTGTAATGCAAGTTTTATGTTATGTGTTATGTGTGTGTTGCAATTTTCAAAAATTTCCTATTTGTTCATTTTGAAAAAGCTCAGTCATCTTAACCATTTCGCTTTGCCCCGTATTCCCCTACTATTTATTTTGACTTTTATTTTATGTTTTATATTGAAACAGTTCTTGAATCAGGTGTAATTTTTTGTCTGATTAATGCTATACGACAAATTCAAATATTTTTATTAGTATAAAATTGAAAAAAAAACTGGGCATTTAAAATTTTTATTCCGACGTGTTTTTTTTTTGACAAACATACCAAGCAGGGCATGTTAAAATTTTTAAGAATTTTGCAGCCCTGACCTATTATTGTATATTTAAATTTGTTAAAATTCTACTGTCAAAAAGGGCACATGTAAGCAATTAAAGACATTTTTTAAAAAGTACATGACACAAAGAAAAGGCTACCTATTTAATCTTGGAGATATTTTGGTGTTGCGAAATTGATAATATTTTTTTGAAAAATAAAGAAATGTAAAAAATTGTTCCCATGTGTCCCTCCGCCCCCCTACAACCGATGAAAAAGAATATTTGGATATTTAAAAACTTGCAATTTTATCTCCAGATTTGCCAAATCATCAGCTAAAATTTGCTGAATGTGGGATTTTGACGAATACCTCCTTTCGGGGCATTCTGATTTTTGTAAATGTATGTACTTTTCTCGTGGCAAAACTTCAAGTAAGATGCAGTGCACATATAATGACATATTTATGTGTTCACTTTTTAATTGTTTTGATTTTGTTCTTGCTTTTGTAATCAAGTATTAATTCTACTTTTTCCTCCTTTTTTTTAAAAAATATCCTACTTTTCGACACTGAAAATGTTCTATGAGCTCTGTAAATTTCATGCCATCTTTCTAGACATGTTTGTTGCACAGCATGATTTACATTTGCACTGATTATTGTTAACTATTTTGAGAATCTGTTTTAAAGAAATGGTTTAAAATTTAAAAACATTTCTTTGAGATCTCTATACCAAAAAAAAAGGTAAAACATAACTTTTGTGTTTAACACGAGGCTTGAAATATACCTGTGCAGAATGATTATTCTGATAATTATTGTTGGATTTTTTACCTTTATCGAAACGAAGTTTGCTTGAATAACTTCTTTTTTGCCTGTGGATTGTCTGATGATTTCATATGTTTAATATATGGCTTTATTTCGGAATTCAAATTAAATTGAATATATAGCTTAACTGTAACTTAGTTTAGCTTCTAGCAATAACTTGTTTTTATTAATCAAAATATTAGCTCCATTAATAATATTTGTCTCCAATTTTAAAACTAGTTATATTTCCATAAAATAATTTTACTTGACAATTTCAAAATAGTATTCTTGTTTGTTGACTTTACTTTGAGCTATGGTTAAATGTATTAGCAAATATAGCATGTCCTGTTGTTTATTCTTATGTTTTTTTTTTATAGCTGCTTGTCAAAGGGTGTATAAGGATATATGGCAGCTGGCATCAAGAAATAATGTGAGTTTTTGAGTACAACATTTTTATTTTTATTAATAAACTTCATAAATAGGATTTTTTAAAGCTTAGGTTGTCAGGTTTTTGACTAGTAACAATCTTTCACAGTGTAAACTCTTGCACCTCTAGTCAAAAATGTTTACCATATCTTAGTAACCGCAACCTATCATATTTCAGTTTTATTGAATGGCTTTATGTAAAGCATTCAGCAGCAGAATAATTACTTCCCCTCTTATTTGCTTTCAATTTACTTTTAGGGGTCAAATAGGTGTGCATAGATAATACTTAAATGTATTTAATGTTTGGCAAAAAACACATAGAGGTAAAAATGATTGTTTTTTTTTTAAATAAGTGCATTAATTATAAATACTTTTAAGTTAATTGGACTGACTAGATAGTAAATAATTGTGAAAATAACATTAAAAAAGAATATCATGCACTTGTATATGAGGTTAGCTCATTTTGAAAATCTTATATATACATTGCATTTAGCATGTAAGCTAAATTAATGCATTTCGGCTATATCAAATATATATGCTAGCTTGAATTTTTAAAGAAAAGGGAGGAAAACACAAAAATTTTTGAGTATGCATTGAAAATCAGATTTTAAACTTGTCATTTCATTTTACTTCCTGTCAAGTTTAGACCAACCAATTACCCATTTAAAATTTCAGCAGGATTTATGACAGCTATTGCAAGTTTTTAATTCGTATATTTTTTCAGTACACTTTTGTTCGCAAGCAAATTTGAACGATTGGAGTTTTTTAGTTTAAACCGGTATTGTATTTCCGTCATTTTTACAAACCTAAGCTTGTTTGGAAGTAATAAATCCTACAATTTGTGTGGGGAATGCTACAAGTAGGCGTTGACAAGTCAGGATTTTTGCTTTGAGGAAAACTCACCAAATTATTTTTTTTAACTATTTATGGGGAATGTGAAGGCTGGATTATGCTATTAAACTATCATTTCTAAATTTTACTTAAAACAAAGTATGTCTTCTTTCAATCAAAGATTTTCAACAAACGTGAAATATTCAGTACTAGTGGTACCCGCACGGCTTTGCCCGTAATAGAAAAATTAAAAGATCTTTTGGTTCGCCTGTATATTTACAAATAATGTATGGTGAATTTTCTCGCCAGTTGACTTGTACCCATGTTACGGTTCCACGTTATGATAATTTCGTAATTTACTCGTTCATCTTACGAAAATTTTGCTCTAAAAATTGGAATAGAAAAAGAACCACATCGAATTTTCGAAAAATCGCTTCGAGGTGCACATCCCCATGCTACAAACTAACTTTGCCAAATTTCATGAAAACCGGCCGAACGGTCTAGGCGCTATGCCCGTCACAGAGATCCTGACACACAGAGGAACTTTCAGCTTTATTATTAGTAATTTTTTTTAAGTTTGCTGATACAGTGAAACCTGTGTAAGTTGACCACCTGCGGTGCACTACTTTAATGGTCAACTTACAGAGTTTGATTTATATGATAAGGGCTAATTCCGTGCGTGAAAAAAGCAGTCAACTTAAGACAGGTGGTAAACTTACAAGGGTGGTCAACTTCACAGGTTTTACTGTACCTACTTTTAGTTATTCTCTTAGGTGTTTGTTTGGTACTTGGTGCTTGGTTAGGTTCTTTCATACATAATTTTCATCATGTTCACCAACAATTTCATCAATGTTAAACTTAATTTTTATTATTATTTTCATACTTTAGCTGAATTAAATTTTGAACTTCCATATGAGGCAGTGAGATTGCAAAACTCCGTAGCTCTGCAAAAAAAGTTATTTTGTTCCGCATTTCACAGTCGAGCGTTCAAAAGCATGCGTCATGACATAGTGCTTAAAACTGTCTTATTAAGTAAAAAATAATTATTTTTATGCTAGCGTTTAAAATGATTATCGTAGCTCAAAAATAATTTTAGATAAGTGTTTTTGAGATTTAAAGTTAGTTTTTTGTTGAATTTTATGCAAAATACCGAGCTGCTCCTCAAATTCACCACAGATCAGGGTTGAGTTTTGGACTGTCTAAAACTGGTTTCGGACAGAACAGGCGGTTTTTACCGTCCAAAAATACACTAATCTGTCAAAGTATGCTAAAGCTAAAAGTGTAATCAAATCAACTCATATTTACTGCAATATTAATCATGCATAAATAATAAGTTTTAATTAATGAGCATTTGTATTTTCTCTGAAAGGTTCATTAATAAATATTTTACTTAAACAAATTGCCCATAACTCTATTTTGCAAAAACTTTCTTAGTAACAGTTGGTAGAGTTATGAAAAGAAATTCACTGCACTATCAAGACAACTAGTTTCAGTTCCAATTATAACTCAGAAAAATGTTATTAAATGTAATTTTTTGGTAGAAAAAAAAAAGAATATTTTTTTAATGGTTTTTGTGTTCAAGTTTTACATGATATTTTAATTTTTTTTTACAATAGATTAAAGAATAATAAATTGATTAAATACAGTCACTAAAATTTTGAAACTTGTGCATTTTTTTTAAATTCATATTTTAATATAATATACATTCTGTAACTATTTATTGCATTTCAGTCAATTATTAAACTATATTTTGAACACTTTCTTTTGCACATGTGCATAAATGCCAAAAAGTTTGGTTACTATTATGAAACAAAAAAAAAAAAAAAAATGCATACAATTTGGAATGTTTAACGACGAATTCAACTTCTATGTAACTAGATTAGAAGTAGCTGTATCATTCAGTTACGTTTATTTTTATACTTGAATGTTCACCATTGAATGAATATTCAATATAAAACATAACTTTGATGCGTTTTGTTCTGTTTTTGATATTTTCTCACAAAATAGTTTCTCAAAAAATGTAGTTTTGGATAGGACGGTAAAAACCATGGTTTTTACTGTTGTGTCCAAAATCTTGCCAACCCTGCTACAGATGCTTGTCAAATTGTTTCTCCAAGGTTGGCAACCCTAACCCTGGAAGGTGCTGCTGTACAGCATGACTTTAATCAATGTTAGTCCATTTAGGACGTTATCTTTAAAGTCATTTTATTCAAAACTTGCATATGTCCACTTACATCCCTTCGCTTCTCACTGCTTCATATGATGTACTTCTAAAAGAAGCTTTGCACTGTTTATATATGCGATCATCTGAAAAATTATATTTTGGTACTGGTATTTTAAACTATTCATATTAGCCGAGACTTGTTCATTCTATTAGAAGGCTTAATCTGCTTTGCGCCCAGAATTTGGGGATCTGTAAATCAGTTCCTGATCTTGTAAAAATGATCGCTTATGTTAATGCCACAGGACCATAATGTTTTAATGGGTCTAGTTTGCATTTCAGTGCTGGCGATTATTTTTGCATTAAATAGTTTTGAGAATACAAGGCTAATTTGTCTTTTAAAACATGTTTCAAAGTGAAAACGTCTCCAAAAGTAATAAAACTTACCAGCAAAGATTCTTCATCATATTTAATAGAAGTAAAAAACAGAAATTGTGTGGTAATGAAAGCTCTCCATTGAAAAAAGATTTGAAAATAAATGCAAATATAACATTAAAAATATATTTCTCTTTAAGTTAACATTAGCAATTGGTGGTTTTCAAGTAGCCCCTTTAATGCAAGTAGGGTTCATTAACTGGGGAACTATAGTTTATGCCTGTCTTTAAGACTGCTGTTAGCAGATTTCTTTAATGAAAGTAAAATTTATAATTTTTCTACAATGTTTTTTTTTTTATTTTAGGACACAAAGACATGAAGAAAAATGTGAAGAATCAATGTATTATAATATTCTGTAAATACTGTTGGACAATTTGTTTGTAATTATTGTTAATAAACAGTCTGTATTGATTTATTATAACTGTCTTTTTAAATTTATTTTGTGTTTGCTGAGAAAAGGGTTACCACAAAACTAAAAAGTCTCCGTAGAGTAAAGGTTTATTTAATTGATGCTTGTGCCATATATTTATATCATAGAAAAAAAAAACGTCCAAAAAATAGTTTACTAGTAATTTATTCTCCAAATTTAGTTTGAATTGTACATTTTAACAAGTATATTTTATTAAAATAATAGCAAAAATTAACATTTCTCGAGAAGTCTACTGTATCAATTCAATGTTATTCAGTACATCTTGCACAATTTGACCTATACCTTACTTCCTGTGCTCAAATTTGTTAGAAGGTCGCTATGAGACCGTGAACTAAATGCCAGTTCAATATCCAAAAACAAATTAATTTATTTAATAATAATATAATGATACGTTGAATTTGGGATTTGTTTTGTGTTCATCTGCTTGATAATCAACTGTTCTTCATAAAATTAGATGAATGTATGATCACACATTAGCAAACTTTTTACGCCTGAATCAGATCCTACATAGTAAATAATAAAGTAAAAAAAAAGTCTTCAAATTTACTTGCAAATTGGGTTTAAGTTTACATTCACCTGTATATAATTAACATGGTATTTACAGCATTCGATGAATGCATGAGAATTTTTGTTAAAGAAAAATGAAATGCCCTATTCAAATTTTAATTGGTAAATAAAGCTAGTACTTTTGTTGTCAACTTAAACAAGTGTCAACTTACAAAGGTAGATTTATATGATAAGGGCCAATTCCGTGCCTGAAAAAGCGGTCAACTTCACAGGTTTTACTGTATTACATTGTGTAAATTGGGATATAAAATTTTGAAAAGGTTTTAATCCTTTATTAAAAAACGAGAATTTGTTTAGAGAAATTTTTTTATAAAATTAGCAGTTGTTTAGCTTTGCGTTATAATTTCTGCAAATTTTCTGAAAACAAAAGTTTTGTTGTATCAAATTTTCGTGAATCAGATCAAAGGTACTGTTAACTTATTGCAAACTATTACAAACTTCTCTTGGATGCATAACATAAATATTCATTGTTTAATTTAATTATATTTTTATAGTGTAAAATTTTTTTCTACAGTTATTGCTAAAACTAAAATAATTGTTTACTAGAAATACTACTAATTTTGAGACCTGATTTTTTTCAAAGGAGTGCAGTATAATAAATTCAAATTTTTAATACTATAAAGTTTGTTCGATTACAAATATTTTTGCAATGAATACAATAAAAATATGCTCTAGTTTGCAATGGGTTCACAATACTTTTTGTTAAAAATGGCTACTTATTCACTAATTTGGAAAATTTGGTACAACTAACTTTTCTATTAGTTTGCAGAAAATTTTCAGAATTTGATGCACCCAAGCAAATTTGCAATGAACCTGCAACAGTTTGATATGACTTACAGGACAAACTTGCTGCAAGTTCAGTTCGTGGGGACTACAAGGCTTGCATCAGACTTGCAGACTTGTCGCATCCATTTTGATGCAAGTTTGCAGAATTGCAAAGCAAGTTTGCTGCAAGCAAAAAAATGCTATGCAAATTTGATATGAACTGGTAGCAAAGTTGATATGACAAAGCTCAGTTTGAAGCAAACTTGTCACAGCAAAGCTTCAGTTGTTTTGAACTTGCAGCAAGTTTGATACCACAAAAATGACTTTCCTACTGGTTTGCAACGAACTTGCAGCAAACTTGATAAGACTTGCAGGACAAACTTGCTGCAAGTTCACTTCGTGGGGAAAGCAAGGCTTGCATAAGCTTGCATCTCGTTTGCATCTGACTTGCAGACTTGTCTCATCCAATTTGATGCAAGTTTGCAGAATTGCAAAGCAAATTTGTTGCAAGTTTGCTGCAAGCAAAAAATGCCATCTGGGATATGGACTTGAGCTCTTCAGGTCGACACATTTCTGAAAGGGAGGATATTCCCTGGATGGATTGGCCAATCAGATCTCTATACTCCAACCCTATAGATCATGTCTGGGACGCTCTCGGTAGGGCAATCGCAACCCTCCATAGCCTGAGAACAGCGTTAATGAACGAGTGGAAACAATTGCCCTTGGATCCCATAAACTGCTTTATTTCAAGTATGGAGTCACACTGCGATGCCTATATGTCTGTTAGAGGGGACTATACCACCTACTAACCCATTTTTTTTGTTCAATTTTGCAACTGCTGTTTCATACCATTCGACTCTAACGAGTGTTTTTTATGATCATGCTTGTGTGTTTTAAATTTTTGGTGGTTATTTGTGTTTTGTATGGTTTCAATGTATGTACATACCAAATTTCATTAAAATCGGTCCAGTAGTTCTTGAGATAATAGACCGAATCTAAAAATTCTTTTAATTTCTTACACCAGTGTAGTTTTCTGACAATCATATCTTTAAAAAATGAAAAGGGTGCTGAAAAATGTCAGTCAATTTAAAGTGTTCAACAAAAATTTTTGAAATTTTTTTTTTCAAATACGTTTACAACAAAAATTAATTGATGAACATACAAGTTAAAAACATGAATTTCAGTTTTACATTAAATACAGGCAAAATCACTCAAATATTTTGTCTGCAAGACGCTCATATGTGAAACATATTTTCTATGTAAAAATTCTATATGAAAATAGCTAAATTGTAATAATGATAAAAGTTAGACATGACTGCTTAACATCAGGATTTGTGATTTTTTAAATATGTTCATTCAGATTTTTTTTTAAATCTTCAAACATTTGTAGATATAAGTTACTTTACACTTATAAACATAATATATTTCCTTCACAATAGATGAAAAAGAAACTTTTTAGCTTTCATGGCAGTAGCTATGTTTGAATAATAGGTATAACAAGACCACACACACACACACACGCACACTTTTAATACAAATAATGGATATTTCAAATAAATTTAACGTTTAATATTAAAATAAAAGGCTCATAAGCATTTTTATTTTAATCTTTTAGTGCAAGTCCAGAGGGATAGTTCAAAGTGAATTTCGACATAAAACGTATGTACATTGTGCATAGCACTAGCGCAGCCAGAAATACCTTCTGGATAGGGTTTTTTGATTTAAAATAATACCTTCTGGAGAGGGTTTTGATGAAAAAACATTATGAAGGTTTTTTTTTTATCAAAATAATGTATGAATGGGTTTTTTTGATCATAAATACCTTCCGAAGGAGATTTTTTGATAAAAAATACCTACTGAAGGGTTTTTTTTTTTTTGGATAAAAACAGTCCTTTCATATGTATAAACTATATAACGCATTTATTATAAAACAAATGGCTCTGGATGCAAGGGCGGATTCAGGGGAGGGTCAAAGGGTCAGCTGACCCCCCAGTGACAAGAATTTTATTTTTATCATTATTATTATTCAAACTGCAAATTTTTAGATATTAAACACTAATACATAATTATATGGAATCAATGTTAACCTAGTTTTGCGTCATTCTGTAGGGTTTTCTTCCCAGTACGTCATAATCCAAAGGATATGACTGAGTTCGTTTACTGGAGTACTGCTATTATATGAGGTTTTTGTTCATTTTCAAAAGAACAATAACCTCAAATTAACTTAATGTTTTCCTCAGCACTATTCTATTTCAAACCACACGTTTTGTGTTCTATAAAATGTTTATGTAAATCTATCCAACTATTTTATACAGTAACGTGACCAGCCTGCCTGCCCAATGAAATATGATTTTAATGAAAATGTGGGGCAATATGATTCAAGGCAAAGGTAACACCAGTGAAAAATTTAGGGGGAGAGGGTGATTTGAAAGGGTTTTGATCTCATTTGGTGGTGGGTGGTTTGTCGTATTATATGAGGGGGTATGCCCACACCCGTCGGGGGATGATCACCCTCTTTAACTGATTTTTTTAAACGGTATAACAGACTGACCACTAAAACTTGATCCCCTTTCAAAAATTTTGGATCCGCCCCTGTCTGGGGGGTGTTTTCACGCCCCCCCCTTCGCTGCGCCACTGGTGCATAGTAATTTATCTATCTACAGTTTTTAGCTTTTCCCCTATAGAAGTTTTACAATGACAATTAGAATTGCTAGAGTACAAATTTTGATTCTCAACCACGTGGTTTCAACTCTAGCTGCTCAGTCCCCCCCCCTCCCACAGCTACTACTACCAATCTTTTAAACATACTCCTAGGAAACAGTGGTACCATTATTTCCTGTAGAATTATAACTTTCATGCTTTTTAGAAGAAAAATTCTTAAAATTGGACATTTTTCTATGTTTATCGGCTTAGAGTCGACAAATGTTTTGAAATCGATTCAATCGGGGAGAATAAGGCAACTGTTAATTAATTAATACATTAATAATTAAATGATATAGTAAAGCATTGAATAAGTGGGTAAATGAATTAAACTACATAGTATAGTGCGAAAAGTGTGCGCTGTATGTAAAGTGTTTAAATCCTTAAACGTTAGCCTCCCAAAACTTTCATGTTCATCCACTCTTACCGCCTAATTCACCATTAACCTGGGGCCACCTAAACCTCGCTGTTAAGCCCGAAACCGGGC